>NW_028252614.1:0-439660 GCF_964263255.1 Lissotriton vulgaris | reverse complement strand
CGGAGGCGTCGTCAGCGGCGTGGATGGGTTTTTAGATTTGCTCTGTGCGGCCTGGGAAATGACTAAGTCCGGTTTTGGTTGACCTAGTAGACATGCCGGACTGCCATGTGGCGCCTTATATTTTTCTCCAGTCTGGGGAGCACCGGGAGGACTGTGGCCGGATTCTGCATAGCCTTTAGGCCTTCAGACCAAACATGTTCAATGATGGGGAATTGAACGTACGGATTTCCGGAATGGTTCTTTGAAATCGTACAAAAAACATTCGGACTGAACTGTGGTAACCGGAAGACCAAATCTCTTGGAAGCTCGTTCCATCAAGTTGTGAAAGCCTCCGACATCTGCTGGAGGAGAGATTGCGTTATCAGGCCCTGTGACGTCTGGATCTCGAGGGTCATCCTGATTCCAGTCTATATTCTGGTCTTGGTCAGGGTCCACTTGTTGATCCACATTTGATGATGCATTATCATCATCTGTATCGTCCTGAATGGGCACTACCTCTTGTGGATGCTCTACGGGCTCTGTGTCACGCCCTCTTGAAGGCAAAGAGTGTCCTGCCACAGGCTGTGATAACTGAGGCGGAGGTGTAGGAGGGCGCACCTGTTGAACCTCTTGAGGAGTAGGAAATCGCATCCGATAGTCCTGCAACATTAGCTGTAGATCCGAGATGAGAGTGGATGGCATCGCCACCATCTCCTGCCGAGATTGACATGAACGTTTCTGCAAAGGAACTTGCATGCTTGGCATTTCCTGCTGTTCATAATAATCTTGTGGAACATATTGTTGTTGTTCCATTTCCCCTTCCTCAAAACTGATGTCCTGAATTTTTACTTGTAAGTCAGAAGGGCTATAAGCCTGGCCAAAATCGCTATAAGCCTCCTCTTCAGAATCCTCATCCAGCAATAGGTTAGGAGGAAACTTTTGGACTTGCCGTGGAGATGTCATTTCCGGTGTTATTTGCCTCCTTCTGCGTGAAAAAAATTTTTTTCAGTCGTCGACGGAGTCGTCGTCGACGGTAGTGCCTTCATAGACTGTTTCGTCGACGGAGGCGCCGACGAAGAAACTGCGCTCGTCGTTGAGGATTGCGTCATCGACGGGGAGAAGGTCATCGTCGACGATGGCTGGATCGTCGACGGGACCGTTGACGAACTCGTCGTCAGCAGCAAGGTCACAGGTGTCGTCGACATGGTCGTCGTCGAAGCGACTCTCGTCGACGTGGAGAAAGTCATTTTCGTCAACGACGAACAGGCATCAGGCGTCTTAAACATAGTCGACGGCGCAGGTGCCATCGTCGCAGCCGTCGTCGACGAGCCAGTCAACAATGGTAATTTCACAGAAAAGTCTTTTTTAATAGAAATCGTCGGCGTACCTGTGGTTTTCACCGTCGACGAACGCTGTTTCTTGTCTGAAACAACCTCCTGAGTCGTAGTAGAAGGCTTTTTCACCCCTCTATCCCTGTCAGAGGGTGGTGAAGTCACAGGGACAACCTTCTTCGCCTTTTTTGAGGGTTGCGACTCCTCAAGCTTTCCCTGCCTCTCCTTTTTACCGTGGTTGGGAGATTTTTGGGAAGCAGGCCTATCAGAGGTCCCTGGCAAGACCTTGACAAGGGGCTCGTCAGAAGTAGAAGGGGGAGACCTACCCCTCTTTTTCGACCTTTTTGATGACACCATCGACGAGGAGCCCTCACTGTCAGAAGACATAAGTTCTTTGCGGTCTTACATTTTCTGTAGCCAAGTGAGGAGACGTCCCTCTCTGTCCCTCAAGGTCTTGGTGGAGAAGGTTCTGCAAATCTTGCAGTCCGGGGCTTTATGATCCGGATATAAGCAGTATATGCAGTCTTCATGTTTGTCCTCGACAAACAACCTCTTTTTTGAGCAAGTAGCACAGGCTCTGAAAAGTGCTTTCTTCTCCTTGTCAGACATGACGAAAAAATAGACACAAGTTGAAGAAAATATACTAAGAATTGAAGAAAAATGAGCAGAGCTCAATGGAGACTCCCTTGCACAACATGCGGTAGAAAATCTGAGGCTCTGAGGCTCTCTCAGGAAGGTTCTATGGGGTGAGGCTGCTCTGATTGGCTACTGCAAGAATTTGGTCTCTTTTACAAAAAGAGGTGGATAAGCTACAAAATGAGATGAGGCCTAGGCCTATTTTTTCATTTTGTGCTTACTACTAAGGTATTTTCTATTTACCGAGGCTCCCATCCCGACGACGGGGAATGATACAAAGCATGGGAATCTATGAAAGTTCCAATACTGGGGCAATACACTTTTACGTTTCCCGGAATATGTGGTCCTTGGAGTCTCCGACAGGCTTACATACCCCTCAAGGCTCGTAAAGGTAAACAACTAGGCATAGCTCTGGGGGGGCCACTGCAGAACATACTTTCTTTGTGGGGCACAGATAGGACACCAACCTTCCAGGGATGGCTCCATCGATTGTGGTATGTGCTGAGTATGAAGCACATCTCTTTCTCACTTCAGGGGGATTGGGCTGCTTTTGCTGATGCGTGGCGACCCTTTGTCATCTTATTATTCTCCGAATTTCGCAAACTATCCTGCCCTAGATATTTGCGGCTCTTGCGTCTCCCCGTGCTTAACCCAGATGCATCCCATAAGTCGCGCAGTAAGTAACAAAGCACTGGGCCCAAACTTTGCTTTTATGTACAGGCAGCTTACATGGGTAAGAGACGGGGTGGGGGTGGGAGGGTTGCGGGAAAGGTTATTTTTGGTCCATTCGATGCTCTGCGAAGCACTCAGACAGTTGCTAACCCAAGATTGGGTCTCGACTCTCAATGCATCTTGTTTGTTGTTAAAACAATAAAAAGTCTTAAACCTTAAAGGCAGAAATATGAGGCCTCAGACTCTCCCACCAAGGATCAATCTACATTAAATCTATGTAGATAAGAATGATACACCAGTAGAGGTTTGATGCTCTCAAATAACCTCTTCCAACAGGAGATGTAGAATATGTCAGATACTATCTCTGTCTGGAGACCTCATATAACCTAATATACAATAGGAAAGCCAGCAACCAAAAATGCTGAGAGAGCATAAACATGCTCAATAATGCCGGCCATCAGACAGATCCCAAAGAGCATCATAATGCACAAGACAAGTGTCTGCTAATAATGCGCAAACACAAGGCATGCACTAGGGTAGAAGCCAAAGCCACATCACACAATGTAAGCTACAACCACCTTCTACAAAAATACAAGACGGAATCTTAGAATAGACACTAAGGTGCCCAACAGAACATATTAGGTCAAGTCTACCAAGCCAGTAAAGAGGACCTTCCTGCCACAGCTGGGACGGGAACTCCTACCTTACAGGGACCTGTAACACCAAACGCAGGAGACATTGCTTCTGAACTACAGCTCCTGGTCCTTTGCACATAAACCTCCCTTAAAACGACAAACTATACATCCCATGACTCCATGTATGCAATTTCAAAAATGAGGTAAACAGTGCATACGCTAAACAATCACACCTCAGCCTAAGTATAAAATTACATATCAAAAATGTATATAAACTAATAAGCAGTCATTTGAAAATGCTCATACCAGCATACATACAATACTCCACGTAGGGTATAGTATATACCACAATGTTATAACTCTTGAGTCTAAAACCATCTTCAGAGTACTGAAAATCGAAAGATCAGTATCACAGGTACAAATGAGCAATTGTGGCAAACAAACAAGGACTTTTAAACTATCAGCGACAGTGCAACAAGTAGAATAACAAAAAGAGACCACTTATTGTGGAGCAGAATTCTGAACTGTCCGGAATGAATACTACTAGATATGCATTAAGCAACACCGACCTGGGCATGACAAGGAAATACATCATGTTACATTGTGTAGATACCTCTAAACACAATACACCACTCAAGTTTGCAAAAACAACTCAAGTGGATTAATCAGGCGTGACCCCCTCTGAAACATCTCAAGGCAGAATCAGCCTGTACACCGAATAAAGGGGCACCATCAAACGGATTATCTTTAATGCTTTCCTGTAGAGGCTCTGAAAACCTTGACTGACGCAACAATGCATGTCTGCGCAGTGCAACCAAGTGAGCCATAGCTCATCCCACAGAGTCTGTGGGGTCCATATAACATTTTATAGCAAATCTAGCCGCCTCCCAGTCATCTTGCACTACTTGCAACAACTCCTTCCTGGCATCTTTTGAGAAGGTAGTTTCTGGTCACAGAATCCCACAAGGCATGTGAGAACCCACCTATAACACATGTAGTGTTATTCTATCTCAAAGCCGAGCTCACAGAAGTAAATATATTTCTTCTGCAACTCTCCAACAATCTGACCTCCTTTCCTGATGGAACCTATGGAAGTCCATTAAGGTCTGAGGAAGCTGTAGCAGCTTGGGCCACCCAGCCCTTTCGTAGTGGGATGTCTCAAGAGGCAATATGGTTCCCACTGGGCAGGATGGTGCCTAAGGCTCATAGGTTGGTCAACTGGAGCTCCTGATACAGGTTTCGCCCAATCTCCCAAAATGAGGTCAAGTGGAGCACAGGTTCCCTCCCGTCTCATCCTGATGTAGACTATGTATCAAGGGAACAATTCCACCACTGGAAAAGTCCAGCAACACAGCCACCCTTTTTAGCACTTCAGCCCATGAGGCGCTCTCCTCCGTCGCCAAACCAGGAGGAGAAAGTAACTCTGAAACTGGGGAGGCTTCTAGGGAGCTAATCTCTCCCAGGTCGGCTAGCCAATCCTCATACACAGGAGGCTGGTCAACAACACTCCATTCAGTGTCTAACTGGCTTACTCCCGTAGGAAAATCAGGGAAGACCTGAACACCACCAGTGGAAGAGCTCAGTAATGCTGGCACTGCAGTTGGCGCTGAAATGACGTCAACCAGCCCAGCCAACATAGTCCGACTGGACAGAGAAGCACCCGTTTTGGCGTTGACCGATGCCGCCAACTCCAGCTGCTGTATAAACGCTGAAGGTGTGAGGCCCGGAGGCCTGTGCACCTACTCCGTCTCTGAAGCAACTCCGGATTTGGAGGCTCCAACCACTATCGATGGCATACCGGCATGTGTAGACCCAGTCAGAGTGCCTCTTGCTTTGTTCAACCTAAGTTGTCAAGGTATGCCCAGATCTGGGTCCCCCGCTCACTTTGACACTGGATTCAAGCTAGCCTGGCTGATGAGGGGTGTTACCCCGAAACCGGTCCCAGGAAGCTTGTTTCCGGTCCAGGGAAGACTTGGCTTGGCAGTTCGGTCTGGACTGTTCCCATGAGGCACAGGGTCGAGACTGATTTGCATATGGCTGGGTCTGAACTGGGGTGGTGAAGTGAGCTTAAGAAAGATGATGGATTCAACCCAGATCTGGGACTAGGGATGAGTGTCTGAAAGGTTTCAGCTCTCCGTCCATCATCTCCTTGTGTTTGTTTTGTGTGCTCACTCAGAGTACCTCCTGTTTCCTTGAGGTCAGACGGCGCACCAGAGGGAGATCGAGGACCAAAAGCTTTCTGCAGGGAGAAAAAATACTCACTCATTTGGTCTAGATTCACCTTGGCTCCAGGGTATTTAGGCAGGCAAGGAGAAGACTCCTGTAGCTGCTCTGCAATCAACGGTTGGGAGACAGTGTCCACCTTACGTTTCAGCAAGGGATTTTGATGCAGTGGGTTTTCAGAAAACACGCTGTGAGAAGTTGGCTTGGTATATGATGCACAGTCATGCGAGTGGGCACCCTGCACCAATCTTGACACCCCTTGTGGGGATTTTAGTAGTCTTATACAACTTTAGAAAGCTCTCCAAGTGGTAGCTGAGGAGAGCAGCCTTCGGGCTTAGTCCAGAAGGAGTGTAAAGCTGCTTGTTTTACCATAACATTATCTTATTGATATAGATTAAGTGGAAAAGAACCACACGGGGTATTTATAAAAATATGCATTTATTATATAACATTCACTAACACATACAGGTATCTCCTAGGCGGAGATACACACAATGCACACAATACTTTTTCAATACAAACAGGTAAGTAGCACCTAATACACAGGGGCCACCAGGGGGGAGCTAACCCATATACTAAAATAGTGGAATGCGAACCACGACTCAAGTCAAGACTATACCCAGAAGACGTAGAAGTGTCGGGGACCCAAGGAACCACCCAAGGTAAATAACTAGGAGCCCCACGGAGTCCGTGTGCAGAGTGGGAATACGACCGCGTGATCAATGCAAGTCAAAGGGTAAGTTGCGGTTGCAATTTTAAAGAAGAAGGACCTTCCCAGTGGACACTGAAGAAACCCAGTGGAAGACAGAAGGTTGGAGAGCCACCCTATCCACCCGTGGATACCCCAGAAACCAGGATACCGACACCAGGTAAGCAGGGTGCATAGGTGCGGAGTGACATCAGAAACTGCTGAAGACCACAATGGAGGCTTCAGAAAAATGCCACTGGCAAAGAAGGTGAAAGAGTCCGGTGGAACCCAAGGATGGATTCTTGAAGAGAAGTACCTCTTAAGTTAAAATAAACCACACAGTGTAGTTATAAAAAAATATGTATTTATTATGAACACTCACTAACACACTGCAATATCTCCAACCCAGAAACATAACCACAATGCACACAATACTGAAAATAGAACATGTAAGTAGTACAAATACACAGTGGTCTCCAGGGGGAGACCAAACAATATACTAAAATAGTGGATTGCGAACCACGACCTGAGTTAATACTGGACCCAGAAGACGTAGAAGAGCTGGGACCCAAGGAACCACCCAAGGTAAGTACAAAGGAACCCCACGGAGGCTATGTGCAAAGTGGTTACACAACGGCATGCTCAATACAAGTCAATGGGTAAGTTGCAGTTTTCAAGAAGAAGGACCCTTCCCAGAGGACCCTGAAGAAACCCTGTGGGAGATGGAAGGTTGGAGAGTCACCCCACCCGTGGATATCCTAGGAACCAGGATACCTACACCAGGGAAGCCGGGTGCATAGATGTGAAGTGGCATCGGAAAAGGCAGTCAAACCCAATGGACGACTTCAGAAAGGTACCGCTGCTGGAGAAGGGGGAAAGTGTCCTGTGGAACCCAAAGGTGGATTCAAGTCAAGAAGTACCTGAAAGCAGAGGGGACAGAGTCTATGCCACTTGGAAGTGACCAGGAGGCCTCGGAAGAGGAATGCCCACCAACGTAAGGCGATGCAGGAGAGTTGACGGTAACCTTGGAGCTGCAGCTGTGTGAACCAGGCAAAGCTGTTGAAGACCAGGAGCCGTACACGAGCTGTCCCACATCAGATGTCGAGAGTGGAGGAGTCGGTGTCTGGCGGTGTAGTGAGGGCTGGGCCTTGTTGCACACACTGTTATGTTAGCATATGCTTATTAGAAGTTTAAACACCATTTTACCTTTTGCTGCTTTTTGCACACAACACTGCATATAGCTGTTGTTGTAAGTTAGGCTGCGTGAAATGCTTCACATGAGAATGGCTTATTTTCGACCTCCCTAGACTAACATCGCAACCCTAGTCTGCACAGTGAGTGCTAAAGCCTCCAAGGTTATCATAACAAAGTAGCTGTTGTTCGGGCTGATCAGCTCACGTTTTAGACATAACATACATGCAGCTGAAGCCAACGCGATTCTGGCGCCTTTAATATTGCACTGTAAGCATGATTTCAGACACTTAGAAGAATCCAATAATTCCAGAGAGACAGAGAGCTTTTGCAGATCCTGATGTGATTTACTCCTGCTGATCTTGGAGGCATGGGGTCCCCCACACAAGCATTACACTAGGCACTACAAGACCTGTTTTCGCCATCATTGTAATACGATTTCTCCTTTTGTATTTTATGGAATTGTAACAATGCTAATCATAATATTTCTAATCATTTGTCTGCTTATGATAGCAAAGATACTGCTTCTTAGAGCACATTGTTAAACTAAATATTTTAACCTTACCTGTGTCTCTTTTCACTCCTGTTGTGGACTGGTATGAGAATAACAAACGAAATAGTGTTTTTGCTTCCCACCATTCCTGAGTATAACCTAAGTCGCATGTTCTGGGTTGTCTAATCATTGGTTCCTTTGCTATAGGACGAAGAGCTAATGTGACACTGATGCTAGTCGGTTAGGGATTCTAGGTACTGAGGTGAGTTTTTTGGTCCACCACAATTCACTGAGGTCCTGGGTCTCTGTGCAAAGTTCTGTGTAGGGGCAGAATCCCTGCAACATGGTGCACCCAACTTAGTGGTCTTACTTTGAGACTCTTGAGTAGTGCTTATCAGTCCACGACTCCCTCACGATTGTTTCTGGTTGACAGTGGTGACGGATAAACCTACCTATATTTGAATAGGTCTATTCAAGCTTGATGCCTAAAAACGTTTTTGATTGAATTACTGCCCAGTTGTGCTACATTTCTTTCATTGTACTTGTTCTTTTCCGTGTCCTTATGGCTGACGTTGACAATCCGCAACATAGTCAAGTGGCCGTCCGCAATCATTTGCTGTCGTTTGGCGTCACAGTAGATGGCTTGGCGATTTTTTTGTGGTGAGTGCTGAGGCAGCATCCCATTCGAGCTCTTGTACTCATGGGTGACCTTTCCTGCTGTTGGCACCAATTCTGGTCTGTTTCACGTTTATACTCCCACTGCCGTGCCTCTACACTACACCCCATATAGGACCCTGGAGATCTCTATTAATGCTTGGCAGCATGGCGTTTGGTTTGATGGCGCCCTTCTCCAATCTTTAACGGCAGTTCGGTTAGGCCCTTTGTCCATTTCAGGGGCCACGTAGCCGGTTTTGGCTGGTTACACGCCGCATCCGCGTTATACCTTGGTCACTATTGAGGAGCTGCGTATGTGCTATACCTCTTTGGTTAGAGTGCACAGGGCTCTGGTTCAATATGTGACCCGCAACATCCAGGGCGGGGCACCTAGTGCTGCCGCGCGTCCAGTTGGACCGGTCGGGATCAAAATGAATCCTGTCATGGTTAATTCTGTTATGGGCAAGCGCCCCCAGGAAAAGGATGATATGCCTTTTTTGCTTGCTGAGAAATTTGATCAACTGGAAGCGGTATTTCCTAACACAACTCCTGTTGAAAAGCACAGGATTCTCACTATTAGTTTGCAGAAAGACTTAGTGCCGGAAGTGACTGATTGTGATACTTGGGGTATGATCTTTGTGGTAGTTTATGCTAAGTGCTTCGGCTCTATGGCTGTCCTACCCTCCGTCATTAAGCGTGTTCAGGATGAACACGGGCCGTAGGCAGCGGTTGAATTGGGAATGAGACTTTTTGGAATGTTTGACGTAGTTTCCTATCTGGTCCTTACAAATGTCAAGGGAGATGCGGTGAGCTTCCAGGTGTCTAATGCTTTGTGTGATGTCCCCGATGCCGATCAACCCCGTCAGTTACCGAAATTCATTACAGCGGCATATAAGACCATTGCCGTAATAGTTTGGGTGTTAAGCCTTTTGCCAAAGCAGTGCAGAAGCAAACTCAGGCGGCGAAATCTGATAAGGATGAAGGCCCCAATTTTCCAAAGCAGAATTGGAGCAAGAATAAAAAACAGGGGAAACAGCAACAGAAACAGGGGTCCCATCCTGCTTCCCCGATACCTCCGTCTACTGAGAGCACATATGAATTGCGCGACTGCGCTGCTATCAAGTCACCTGATCGTTTTCAGGCTCCTGATCAACGTTCTCCTCGCTCTTTGCAGGAAACATCGGTCTCACCCACCGGTGGAGGAGACGGCGGTAGAGGACGGGGTGCGAAACAAGAGCAACCCCGCAAGACAGACTGTAAAGGCAAGAAGGACGACTTTATGCGTCAAAGACCCCAGTTTCAGAAAAAGAAAGTTGCAGCTTTAACAGCGAGATATGCCACGGATAGTGAGAACACAGCTTCGGAACCTGACGTGGGCGCTGACGCTGTTAGGCAGCGCGGCGGAAATTACCATAGTGCGGGAGGCGCTGCGTCCATTTTTGAAGGTGACAGCAACTGACACGTTCATTGTTGTTGAAACAGTCAACACGAGAGTGTCTCCCCCTGAAAGACTTTATGAAATCGTCGTTTTAATTAAAGGTGACATACAACGTACTGTAAAAGGGGTGTTTTGGGCAAATCTAACTACTACCTATGATATTTTGTTGGCGGAGGCCGACTGGCCCCCACCTTTTGTTTTGGCCGCTCCGCAAGGTGCTTGCACCGGCTTTGTACCGTACTCACTGTGGCTGGGACAAATGTCACCCCCCCCCCGACATGAGATACCATTGCTGTCTATGCCACAGCCTCAACCCCAATACCCCATGCAGCGTGAAGCGAAGGCTCCCGTAGCAGAAATCCTTGAACAATTGGAATATCAAGGTGTGATTGAAACATGTGTGTCACAGATGAATAACCCTCTTTTTTACTGTGACCAATCCTGATGGCTCGTATCGCTTAGTATTGGATTACG
Source organism: Lissotriton vulgaris (assembly GCF_964263255.1). Lineage (NCBI taxonomy): Eukaryota > Metazoa > Chordata > Amphibia > Caudata > Salamandridae > Lissotriton > Lissotriton vulgaris. Next base: position 429,246 of record NW_028252614.1, on the reverse strand, counting down.
GGAATTTGAACTCTCATTGTCAGACCTGGCCGGTGTAGGAGAGTAGGGTCTGCAATCCTATGATCACCCCAGATTTTTGCTTTTTGCTTCACTGGTTTACGACTTTCCCTGGCTGTGGGCCTGCTAATCAGACCCACAGCCTAGCTGTTCTCTCTCTAAATTGACACACATGTACCGTAGGTGCATTTACCAATTGGTACTGGGCCACCTTATCAGTCCCTGTACAGCATACCTTAGGTATCCAGGGCATAGGTGTACTCAGGGCCTACCAGGGGCTGCAGCATGTATTATGCCACCCCTGGCTGGCCATCCAAATCTGACACAACTGGCTGCACGACAGCAGGGGCAAGGTGGTGTAATCACCCTTTGCTTTAGATATAGTATTCCTATATCTAACCCTAAAATGGACACATGTATTCCTATCAGTCACTCCTATGGCAGGCCTTATCAATCCTGAAGGCAGAGTGCTTGGAATTATGTGAGATGGTGCTCTGGCATGAGCTGAGCCCGTTTGCAGCTTGCGGAACCAAGTCCTAATAGCTGTTCCATGATAACGCGTACCATATACTCTTAAGTGCATTATAATCCTCGCAGTTATTTGCCAACTTTGGTATCGCTTTATCAAAACATGTCGAGTAAGGTGTCATACGAATTGGAATACTAACCCCTCGCCAATTCTGGCGACGGGGTTAGCATTCCACCCTTCTAGAGGGACACGACATGTATGTAACTGTGAACCCGGGTTAAAGCTAACTCGAGCCTCAGCATCACAAAATGGATGCTGCCACCACAGACACAAGTCTGACCTCCTGCTGCTGAGAGTCCTTCCAGCGAGGAGAGCTTGGACAAAGGGTTTCCTGTCAGGGGCGGTGCTAGCACCATCCCAGACAGGGTTTTGTGTATCCCAGGTAGGCAGGGCTGAGAGGAAGGTGACTGCAAGTGGCACCCCGGTGCTCACTGTGCATATGCCGGCTTAAACCAGTTCCAGGGGCACACCAGCCCCTGAGCTGGGAAAAGTCCGGACAAGGGAGAGGGGTGTAACCACTCCCCTCCTGGTCCAACCCATGGGCAGGACCTAGTCGCGTGCCAGCCCCTTTTTTTTAGAATAAAGGTAGGAGCAGGCCCCCTTCCCAAATTAGATAATTCTGAATCTTGACTACTTTCCACGAAAGGAACTCTTGACTTTTTCTGAAGACTCTCCCTTGTGGCTAAGGAGTATTCACCCTGCACCCGCAGGCACCATCTAAGCATTGCGGTTTGCTGTAAGTCCATCCTCCGGATCAAGACTGCCCAGCTCGACGAGACCCGGATTCCCTGGCATCTCTGACCTCTACCTGCATTATCAGCCCAGCTGAGATTTGTGGGTGTGACGAGATCTGAGGGACCGGCCATCTTCAAAACTGCACGACGCTTAACCAGCACGACCGCAGAGGGATCCTCGAGTGAGTGCTTTGGGGTTTGAGAAGCCCTAACCCTGAGCAGCTCCAGCACCGAAGTCCAGCCCCCCAGTATCCACGAGATCTGCGTGGGGCCCTTCTGCTCTTTGCTGCTCACCGCGTTGTCTGGTCACTTGCCTGCTGGCTAGTGGCCCTCCTGACGACGTACCACGACGATTTCACTGCTGGTCTGGTTGCTCCAACTGGCCCTTGCTCCCCTCCAAACGAGGAGCACCCCGGACCCTCCTGGTCCACTCCAGACGCCATCTTGACTCCACCGCGTGGGCTTGCCTTTGCCAAGGCTTGTTGCTCCAATCCTGGTTCCAGCATCGCCGACAGCAGACACCTTCGTGGGACAGCTCGCACCTCCAGCCTGGTCGCCGACAACGCCTCCTGGTCCGAGGGACAGCAGAGTCCAGCGTCGCCCACTCACCTGGTCGAGGTGACTTCATCCGGTGCCATCCTGGTGCCCACCCAATCACTGGCTAGTGATTAAGAACTGAGTCCCCTCTGCTTTTAGGTCATCTCCATCACCGATCCAAGCTTGGATCACTCCGAACATCTTCACTGGTCGCCTGCCAGCAACTTCTTCTTTCAGGCTCCATAGACTACAACGAGGATTCCCGACGTCTTTTGAACCCTATGCAGCCGCAGCCCCTGGGCTAGGTAACCTGAGCATTTCGGTGCTCCAACGTAGGTTCACTATCTAAGTGTCCAGATCCTTTGTCGTTTTTAGTCTATCCAGTCGGATTCGTCCGATAACTGTAACTTAAGAAACACTAGCATCCATAGACTTTGCCCCGCATCCCGCGTGAGAGTGCACACTCTGCACCCGATCTCCCTAGGCCTCCTGCTCCTAACCTTAGGGTTCAGTAGTGTAGTCCTAGCGATCCTGAAGCCTCTGGATCTTGTTACTTACCTGCTAGTATTTCGCATTCCACTTTTAGTGTTAATGGTTTTTCGTGCCCCTCGGGCATTTGTGTAAATTGTGCGACTTAAAGTATTTTCATAAGAGTTTTGTATGGTGCTTAGCTCCCTGACTCATAAAGAGATCAGGGCAGACTTGTTATAAATAAATATCCTTTTATTTTCATAACAACTTGTGTGGTGTACTTTCACTTGGTGTTCAAGGGGTATATGTGATGGTATAACAGCTGGCTTAACACGCCCTCTAGAGTTTAGCCTAAAGACTGCTCTTGTCCATGCTACTAGGATAGCTGGTCTATAAGGTTGACTTACAACAAATCATCAATAAGGGTCGTTTGGTATGATACACAGTGATCACTAGAATAGTGAGCACTATATATCAGGCCAACTTCTCACAGCCGGTACAAAATACTCACAGTTCTGCCCTTGGGGATAGCCTCCTGCGTATACGGTTTAAGACCACACTTGACATATCTAATGGCTTTTTTGGCCATAATCTGTCCTCTATTAGTAGTCAATGGACAGCATTTACCTGCGGTGGAAAACCGCGCCAGTTCAGAAGATTGGCCATGGGCTATAAGAACAGTCCTGGTCTCTTTGCCGCCCGCATTGTCTCTCTTCTGGAGGTACTCGACCCAGATGCATGTTCGTATGTGGAAGACATTTATCTCATAGATGACGAATTATGGCCGCATCTGTGTCGCGTAGACCGCATATTTTGCAGTTTTGCGGACTTTGGCTATAAATTCAACTTTACAAAATCTCACATTGCTGAGTACAGTGTTGTTCCTGGGCTATGAGCTTAACAATTAAGTGCCAAATTCAAAAGCTTTGCACCCTAGGTGGATACAATGGGCTCCGTCCTTGACATCTCCGGATGTCACGTTCCTTTTTGACTCCTCTTTGCAAGCTCCGAAGTATTTACAGTATGAATTTGTTCATCCAGCTCCTCCGACCATGAGCCCGCTGGAGGATTTCCATTGTATCATTTACACAGACGGTTTGCCGCAACCGGCGACGAGTTCAAAGCACGCATATTCTTCGGCCTGCGCAATAGTGGTAGGTACTATGGTGAACGGCGAATTTAAGTCCGATGTCGTGCATACACAGACTTTAGGGGACTGTTTCGCCCAATAGGCAGAGATCCGTGCTCTGATGCTTGCATTAGAGTACGCTGATCCTAGTGTGACTACTCTTATCGTAAGTGACTCTTACTACTGTGTGCAGTCCTACAATGACAATTTGTTCTTTTGGACTCAAAATGACTATCGTGATTCCAAAGGTAGCACAATAAAACATAAAATGATCTGGGTTCGAGTGGCTGAGCTTAAAGAACGGCTCCCACTCGTGTTTGTAATTCATACTCTTGGTCACCAGCATGTCGGAGTTCACACTGTTGGCAATAGTCTCGCTGATGAAGCGGCGAAGACAGCAGTAGCGACATATTTGGTTGCAGTAGTTACATGTTCCAAAAGTAAGATTGATGATGACACCTTATTTAGATCACTGCGGTCCTTTCTCCTCTGATACTGCGTATAAGTACATCTTAGTTGCAGTTGATTCCTTCACGCGCTTTGTGTGGGTGTGGCCCCAAAGGAGAGCTGATTCTCAAACTGTCATAAGGGATTTGCGTGTCTTTGTGGGAATTTTTGCATGTGGTACCTTCCACTCGGACTAGGGTCCAGCGTTCGCCTCTAAGACGTACAAGGATGCCATGCGTTCATTGGGGTCCAAGTCAAATTTTCGTCTCGATACCGGCCTGAGGGCAATAGTGTTGTGGAGCGGATGAACTGTGACTTAAAGCAATCCTTGAAAGCTAGAGTTTTAGGTACAGGCCGGAATTGGCTAGCCCACCTCAATAGCGTTCAGCTTGCACTTAATAATCTCCCTAGAAGGTCTCTGGGTGGGCGGACCCCATACAAAATGCTCTTTGGCATCAAAATGTTTGTTCCGGACCTTGAGGGTCTTACCTTTAGGAAAAAACTTAAAACCACACTGTTCCCTAACACTCACTAAAATTACAAAACTACCACCGACCAATGCCAGCTTTATGTACATTGTCTATTTTAGCGCCATAATATCCTTTCGGGATGAATGCTAGCGCTTTATAAATACCTTTACCATTACCATTACCATTGAGGGTCTAGACCAGGCGGCGTCTGCCGCTCCCTTTGACGCAGATGAACATTGTGCTGTTTTCCAAAATCTACAAAAGACCCGAGACAGTCTTGCAAAGGAACATTTGCCCTCCACAACTGATGCTGCGTTGCAGATTCCGGTGGTTGGCTGGCTACCCGGAGTTAATGAACTAGTCCGAGGGAAGATCGAAAACAAGAAGTAATTTGGCCCCTCTTATCGTGCTCCAGTTCCTGTACTTGGCGTGCAGGGCACATAAACAGTCATTTTACCTCCACTTCCTGGTCGTAAGGAAAACAGATATTCCAACAAAAATAAAAATAGGACCTAACTTAGATAACAGCTAAATTGGAAATAGGACTAAACTTTTGTATCTTTGAAAGGCTTGTTTTCTTTCACTCCTTCTATACTTCTTTTATCTACCTCTCCTTCTACACTTCTTTTTATCTACCTCTGCTGCTTTGGGAGAAGGGTGAATTAAGATAAATTGATGATGTATCCAAAGTATGGGAGATAATGCATAACAAAATCAAGAGATTCATATGTTATGTTTTGAATAAAATCTGACAAAAATAAGGTAGTCTATCAAGATTTATCAAATACAGCGAATGTATCTACCTGACATAGTCAATTTCATACAGGAGTGAATATGACGCCATTGTGATGTTAATCAATAATCGGAGTTAAAATGTCTCTTCAACATACCGCTCTTATAGTACCTCCATGTAAAAATGAATTTCATACACTATCGCTATGTATAAAAAGATGTGTTTTGCTCATAATCTGAACTGAACAAGAATAATTGAATCAAGAGTCTTTTTTCTGATATTAATAAGCAGGATATAAATAGGAACTATAACACTCTTGTAAATGTAAATAAAAACTAAAAATGTTTTGTTCTCTCTAGAAAAACTGGCTGCAAATAAATTTGTCCTGATGAAGACACCACGACGTGTCGAAACGCGTTGACTGACAGACCACAGCCTCAACAATATTAGATAGGATAAACATCATTGTTTTCCCAGTGTTTTTAACTTACATGTTTTATTTATAAAGAATATCTGTTTTATTGCATCAATTTATCCTATATACAAAACTTGATTGTGAAACTAATTTTTTTAATTAAAACAAATTATTTTTGATATCAATTTCATGTTTGTGTTATAGTTCATACCCGTTTCTTGGTACATCATAATGTTTTGACATAGCTAGTGTTTTGTTTGCAAGATAGCCTGGGGTGATACCTTCAAATCGTAAGGAAAACAGGTACATCTCCATTAACATTGTCAAAGTACACAGAGTGGCCGATTCTTCTTAGTATGACACTTGCGTTTTCTTGTCCAGCGATGCTAAGAAACTCTGTTTTGGCCCCAGCACCTACCATCAGGCCTGATGCTGCCATTGAGATGAATACAGTTACAAATTCTTTATTGAATCCACCGGCTGGTGATCCTCTTGATGAAACCGAGTACACTTACCCCACAGACTTATTGATGCCCAATTTGCAGACCTGTGTGGCTAATCAGTCACGTTTTTCATTTGACACTGACTCTAACACATCAAAGCCACCCTCAAAAGTTTACATTTTTGCTGTTTGGTTTAAAAAACATTTTTTGATTCCCCCATGGACTTACATTTGGCTGGTACTATTCTCAATTTTTTTATTCATGTCAATTGGATTTGTGGTATATTTTTTTCGTCCTGTGAATGGACACTATGTTAAAGAAAGATCTACAATTAGAATGACTGATGGAACTTTAGCACCCCACTCCTCATCACACATCATGAAGAGGGACCGGACTTTTGTGAATATCACTGCTTGGCCTGTCTTAAAAGGGATTGTATGGGATGCTGTCAAGATTCATGGTCCCACAGAGGTTAATAATGTCCATAATGTACTTCGTATTTCAATGGGGGATGTGGTTATACAAAATATACGCTCTGATGACTGGGACGTCCAAGACGTAGAGGCTCTATTTTCTGATTTGAAATGTTATGCTGCCTTTGATGCTGAAGATTTGTATTTAGACTCTGCAAATTATGCTGACTTGTTTTGTTACCAACACTATGGCAATCATTTTCTGCACAAAGCAAACATATTTAGGAATGTGGTTAATTATACACAATGGGAACATTGTCCCGCTACTGTTGAAGGCAGCTCTAAAACTCTTTTGAGAAAGTTTTCCTACTTTACTGATTTTAATCAATCCAACCCTGATGCATTTTATTTTAAGATGGCTGAGAAATCCTCTTCCAAAGTTAGACTTACCCACACAAATTGTTATATTCCAAGTCCTTTATTGACCAATTGGCTGTTGGGGGCTATGAGCTGTGGAAAGATACTATTGATCTTAAATCTGTTTGGGGTTCTAAAAATTGGCGAGTGCAAAGCACTGAGGCTTTGCATCGTGCATGTCTCATCCCGAACCATATGTTTTGTCTGAACTTGAATACTTCTCAAACCACCTGCTTTGGATTGGCTACGTCTAAAAAATTAAATGCTCCCTCTATTCCTGATTTGGGAGAATACCCCGAATGGAACAATCACACAAGTAGGTCACTTAGTGATTAACAGACTCTGTTACTAAATTTGTTCTTTAACATTTCAAGTTTGGATCCCCAAGGCTGGCTGTTATGGCAAAAAAGTGCAGATTCATGCCAGCATCGTTTTCTGGGTTTGGCACCTGGCTATATACAGGTTCGAGTGGATCCCCGTTTTGAGAGTGACCATTCTGTCACAAGCTATGCCAGAACTGGCTCAAACACTCCACTCTGGCGTCAGTTAAGCTTAATTTGTCTAAATTGAATGACCATGTTGATTTGAATGACTTTGTCAAAGGTCTTGCTGCAGGCAGACCCAAAAGATGGATTGATGCTGTTTACAACGAAGTTTGGAAACTGTCCCAAATTGAACCTGCTTCTAGGTTGAGTTATTGATCAGGCTACTTTAGAAAAGGTGCTTGCAGTTGTAGATAATAGCATTAACACACTTTCTTCCGCAGTTTACACATTAGATAATATTGTTTCTTCTGTTGTTGACATTGTGCATGATGAATTCTCAGTTTTGTACCATGGTCAAAATCAATTGCGTTCTATTATGCAGTTTGCATGGACTTTACAAACGTTGAAGGCTGGGAAAGTGCCATGGGATTATATGAACACTTCCTTGCTATTTTTACCATTTAATCTGACTGTTAAACAACAATTTATGTAAATGAAAGATGCAACATTTTCACTATTGCATATTGAACAGTTAGAACCTTTACCATTTTCTGTGGCCGAAACAAATTGTGCCATTTGGCTTATTCACGGTTTAATAACGCTACCTTTTCCACTGTTTAAATTTGAAGCTTGAATGAAGCAGTATGTCATAGGTAGATATGAACCATTGGGGAGCGCATATCTCCATGAAGTTTGGTCTCTTCCGTTCACCTATAGGTGTCTGAGGGAGGGTAAAGAAGTTAATTTGAAAGGTGAAGATTGCACTTCCACACCTGATCACTTGTTGGTCAGTAGGAATATACAATTGCACGGTTTGTGTAATTCAGAAGCACCAAATTTGGCCTGTATTTTAAAAGGTACACCCACCCCGGCTATTACACCTGCGTTCACGTTAGGGAACGGTAGTTATTCAATATTAAATAATGAAGATTGCTGTGGTGTGCTGACAGGGATCCCGTACATAGTGACTGTCTCCCAACCTGTAGTCTGTTGTAAGAATGTGCTGTTTCCCCCTCGGCATGGGAAGCTCGATATATCCATCTGGTCTTGCATTCTGACCTTGAAAGCAGAGTTCAACAAGATGAGTCGAATAAGAGCGCTTTTATCTCAAAAAGAAGTCACCCTTACATCTGAAACATTCATCCTTCACGTGGCTAATACTCGTACTGAGGTACATGCCTTACTCAACACAGATCTCTCCCTGCATTTTGGAGCGTTGATTCACGCTATCTTTAATGTTTCTTCGACCACAGGCTTGGCACACTTTTTTAAAGTAGTACGTTCTGGCCTTGTGACTTCATTCCAAACTATATTTGGTGTGATACAAGTTTTTTTTTTATTCTATTTTTTACAGCGACTTTGGCGGTTTACCATTAATTCTTGCCTTGGATGCCGGTGTACTGTTGTTAATTTGCTTGCTTCAAAATGGTTGTACACTCTGTGCCCCACGACAATCTGCCCCGGCTGCTCCAACTTCGTAACCGGATGCTTTGAATACTATGGATCGCTGCCTCTGGCTACCTTGAGTGTGGCGTATGGTTTATCTTTCCGGTTTTCGTACTTTACATGCGTGCAGCCAGTTTTCCACTGCCTGGATTGCAGTTTTGAATGGGCTCTTGTTTTGTGTCTCCTAACCCGGATTATGATCAACTAATGAATCCCTTAGTTCCTCATGAACTAGACTGTTCTGGTGTCAGGATTATGGCCTGCGCAGCAGCGCATGTAGTCCTAGGCAATTGGAATATATGGACTGCAGCCCATGACTTTCTGACACGCAGTTATCTCGAAAAACACCCGAATTGTCCTCTGATGGTGCTATAGGTTCCGGCTGTTGAGGAACATGTGTGTTCTTTTCCATTACTAAATTGGATGGCTGAAAGTTCACTGACGATAACAACGACTTCCTATTGGAGGCAGTTGCAACGTACTGTGCCTATACCCTGTTGGATTGAAGTGACATTTTTTCTGCTCATAAAACACGTACTGGATTCAGGATTCCTTTTTCTCCTTCATATTTTTTTTTCCCTCACACATTCCATGTGTTTGACATTATACACCGTTGTTGGGTTTTGAATTTTTGTGTTTACTAATTCTGATTTTACTCCCAATTAACCAATTTGACAAAATATTGCCCCCGCTATTGTGCATTGTCTGATCAAGGGAGGGTGTAGTGACCGCTGGGCCTTGTCGCACACACTGTTATGTTAGCATAGGCTTATTAGAAATGTAAACGGCATTTTACTGCTTTTTGCACACGACACTGCACATAGCTGTTGTTGTAAGTTAGGCTGCGTGAAATGCTTCACATGAGATTGGCTTGTTTTCGACATCCCTAGACTTACATCACGACCCTAGTCTACACAGTGAGTGCTAAAGCCTCCAAGGTTATCATAACAAGGTAGCTGCTGTTCGGGCTGATCGGCTCACGTTTTAGACATAACATACATGCAGCTGCAGCCAACGCGATTCTGGCGCCTTTAATATTGCACTGTAAGCATGATTTCAGACACTTGGAAGAACCCTTTTTCCAGAGAGACAGAGAGCTTTTTCAGATCCTGATGTGATTTACTCCTGCTGATCTTGGAGGTATGGGGTCCCCACACAAGCCTAAGAGACCATCTATATTTTATAAAACATAGTTCCTAGCTAGGGAGGGTGTTACACTAGGCACTATAAGACCTGTTTTCACCTTCACTGTAATATGATTTCTCCTTTTGTGTTTTATGGAATTGTAACAATGCTGATCATATTGTTCCTAATCATATGACTGCTTATGTTAGCAAAGATACTGCATCTTAGAGCACGTTGTTAAAATAAATATTTTAACCTTACTCGTGGCTCTTTTTACTCCTGTTGTGGACTGGTATGAGAATAACAAACAAAAGAGTTTTCTTGCTTCCCACCATTCCTGAGTATAACCTAAGCCTAAGTTTTGTTATGGGTTGTCTAATCATTGGTTCCTTTGCTATAGGACGAAGAGCTACTGTGACACTGATGCTAGTCGGTTAGGGTTTCTAGGTACTGAGGTGAGATTTTTGGTCCACCCAATTCACTGAGGTCCTGGGTCCCTGTGCACAGTTCTGTGTAGGAGCGGAATCCCTGCAACAGTGGGAGCACTAACAAGCCTTGGCAACTGCAACCAACCTGGAAGTGGAGAAAGGTGCAATGTCGGGCCAGCAAGGTCCAGGAGACTCACCACAAGCAGGGGAGATAGGGCAGGCCCTGAGAATCAGGGGAGCCCAAAGAATACGAAGAGGACCCACAGGATGGAGGCACTGGAGTAGCAAGAGGAACTTGAGCAGCTCACGAAGATACAAGCCCACGATGCAAGTCAATGCGGTGAGGATGAGGATCTTGGTCACTGGAGGTGCTTGAGGTTGGGGCTATTTGGAACCCGAAGATCTTGGTGGAAGGAAGCCACAAAGCCTTTGCAACTGCAAGTCGACGTGGTGTGCAGGGGTTCAGTTCCTGCAGCTCCGATGAAGGGTACTGGCCTCAAAATTGGTGAGAGGACAGGGCAGGCCTCGGGTGATGTGAAGAACCACCACCTGTGTTGCTGAACCTTTCAGAGTCCATGGGAGCCCAGTATCAGCAGACCAGTCAGCTTAGCTGTTGTGCCTCCAGAGAAGTGACTCCTTCAGGTGTCTTGGATGCTCACAGGCATTGGAAGGTTCCTGTATGGTGCACAGGCACAAATTTTGCAGCAGACGAGCAGGGCGACGAGATCAGGACAAGCAGGTTTCTTCCTAGTTGTGGCCTTGATGCCCAGAGCAAAGTCCAGAGTGCCCAGACAGTTGAAGTAGAGGTGTCGGTAAGTTTATTGTGTCCCATGATGAATCTAGGAACCCACCCACAGGTAAGCCCTTAAATACCCTAAGGAAAGGTTTAGGACGATACAGGGGTCCCTCCCTAAGGAGGGGCTGGACAAGGGGGAATATATTCCCCTGTCCTTTGTCCAGGTTTGTGCCAGAGCGGGAGCCAACGGTTCCCTGAACTGGACTAGGCATGGAGGCCACCAAGTGTGCCCTACACACAGACTATGTGGTGCTGGCAAGTGCTCCCACCCTGCCCCAATACACTAAATCCTGTCTGAGAGGTGGTCACACCTCCCTGTGACAGGATACCTATTGTCCTGCCTTCCTCTGCCCCAGCTTGGCTCAGAGCAGGAGGGCAGATACGGTCTCTGGCCTTCAGCAGCTCTAGCCTGCTGTTCAGGTCTGAAGTCAGGTACCGGGAGCACCGAGGGCCTCCCAGAGGAGCTTTACGGTGCATGTATGGTGAGGGGTTATGATTCCAACATGTTTGATACCAAACATGATAGGATTCGTTGCAGCCAGTTTTGAGATGGTCACCACGTAATGACGTGGTGCCCCGCTATATGTCATATGGCTGCCTCACGTACAACCCGGGAGAATGGACTCCGTAGGTTGTAGGGGTGTCCTGCTCATGCTGTGTCACCCTTACACTCAGAACCCAACACCCTGCCTTCAGGATTGTGAAGGCCTGCTACAGGGGTGACATAGGTTTTAAGTGCAGTGACCTTAGACATAGGGATACCTATATCTTTCGTAAGTACACAGGCTGCAATGGCAGACCTGTAGTTACAAATTGAGTGGTCTCCCATGGGTGGCATAATACATGCTTCAGTTCATGGGAGACCCCTGGTGTACCTATGCCAAGGGTACCTTAATACCATATACTAGGTACTGATAAGGTTGCACCAGTAGTGTCCAATCTGGAATGTACCTAAGTGCTCACCAAACCAATTTAGAGGAGAAAGCACAGAGACTGTGGTCCTGATTTGCAGGATCCCAGTCAGACTTGTCAGAAACAGCATTACATCAAGCAAAAAAGTGGGGGTAACTATAAAAGCAGATACTACTTTCCTACACACGCCAAGGGGAGTTTCATGTGGTGCTTTTTCACCACCTTCGGTCGAAGACGATGACAGGAACCGCACTCCTTGGAGTCAGGTACTATCTGAGGCACCATAAACAGGCTGTATGCAGGTCAATGATAGACATCTACCTATTGCAAGTCCTGCAAAGCTTGAATCCAGACAACATGGTCTGAAAATAGCACACTGTTCTCTCGACAAGGCGTCAGGATGGACATGGAAAAAATGGCCCTAACCGCTCTGGATCCACGTTGGGAGCGCGGAAAAGAAGTAACTGTCGTCAGTAAGGGAGTTATATGGACTCCATTGATGTCATATTCGGTGGAAGACTTTTATGCAGAGTCGTGCGACGCCCTCTGTCAGCACGTGGACATGCTGTGGGAAAAAGTTTCCGGATCCAGTCTCGCACCTGGGGAGGATTCTAAAATAAGGAATCTGCGGCTGTATCGTCTGTTCATATGTATGCTTTTCGAGATACATACCTGAAAGATGGCAGTTTTTTGCTTCACATAATTTCTCCGCACTGGGACACTGAGCACCTTATATTTCTGTCTTTTGATTATGTGTACACACTGGCAGCTTCTATATGTTTTTTAGGGTCTAGCTTCCCTAAATGATAAACCAAAAAAACAATTACAGAGCAAGATGTTTTCGTACATTGATTGTGGTTTTATCTTTTCCTTTTAACATTTAATAAATGCTCGGAATTACAACTTTAACGATACCAGGTGAATCAATGTTTTATTTTGATTGCTCAGGTTCCCACGGGTTTAAAGGCTGCCTTGTTCTATTTATTCAATAAAGCGTGGTCTTGATAACCGCAAGGGCACATTGTTCCCTTTACTCCTGAATCAGGAGTTATGTTATGTTATGTTATGCTATGTTAGCAATGATTTATAGAGCGCTCATACACCGGTTGGTTCTTGGAGCTAGAGAGACTAGGGGGTGGTCGGCCAGGAGCAGATTATTTGTAAGCAAGTGTAAATAACCATGTTTTGAGAGACTTTCTGTAATTAAGTAGGTTTGTGCTAAGTCTGATTTCCAGGGGGATGGAATTCTATAGTCGAGGGGCCAGGGTCGCAAACCTACATCCCCCTTGGTGCTTCAGCTTAAAGGTCGGCACTTTAAGGAGGTGGAGTTGGGCTGAGCGAAGGTTGCGTGTGGGAATGTAGCAGGAGATGGGGTTATCAATTAATTTGGGGCTGCGGCCATTTAGGGATTTGTACACCAGGCAGCCAACTTTAAAGGCACAGCGCTGGGGAATGGGAAGCCAGTGCAGTTTCCTAAGGAGAAGGGAAGCATGTCGCTATCTGGGTTGTTTAAATATTATCCGTGCTGCTTGGTTTTGTACCAGTTGAAGCCGCCTAGTGAGGTCGAGTGGGAGTCCCAGGAACATGGTGTTTGCGTAATCAAGACGAGATAGGACCAGGGCTATCACGACCTGGACCAGTGCAGCTTGAGATTGCCAATGGTGACCTCTAGACTTTTTACTGAGGTGGTGGGAATAGGGGGGAGCCCAGGTTATTTGGCCAGTAATGTGGGTCCCAATGTCTGTGTGCATCGCCCGTTAGTATCAGTTCTGTTTTGCTGGGGTTCAGCTTTAGATGGTTATGGTCCATCCATTGGTGAATGAATGTCATGGAGGATTGGAAGTCAGAGATTGACTGGGAAGAGTTGTCAATCTCTGAACATAAATTGGAGGTCGTCTGCGTAGTTAAAAATGGTCACACTTCCTTCTTTCAAGGATCTTATTAGTGGGAGGAGGTAAAGGTTAAAGAGGCGGGGGGAGAGGGAAAAGCCCTGTGGGACCCCACACATAGTTTTTAGTTTGGGGGCAGTGAAATGTCCGATGTGGACTGCCTGGGTGCGGTTTTTTAGGAAGGATTTTCTCCAGCTGAGAGCTGGACCCTGGAAGCCTGCCTCACTGACACGGTCATCCAGGATATCATGGTTGAGCGTGTTGAATGTAGCCGAGAGATCAAGCAGCACCATATTGTATATATTTATATGCTCATTGTTCTACATCTGGGAGTTAGTAGAACCCAGCTGTTCCTGCTGTACGCTTCTCACTACTTTCTGACCCTCTAAGAATAGTATATCAGTTAGAGAGACCTGACCTACACAGAAGAATATATAACAAAACGTATACAGTGTCTTTCTCCTCTACCCATTCAAAAAACACCCAGCAAAGATACCAAGCGGGCTACTTTTGAGAAACTAGAGGAGTACAAAAAGAAGCAAGTTTTAACAGAAGTACATGCACAAATGCTTAATGAGTATTTAAAAGTCATTAATTGCCTTGGCTTACAAATTCATAATGTCCTGTGTATTTTTAGAGAAGACAAGAAATTTAGAGATGGATTTAGCCACATTGCCCCTACATGTTTAAGGGACTAGATGGTAATGGGGATAGTGAAGGCTCTAGAACACAGCATGAGAGAATTAAAAGAAATATGTGAATTGGAAAAACTACTGCTTGAAACAGAACAACCCTCCGAGGTCAAGTTAGCTCTCGAGAAATTGAATAAAACTGTTAAGGAGTTCATTAAAAACAAGTCATTACCTTCGTAATGCCTTATCTGCTAAACACTCCATCTAGCCACTGATTCCTTACCTTAGGATATTCCTCAGGCGTCAGACTGGTTCCTGAATTTTTTCTGAGTAGTCCCCTTTACATGCTGGTAGGTCGCCCTGAGTGGTTCCATGCAGGTGTCGTCTAAGCCTTAAGTGACATGCCCAGTGCCTATATAGGCTGCACCCTAGCGCGCTGACCTCAGTTTTGTGACTACTTTCCACACCAGAAGAACAGAGCCATATTGAGGTAATGTGACCAGTATGCCAAAGTTATGTCCTCAAGGACCTCTTCAGAAGGAGCCCAGTTTGCAGGGATGGGAGGATGATTGGGTAAGTAAGGAATCTGAGGCTATATAGAGCAGGCATTATCGAAGGTAAATAACTTGTTCATCAGACAGACTTCTAGATGAAGATTCCTTACCTTAGACTAAATACCCAAGCAAAACCTCCCTGGAGGAGATTCTGCGTACGGTTTAAACTAGAAAGTCCTGGAGGACCAAACTGGTGAAATGGTATCAAACTCGACCCGACTGTCTAGGCAGTAGTGCTTGGTAAACATGTACAGTGATGCCCTGGTGGCTGCCTGATGGATATCCAGAACGGTGACTCAGCAATCTAATGCAGTGGTCGCAGCCTTAGCTCTGGTAGAATGAACCTGCAAGCCTTCAGGGGGTTGTTGCTTAGCCAATGCGCTGCAGATCTTGCTGCAAAGTATAATGCTTCTGAACATGGTTATAGTCTGCACTGCGCTCCCTTTTTTAGCCCTAGAAAACCCAACAAAGAGTTGATCGTCCACGCGCATAACTTCTCTGTGGTTAATGAAGAATAATAACACACTTTTTGGATCCAGTCGGTG
This sequence comes from Lissotriton vulgaris, assembly GCF_964263255.1. Lineage (NCBI taxonomy): Eukaryota > Metazoa > Chordata > Amphibia > Caudata > Salamandridae > Lissotriton > Lissotriton vulgaris. The sequence goes on along the minus strand of NW_028252614.1, from coordinate 413,699 downwards.
AAGTCTCTCCTCTTCCTTCGTAGCGCAAAGAAGATTAGCAGTGTGATGTTCTGACCATTGGGAAGAGTACCACCACTTTTGGAAGAAAGGAAACACGAGTGCAAAGGACAGTTTCTCTGGAAAAAAGTAGTGTGCAGCACCTGTCCTTTGCTAACCCTCTTAGTCGATTAAATGGTCACCAAGAAGACTGTTTTCGTGGTAGGAAGTCTTAGAGGACGCAGGTCCCACTGGGGCACAATAAAAGGATTAGGGGGAAACAAATGTTGAAGGCATTTAGGGTGACTTGAACAAGGAAGGCTGATCCGGCAGCCACAAGAATAAAGAGATGGACGAAAGATACCTTTAACTTTGCCCAAAAAAAGGCCCTAAAGGGTGAGGGGCAACGCAAACAAAAGGATCTAAGACAAGGGTGCAGACATAGGATCAATAAATTTCACAGTACACCAAGTCACAAATTTGTAGCATCTGCATGTGCACACAGTCTATGTCAAGGGATGCCTGGCTGCCAAGATGACATCACACACTTCGGGAGGCAGAACGAATACTCTCAGCTGTCACCGCTCAATCTCCACCCATGCAGGTGGAGAGTGCGCAGGTTCAGGTGCAGAACCCTGCCCTGTGGCTGTGGGAGGAAATCCTCACAAACAAGAAGCGTGATCGGAGAACCACGACTCATGCGCAGGAGTTCCAGATCCCATACTCTGTGCCCAATCTAGAGCCATTAAGATGACTTGGGTCCAGTCAGTCCTAGTCTTCTTCAGAACTTGTGGCAGGAGTGGTATCGGAGGGAAGGTGTACAGGAGTCCCGTTCTGTACCCGAGACAAAATGAGTCTCCAAGAGGGTGTCTGTCGCTTTTGGAACTCCAACGTGCAGAAGTGCTGACATTGTGTGTTTTTACCAGTGGAGAAGAGATCTAACTAAGGTTCTCCACTTTTGCTGAAGAAGCCTTGGAACACCTCGGGTAAATACATCATATGTGATCCACAAGGCATCCCCAGTTGAATTAGTCCCCACTGGTATTTAGGGATCTCACCAGGTGCTGTAATACCAAGAAAATGTCCTGAAGTTTCAGCCATGTCCAAAGGTGTAGAACCTCTTGGCACAAGGTCCAGGACCCCACTCTGCCCTGTGTTTTGCAGTACCACATCGCGGTGGTGTTGTCCATGAACTTCTGAATCGGCCTTCCATTGATTGATGAGAGGAAGACTTTCACTCCAGTCATGTTGATGTGGAGCTGAGACTCCACCAGGGGACCCGAGTACTCTGATCTCGACCTCTCCCAGATGGCCGAACGAACCCAGAAATGAAGAAATGACACATCTTAACCACTGAGAGTTCTGGGTTGGGGAGATAGAGTGGTCTGCTACTAACCCAATCTTGGTTTGGTTTGTCAGCCACCACTGCAGGCCTTTTCTTTTGAATTTCCCTCCGATATCTGAACCAGGTCGGAGAGATTTCCCTGATGCTGAATCTGCTGGAATTTCAGGTCTCACTGCAGAGCCTTCACATGCAAATGGACATGATTTACCGCAGGAGATCATGAGGCCCAGCAGCTCAGAGTTAGTCTCACCCAAATCCTGAATGGAGGCTGAAGCATCGGAATCAGAGCCTGAATATCCTGGACTTGCCGCTCTCGAGGATAGGTGCGGAATTGTACTATATCCAGAATGGCTCCAAAGAAAGGGAGCATCGGAGAGGCAGTAGGATGCGACTTCGGCACACTGATACAGAACCCCAGCAAATGCAGAAGTCTGATGTATCATCAAAACACGCAATTGGAAAAGGGTCCTAGGGCATGCTTATAGACCTGGTACGGACACAACCCCCAACAGAATACTTAAACAACAAAAGGTGTCCATGGGTCTCATCAAACAAACCTTCGACCTGTACGTAGCAAGAGCCCAACAAAACGAAATATTTAAACAGAATAATGCTAACGGTGTGTGGCTAAAGCAAAACAGGATATCTCTAAGGCATAAAAGATACCCATCAGTTACTGTCCGATACCGCCCTTGTCACCATCTGGGTCTCCTCACACCAAGGAGATCCCAGTTGTAGCCATCAGGATTAGATGTAAGTATTGGATGCTACAAAGAGTGATGCAAAGAGGATTTTTTAAGGTATCAAGATACTATATGTTAACTTATTTGCAGTGCATCAAGTGGTGAAAAACAAAAACAACAATCGTGATGTGCATAAAATTGGAGAGATGGGAGGAATTGAAATGTAATGGTGCCTCTCAGTCTTCCAATGATTAAAAACAGTGCTAAGAAGGAGCAGTTTGAACAAATATCTACTACGAAAAACTAATGGTCAACATGTTTCAGCAGAACAAATGGACTGGATTGTCCTCTGCCTTCGTCAAGACCTAATACTCGCTACTGCAATGAGTGATCAAATGATAAAGTGAAAAGCTAAATTTCAATCATGTCACCTGGTAATCCTAGGTACATCTGGTTGCTCCTCCTGATTGCTGGATCATGTGAAGAAGATAGTATTGATTTCATTCCATGTACAAGAACAAAGGAAAACATACAGAAAATGTTGGTGTCATAATTATGAAACATCCAAATAAAGCATCAAATGCTGGTGAATCAGTATGAGTCATAGTACACCAACTGACCCCATATAACTAATATCTCTATATCCCTGCTTACCTAATAGGTAGGAGGGTATGGCTTCGCCTCACCTGGCTGCGGCTCAGGTAAATGGAGCACCGCTCTAATAAAAACAAAAGGAGGTGGATATATCATATATATGTTACCCAACCTACCCCAAGCAATCTATAGTGTGTCACACACAACTGACCCCTTTGACTGTAAGCTAATACGTCAACCATAATGATAGTGATACCCCACAATGTAAGCTAATTGTCGTACCTGTGGCAATTGATCATTCTCATGTTGGTTACGAAAGCAGCACGTATCCGAATGCTCTTAATTAGATGTCAATGCCATGCGTACTAATTATGTACCATATCTAGTCAGGAATGCAATGAAAATCTTCGCATTCCGTAGGATGTAAAACAAGCAAGAGTCTGGCTTGGTTAAGTTTAAAGAAAATCAGTCAAACCGGCAGAAAAATTTCAAGCTTACCGAGCTAGTTAAAAGGACAGCGTCCCACTAGGAGAAATAGCCCCGGGCAAACACCACACACTCGTACTACCAAAGCAGGTTAGGCTCTCGATCATGTTACGTAAACCGAGTGTGCCCTAAACAAACAAACAGACCATGACCGGCTTACCTCTCCGTCGGTACTCCTGGCAAGCAGCTGAGCGGTCTTGGGGAGGTAACCGATCAGGTCTGGGCATCATTTTTATTTTGCGTGTACATGAAGCGCATTGATCACATGAGCGCGACGATTCACGTGTTTAAAAGGATCATGGGAATTGTAGTATGTGTTGAGGAGCCAAGCAAACTCGTAATCGCGTTGATCAAAAAATCATGTCAAAGCGAGTATATTCAATGGTAATGCATTTGCTGTAGTTCCCATACGCCGATTAAGCATATAGTAGTGTAGTAGATTCAGCCCATAATCATAGCGATCCAATGCATCCAATGTATTAAAAAAGCTCATTGATGGGGGCGTGGCTTCGAGGGCGAAGATGGCGGACGCGGCTCTGTAGAGCTCCTGCCGGCCCGATCCTTATCCGCTAATTTATCCTTGCCCTACACCCTCTTCCCCAGTCTCTACTAGTGCAGGAGTTTGCTGGAGTCCGGTGGATCCCGGCGGTGAGGTTGTTGGAGCCCCAGACCCCCGCTGGCGCGACCATCGGGGGCCGTCCATGCTGGGCCTACCTGCCGCGTGGTGAGCCGGGGCCTCGATTTTTCTCCTGCCCACCGGGAAGCCCTGACGCCGGCTGGGAGTCATCCGTCTCAGTCCGCACCGCCGGAGCGGAGTCACTGGAGTCGAGAGACTGGGGCTCGTGACCATACCCGGTGGAGCGGGGTCCCGGCGCGTTGGTGGTGTGGACCAGAAGTGTATCCTGATCAACCTGCCCTGACGCTCTCGTGGGGCAGCAGCGCTACCTGGGGCGGACGATCTGGTGGCGCCAATCCGGCGATTCAGCCTTGGGCTCTTGCTTGGTGGTCCCTGCGCCTCGGTGGTGTGTGCCCCCCCCGTGGGTCTGGCCTATCTCTTGACGAACTGGGGCGGCTGGACCCGAGGGACGGCGGTGCCGTGGACGTCCCATCTGCTGCCTGCCTCTGTGGGGTGTCCCATAGCGTGTGTCTATCGCCGGCCTACCCCGCTGGCGGCCATGACGAGAGGCAAGGGCGGTCTCAATGCGGCCACTACGGGACCCATCAACAAGTTCACCGGCCCCGGGAATGGTGCCGGGGCTGCCGGAGGGAGTCAGGTGGCGGGCCCGGACAATGCAGCGCTGTTAACGGCCATCACGCAATCCCGTGATATGTTGGATGCGAAGATCGGCGCGGTGGGCGCCGATGTGATGCTGCTGCGCCAGGACCTCCGCAACGCAGTTGCTCGCATCACGGAGGCCGAAACCAGGGTCACGACGGTGGAGGGCGATGTTGGTGCCCTGAAGAAGAGAGTTGCCGACCTGGAGCTGACGCAGCGGGGCCTGGCGCTCCGTGTGGAGGATGCCGAAGGGCGGGCACGGCGGAACAATCTGCGCTTTGTGGGCTTTCCGGAGGGATGCGAGAAGGGGCCTATGGATGTGTTCCTTTCCCGGTGGCTGGAGAGCTGGTTACCCCCGGACACCCTGTCAAGCTGTTTTGTGGTAGAACGCGCCCACCGCGCCCTGACACAGAAGCCGCCGGCTGGGGAGCGGCCTCGCCCGATCATTGCTAGGATCCTGAATTACCACAACAGGGATGCCATCCTCCGGGAGGCAAGACTCAAGGACACCCTGCTGTTTGATAATTGCAAAATTATGATATTCCCGGACTATACCAAGCTGGTTCAACAGCAGCGGCATTCCTTTCTGGCGGCCAAGGCCAAGCTCCGGGGCCTGAAACTTCAATACTCATTGCTATACCCGGCCCGCCTTCGTGTCATCTACAATTCGAGGACCCACTTCTTTGATTCTCCGGAAGCTGTCTTTGCCTGGACGGACGAGGCGGTCCGGCTTCGGCCACACGTCCAGCCGGGGCTGCACTCCGGCTCCTCCCGCAGCTCCTCTCAGGAGCGGAGCGATCAACAGGCCAAAGGGAAGCGGCACCGCAAGTCCCGTTCTAGGCGGAGGTCCCTGTCTCGAGACCCCCTTTTGGGGGACACGCAGCCGGAGACGGATCACTCTGGCGGGGGGTCGTGACTTCTGTTCACCGACTTTTGACTCTTGCTTTTCTATTGTGGCCGCCTGCTGCGGCGACGACCTGCTGCACGACGGTTCGGACCTCATCTGGTGCAGTATTACCTGGCTCTTACGTGCCTAGCTGGGACTCGTGTGAACACATGCACTATATTTTGCAATGTTATTGATTGTGCTTATTGATGGGGGGTGTTTTGAGGGCTGCTTCCTCCTGTTGGGGTTGGGGGAGGTTTTTGGGTGTGTGCTTGGTCGGTGCTAAGGGGTTGTGTGGAATCCATTGGCATGCCTGACTTTTGGCGCTCTGTTTTGGGCCTGAAGTATATGCCGCAACAGATACTTCATTGTTTCTTGAGGTATTGGGGTGGGGGTGGGGGGTTTGGGGCTGTTTGGTGGCAAGTTGGGGGGGTTGGCATTGTGGGGGTTGTGGGTATTGGGGTACTGTTCTCTGGGGTGCACGTGATCTTTCTGACCTATGCTACTGTGGGGTTTGGGGCCTGGGCCGGGGGCCGGGGATTGTGGGGCTGGGTGAGTCGTGACGATGGTTGATGTCCCTCGTTTGGCGCCTTCTGTCGCCTTCTGGCGCCACCATGCATGTTCTAACTTGGAATGTCCGGGGTCTCTTGGACAAGATTAAACGGGGGCGGTACTTCGCTGGGCCAAGAGGGATCTAGCAGATGTGCTCATGCTCCAGGAAACACACATGCTGGGCACGAAGGCCCTGAGTCTCCAGCGCTTTGGCTTCCACCAGGTGTTCCATGCTGGGTTTGCAAGGGGTTCCAGGGGGGTGGCCATTCTTATTCATAGGCGGCTGGCATACACTCACGAGCGTCAGTGGCTCGACCCCCAGGGGCGCTTTGTGTTTGTTCAAGGGAAGGTTGGTGCGGAACCTGTGGTGTTTGGATGTGTATATGCTCCCCCCCCCTGCAATGGGCCTTGGCTGAACGGTTATTTGCCTTGTGGACTGAACTCCCCGACTCCTTGGCCGTGATTGGTGGCGACTGGAACGATGTTGTGGATGTGGCTATGGACCGACAGCGGAGGCCTGGGGTGGCGCCTGTTCCCTCCCCTACGCGGTTGGGGGCTATGATGGATGTACTAGGATGGGCGGATGTGTGGAGGCATTTACATGCGGAGCGCCGCGAGTACACCTACGTCTCAGCGGTCCATGGCTCCCTTTCGCGCCTGGACTATGTGTTTGTCCCGAGGGCTTACCTTGCTAGAGTGAAAGGGGCGGCGATTCGACCTCGCTGCCTCTCCGACCATTCCCCGGTAGCAGTCCAGATAGACCTGCATAGAACGCGCCAGCCCTTCAGATGGCGGATGTCCACGTGGCATCTGCAGCGACCTGACTATTCCCAGCATCTTCGTGGCGCAATCGCCCAATACTGGCAGGACAATCTTGCCGTGGGTGTGGACGCGGTGACTGTCTGGGAGGCCATGAAGCCCACTCTGCGGGGTGTTGATCTTGCATGGTGTGCATCTGCTCGTCGGACTCGGCTGGAGGGCATTGCCGCTGCGGCGGGGCGGGTGGAAGAACTAGAGGCTCGCCATAGAGATGCGGCGGATGAAGTCGCCCTGCGACGGCTTCTGCAGGCGCAGCAAACTTACTCCTCGGTCTTATTGAACGAGGCTCGCCAGGCGTGGCTGGCCACCCGTAGCCGGGTTTACCAGTGGGGCGACAAGTCATGCACAATGCTCCATCGGCTCTGACGTAAATAATTAATTTACTCTCTTAATTTCTATGCAGGTAAGTACTTAATCAATAATAACTCAATCAGAAGGAAAGAAAACAGAGTCCGTGGTGTTAGAGTTTCTAAGGGTTTTATTCCTCATAAAGGAATCAGGATATCATGTTCTGACCACCACAGGGGTGTCAGAAGGGATAGATGAGCGCTGAAGTTTATTATCAATACATAGCTTATATACTTGATTTATACATAGGAATCAATGTAGGAGGCGTAACAGCTGAGAGAAGACAAGATAACAGTATACACGTGGTACTAGTACATCATCAAGAGGCGTAAACTAGGCATGAACTAGAGGTGTGTGCTAGAAACGTCACTGATAGGTGACGCAAGTGGGTGGCACCAAGGGGTGGTGCTAGCAGAATGTTGCAATGTCAGCAGAAAACCGGAAGCTTGGATGCGCGCGCAGCTGCATGACGTGTGATTGACGGGGTGCAGGGGACTTGACATTTACACTGACGGAAAGAGACAGAAGTCTGGCATGTCAGATCAACTTGTACTTCTATCATATCTGATATCTGATGTTTAGGAACTATACTATCTGGGCGGAAAGGTTTCTAGGGCAGAAACTACTCTATGCTAACTGTAGATGCGTGTATGAGCGCCTAAGTGTCTACATGTGAAGCGTGGGGGCACGGGGCCTTCCATGGAAGCATGGCAACGGAGGCTATGAATTACTTGCATTAAGACAGGTCGGCCCTTTGGCTCTGCAGCTGGAGAGGATGTTTACAGGATCTAGTAGGCAGGAATGTATTCTCAGGGAGCAGAACAGATAACTCGAAGGTTATAGTCAGTCTTGGCAGAAAGCAGGCTTGAGCTGAGCGCGAGGGGCCGCGCTGAAAGTAGGACAGAGTTCACGAGTACAGAAGTAGCCTGGGCAGAGTCAGGAGCCACAAAAGAGGTTCAGATGGCAGGAATTCAGGGCCTACTCTGGCTAGAGCAGGAAAAAGTGAAAAGTGTACTACAAAAAGACGGTGGCATAGCATACTTAGGAACGGACTATATAATCCATTCATGGTGGATCTGAAAGAGGACAAGTTGACGGTGGACGCAAATGTATTTGCGTCTTCATAGCTGGCACAGGAGGGAAGTTACATGCACTTTAAGCTGGTACATGGAGTCGGTGGGGTACGCGCTAGGGAACACATCATGACCAAAATTTAATTTTCCTCATTCCCTCCTTGTTCCCTACGGACCCTTCATGAAATATCGATCCTCATGAATCGATCAGTCTGTTCTTGTAACATCATTTGTTCTTCTTTCTTTCGGTTACGTTTTGAATGAAAACTGGAATGTTCAATACAAGAGGTGGCACACAGTCCACAAATCGCTGGCCCACACTGCAGGCACAGGCAGCAACTGAATACTAGGACTAGGCCAATGCCTAGGAAGGATAGGATCTTCCATCCCCAAGCTGTTAACGTTGTCCAGAACCAACCGGACCAAGTCCAGGTGCCTGGAGTCTGATGTATCTGATTTGCAATCTTATGAAGACGGGTGATAGCTTGATATACAGATGGTGCATTTTGTGGAATGAAAACACAGCAGCTTGACCCGATGACCTTACAGGCTCCACCTCTATCTGCCAAGATGACGTCAATTACAAGACGATTCTGAAGGACAACAACCCGCATAGCGGACTGCTCTTCTGTTAAGTTACCTAAGGCGGAGGTAGTATCATTTACTACTGCTTCAAGTGTTCTAGTTAACCTGCGTATTAATTTACTATTCTGGACAGGGCCTAAAAAGAAAAAGAATCCTTTATTAAAATCAGTGTACTGTTCCCATGCCGTTTCTGTGTAGTCGACAAGGGGGGCATCTCTTCTGGGTCTATTCTTTACTAGATTGCTATTTCTATGGTAATCAGAAGGAGCTAGAAAAACAGGTGGTAGGAGGAATGCAATGTAACAGGTACCATCCCAATCTGGAGGTAGACGAATGTATGCGGTATGACCACAAACAAAGTAAGAATGACTGATAGCTTTGAAAGATGATTTTCCATCATCACTGAATTCGACCACAGTAGTGCATTTACTATGACCTAGGTGTACTGAACCTTTCTTCTTGATACATAATTCGCCAGTGACTGGCAGCACTGACATAATGGGTAGAACTGGTGTGGCTTCGGATTCGACAGTAAGAATCATAAGGCTAATTGTATAATTACCTAATCCATATACTTCATTTTCTAGATCAGTTCCTATTCTAATGGGAAGTCCCTCCTTATCCGGGTAACAGACATCGAGCAGGACCAAGTTCAGGTTTCCCCAAACCCAACCCCCATCGAAAACAGCAATGTCGGGATCTAAAGAATTAATTATCTTAAACCATGCTCCGCAGGAGCCATTGTGAGTGAACGGATACGGAAAGAGAGGCAGTGCTCCCTTGTAATTCTGGTAGGGAGGGAGTCGGCCACATATCCAGCAATTTGTAGCATTGTTAGTTTGATGAGAATGATGTAACATACTAATGAATGTATTGTTGCGCAGCGCGAGTCTGTAGGAAAGCTCATGAGGAGGTAACTCACTAAAAGTGTGTTCAGCAGAGACATTGTAAGCAGATTGTTAACGCTTGAAAATAGGATAGTAGATAGGTAACAAGATGCTAGCAACAATGATTAATATACTGAGAATAAACATAATTATTAGTGTCACTATGCAGTGACTACGAAGTGATTTGCAATATGTTCTTTTCTTTTCTTCTCTCTCTCTAACTCGATCTAGGGGATACATGTCAGAAACTATTTAACCGATTCACCTAGGGGAGGACTTAAACAATTAAACTGTCTGACTTGCTAGATCGTAATTTCATGCGGTATTGTTCTTGAGGAGTCTTTTCTCTTTTGACTTCGGTAAAGTCTTTGTTATCACAGTCTTTGGTGGGGGTGGGTGTGTCTTGTTCCGGTTTCAGTCCTGGGAATGTTTTGATATGGCTTAGGTGGACCCACCCCTTTCTGCCTTCCAACTTGACTGCGGTCTTTGTAGTAAGAAGAACGGTCTTCGGAGACTTCCAATGGACTTTTCCTGTCAAAGTTACGGACGAGGACAACGTCCCCGGGGCGGACGTCATGCGGCTTCACATCGGTGTTGTCAGGGAAGGCTGCGGCAACCTGTGAACGACATGATTGGAGTGCAGACATCAAGGAGGCAAGGTAATCTGTCAACATATTAGAATCAACATCGGTTATCTTTTTAGGAATGGGCGTCCCCCACATATTCGGTGGTCTGCCAAAGACCACTTCGTACGGAGATAGCCCTGATCTCGAATGGGCGACCATTCTCATATAGAATAGTGCCACTGGCAGGGCGACTATCCAGTCGACCCCTTTTTCCTGACATATTTTGGCAAGGCGGATCTTTAATGTCTGATTATGCCTTTCTACAAGGCCTGCTGCTTCTGGATGTCGGACACAATGGAACTTCCACTGGTATCCCAATAACAAGGAAACTTCTTTCATTAGGGCAGACGAGAATGGCTGACCGTTATCTGAGTACACGACACGAGGCAAGCCGTACCGTGGGAAAAATTCACGAACCAACTGTTTGGCAGTGGTCGGAGCAGTGTAATCTGGGACTGGGTATGCTTCGGTCCAGCGGGACAGAGCACAGACAATTACGAGAACATATTTAAATCCTCGACAACGGTCCATCTGGATATAATCCATCTGGAGGACTTCAAAAGGGTGATCGGGAGGATGGAATCCACCTTGCTCTACAGGGACGCTTTTACCTGGATTGAACTGACAACAGATCATGCAAGTACGCACTTTCTGTTTTGCTGCTGCTCGTAAGTGTTTATTGTACCAGAGAACTGTCTAGCATTGCTTTCTCTCCTAGGTGGGCAGGACTATGTGCTGTATTTATCATGACTTGAACCATAGAGTCAGGGAGAAACCATATAGATTTTCCCTTCGTCATCCAACCTTGATCTGTCTGGATCCCTCCTAGTTCAATCCATTTCTTTATTTCTTCTGGAGTAGCATGTGTCTGAATGTCAATAACATCTAGTGTGGGATCTCTGACTGTCATGCAGTTTATCGGATCTGTTGTCTTTATCGTATCAGTTGTCTGAGTGTGAGTCAGTGCTGTATGTTTTGCTGTCTGATCTGCCAGGTCGTTACCCTGGGAAACAGAATCTGTGATTTTAGTATGTGCTTTACACTTCATGACGGATATGCCTGAAGGCAGATGTATTGCTTCTAACAGTGCTTGAATGAGTGGACCATGTTGTATTTTTGTACCATGAGAGGTCAGGAAACCTCGTTCCTGCCAGAGCATGCCGAAGTCGTGTACGACTCCGAACGCATAACGGGAATCAGTGTATATGTTAACATTTCTGTTCTTGGCTAGTATACAGGCTCGGGTCAGAGCGATGAGCTCTGCCGCTTGAGCAGACAGTGTATCAATACGATGTGTTTCTTTAACTTCAGTTTCAGTGGTCACTGCATATGCGGCCACTAACTCTCCTGTACTAGTTCTCATGCATGAACCATCCACATAGAGTGTCAGGTCTGGATTTGTCAAGGGAACATCTGTTAAATCTCGTCTGGGCTTTGTTACTGCATTAATGATTTCTATACAATCATGTGGAGCTGGATCTGTCATAACGGTAGGTAACAATGTCGCTGGGTTCAAGATACTGCAGCGTCTGATTTCTATGTGTGGCTGGAATAATGTCAATTCGTAACCCGTAAGTCGTGCTATAGTCAAGTGTTGAGTCTGGGTTCTGTTTAACAGAACCTCTACAGAATGTGGAACTTGTACTGTTAACTGATGACCTAAAACAATTGAGTCGCTTTGTCTGATTGCTAATGCTGTTGCTGCTACTGACTTTAAACATGCAGGGAGTGCCTGGGCTACTGAATCCAATGTACTTGAAAAATAAGCACAAGGCTTATGTGAACCTGCTTGATCTTGAGTGAGGACAGACAACGCTGTACCGTCACGTTCTGTAACAAAAAGTGTAAACGGTTTGCTGTAACATGGTGTCGCTAAAACTGGTGCTTGGCATAAAGCTTTCTTTAATTCCTCAAAGGCTTGTGTGTGTTCCTGAGTCCAAGGGAGGACAGTCGAAGTCGCTGCCTCCTGTGTCGTTAACTGAATGAGTGGTTTAGCTAGAAAGGCATATTGAGGAATCCATTGTCTGCAGTACGAGGTGAGGCCTATGAAGGCCCGCACTTCCTTTTGTGTCTGGGGTTGTGGCATGTTTACAATTAATTGAATGCGATCGGGAGTGAGCTGTCTCCCCACTTTGGACAGCAAGTGACCCAGGTACACAACTTGCTGAACACAGAATTGGAGCTTTGAAGGGGACACCTTGTGTCCCTTGTCGGCCAGGAAATGCAAAACTGTTTGTGATGCTTGTTCACATTCGGGCTCACTTCGTGCGGTGATCAGTAGATCATCGACGTATTGCAGTAGGGCGGTATTAACTGGCATTTGAATACAATCTAGTTGTCTTTTCAGTGCTTGGCTATAGATGCTGGGGCTTTCTGTAAATCCTTGAGGTGCGCGGGAAAATTTGAAACTTCGTCCATTTAAACTGAATCCGAAGAGATATTGGCTCTCCGGGTCAATAGGTACACTGAAGAAAGCGTTCTTGAGATCGATTACAGTAAAGAACGTTGCTTCTGAATCAATAGCCGTCAATAGGGAGGAGATATCAGGGACCACAGGGTACTGTGGCACAATACATTTGTTCAGTTCTCGAAGGTCAATCACCAGCCGATATACTGGCGGTGCATTGCGGTCTGTACGTTTAAGAATTGGAATGATGGGTGAATTACAGATATTGGAGTCGGTCTCTACGACCACTCCTTGGGCGATAAGCTCTTTAATGATTTTCAGTAAAGCCACTACAGCATCGGGTGGTAACTTGTATTGTCTGATTCTGGGTAGAACAACTCCTGTCTTGAGTGTAACACGATATGGAGTGATATGCATACAACCTACATCAGCTGGGCCTTTTGCCCATAAGTGATCTGGTACATTTTTCAATCTGACATCAAAGTCACGTAAAACGTAATGACCCTTGAAATCCCGTAGAAAGAGTCTGACTCCTTCCGGGGAACAGCATATGATAGCTCCTAGAGCCTTCAGTGTTTTAATTCCTAACAGATTTTCTGGACATGATTTCGTAAGTAACAAATCTGTAACTCGAGATAAAGGACCCACAGCTAGCGGTACTGGTTCTGACACTTCATTTACAATAGGCTGTCCTGAAAAACCAAGGGAAACATTCTGTGAGCCTGAGAGGGGTGCCCCTGGAACCTCATTATGACTTATAGTAGTGCGACTTGCCCCTGTGTCAATTAAAAACTTTCTGTCTTTTCCTAATACGTGACTATGTACATAAGGACCTTCTTGATCTACAGGAATTTCAATAAGAGGCAAATCACCTTCCCTCTCTAGGCTGTTTCATGTATATCGTTGATAATCTGGATATGCCGACTGGGCATACTGGTACATCTGTTGTGAAACTTGTCGGGTTGCGGCAGCGGGCTGTGTCTGAGCATGCTGTGGCTGTGGTACTGCTACTGTCTGTACTGTATGGGACTGATCATGCATAGGCTGTGTATTCTGTATTGGCTGTTCGTTCTGTGAGGTCTGTTGATGACCCTGTTCATGTCTAGGCGGACGCGGTCTTTCTTTAGTTTTACCTGTCTCGATGTTATGTTTCAGGACTGGACATTCATGTACGTAGTGGCCTGGCTGCTTGCAATAATTACATGTCCCTTTAACGGGAGCGGCAGAATGATTGGTCTGGGCCCCACCTTTTCTATGACCCTCGGCTGGAATTGTCTGAGCTACTAACATTTTCATTTTCGTGTCTTTCATACGTTTCTGTTCCTGATCTTGTTCTTCCCTAATTCTGTTCTGGTGATATTGTAACATTTGTAACATCTGTGATGGCGTATTTGCCTGCCAAGTACTTTCAACCTTGTACACTCTATTCTTAACTAGCGGTAGGGCGTTCTCTACTAATTTTGTTACAAAAAGGTGTGGATATGACTCGCTACTAGTTTTTAGACCACTATTTATGATGAAACATTTCTCGAATCGTGAATAAAAGTCACTAGTATCTTCATCTTGTTTCTGTTTACAGGACGAGATTGCGTCCCAATCTTCCTTTCTAGTTGTCAATAATCTTGGCAAAACCTGTACTATTAAACCTGGTAATGCTTTAGTCAGATCCCCAAGGCCTAACCCTGGGACTCGTTTGCTTTCTTCGTCTTCTATTTCCGCCCATGCTATCTTTGACTCTCCCACCTCCCAATCCTTCTCCTTTAATTTCTCGTAAATGCCCGTGGGCAACAGTACTTTCAACATTTTCGTAATATCATCATACGTGTAATCTCCCATTAGTAACATGTCTTTGAGCTCTCTGTGAAAACCTGCAGGGTCTTTATCATGGCACGGAACTAATTTCTTCATTTCTAACAGTTCTAACTTAGTCAGTGGTGTGTGAACATACACACGCTTCAAGCGTTGGTCCGTACCCATAACTGGATGTACTTCTCGTAAGGGATTCTGACTTTCAATGCCACCACCGCATTGCATGTGGTACGTTTTTCTTTCTGGAGGCGGGGCGGGAACATATTCAGAGCTTAGGAAGTTGTGATACTTACGTCGTTGCTCTAGAATTATCTGTATTAATTTGGTACTAAAACCTCTCCATCTGTCCATGAGTAGTGCTTCTAATGTCTCGTGTAAGGGACCTGGATCAGAATGATGATTTCTGAACTTGATGAGGAGGTGCTGGATCATATATACACCTGCTATTTTCTGCTCTTCCGGGGAAAGGTTCAAGAATGTCTGTACTAACGTGTCATCATTATATATGTCTGGATTTTCGGCCCATAATACAGCTGACCGAGCTAATTCCTGTTCGTCCATTGAGTTCAGTACATGGTACCCCATTCGGTCTCGAAGCCTTTTATCAGTTTCCTGGAATTGATGTTCAGAAGAATTCGGATTTGTTAAAGCAGAGAAAAGAACTCTCTTGCTTTCTGGACGGACACCCTTCCTAAGGTAGGCTCCCCTACCTACATATGCTATAGTATCTGTGGATTTTCCTGATGCTTTTCCTGATGTTTCATGTTCCTCTTCCTCCTCTGAGGAAGTTTTATCATTCTCTTCCTGGTGTGCTGTCAGTACTGCCTTTCTTATTTTCTGGGACATACTGGCTATGCAAGTCCCTTTATCATGCCTTGCGTCTGCTATATTTTGACCCCACTTGTTCAATGCGTCTAATTCACTTTGATCTGTCCCAGGCCTGTCTCGTTCTCTTATCACACAATTTATGAAAAATCGTAATATCTGTGCTTGAACGTCAACTTTCTGTTTATGCATGGCAGCTTTGACACTTTCGGGGTCTTTCCCTGTCAGTATGAACTTATATAGTCTGTCGAGAATTTCCTGCATTCCTACATAGCATAGCAAGTTATCGGTGGCAGATCTCAATCGGAGTGATGCTAATACCATTAGATCGTCCTTTCCGGGTACTGGATCATATCTGCAAACTGACATCCTATCTTTGAATGCGTCAAGCCGGGATGAGTAGGGAGACTGGAAAGGATTCTGCGTGTCCCTTAAATGCAATCTGTGTGTCGGTGGCGGGGTCTGTAGACCCGCTGTCGCACCTCCTGAGGCGGATGCTTGGGCATCATCTCTTCGCGGAGTCTGGATTTGGACTTGAATTTGTCGTTTAGTAAGATCAGGTAGTATTGGTTTCGGTAGGTCCGTTTTGAGTGGGGGAAGTGGCGGAGCTGGCGGAACAGGGGAGGTCTGTCGCGGTACCGGCGGGACATTATCTGGGGGCGCAGTGCCACCCCCATCCCTGTCAGTAGGCAGGGCACGAACAGGCAGATTGGTATAAGCTGGTACTACATCCTCTAGATATGAATTTAGGAATATGTCTTTAGTAGTTTTATGCATTACTTTAGTTGGGACTAATGGTGTCGGTAAGTTTTTCGGTATTTCTGATTCAGTTTCAGATGTGCCATCTGCTGCAAGATACATACCGTTTACAAGATTATTTCGGGCACGGTCTATTTGTTCTGTTTTTACTCGGATCCCTTCAGTAACTAATTCGTTTTCTTGCTCCTTATCTGATTCTTTAAGTCTGTCTTCTCTACGGAGTGCTTTGTCAGCACGCTTACGTGATTCCTTACGCCAAAACTCTATGGCGTCCTTCTGAGATTGTCTGGCTTTCTTTTTCCATAATGCTTCTTCTACCCTCATGATGCACTTGGCATCCCACGTTCCAGTGACAGGCCATCTGTGTCTTTCGTCTAGGTGTTTGGTATAATCGGCCCATAAATCTAGATATAATATGGCATCTATGCCGTGTTTTTGATACATAAAATTGCCTGGAGTGTCCCTAGGGGGGATAGGAATTTCTTCCTCCAGTAACCCTTTCCTAGTTCCTATCTGTTTTAACTTGTTAAAGAACGGCATCTTGCTTACTTATTACTGAACGTTAGATCTTTATTCTTTAATACTCTTGACAGCTAGATTATACGAGAAACACAATAATACACGTTTGAACAGTCACATTCATACCACAACATTAATCACATAACACATTGTAGACATAGATGACTATCCCCCTATACTAGATGTACTGCTCAACAGTACGGATACACTGCTGTAACAGTGCAGAAATTCGGAATACTTGATATACTGCTAAACAGTACAGATACACTGCCTAAAAACAGTGCAGACCGGACTTGCGTACCCAAACCCGTCTAGATACGACCCAGCAATGGTACTCACCGGGAAGCACGGAAAACAGAAGGCCTCGGAAAACTCGACTGGACTCGACTCGGAACTTCGGAAAGCTTCGGAAAACTTCGGAAAACTTCGGAAAACTGGTGGGCCTCTTCACACCTCGGACCTTGCTTCTTTCGGCTGGGCTCTGGTCGGGATCCTCCGCACTCCTCACCGCCTCGTCTGGGCACTGATCGCAGTCTTCGTCACCTCCGTGGGTCAGAGGGGGATGCAGGAAATCCTGCCAGTACACGTGTAGTCCGTCTAACTGATGGCAGGGGACACAGTATGCAACGCACCAACCGGCGCGTGAGGTGGGGGAGGGGTCCCTGTTCGGGCGCCAAAAATGACGTAAATAATTAATTTACTCTCTTAATTTCTATGCAGGTAAGTACTTAATCAATAATAACTCAATCAGAAGGAAAGAAAACAGAGTCCGTGGTGTTAGAGTTTCTAAGGGTTTTATTCCTCATAAAGGAATCAGGATATCATGTTCTGACCACCACAGGGGTGTCAGAAGGGATAGATGAGCGCTGAAGTTTATTATCAATACATAGCTTATATACTTGATTTATACATAGGAATCAATGTAGGAGGCGTAACAGCTGAGAGAAGACAAGATAACAGTATACACGTGGTACTAGTACATCATCAAGGTTTAGGAACTATACTATCTGGGCGGAAAGGTTTCTAGGGCAGAAACTACTCTATGCTAACTGTAGATGCGTGTATGAGCGCCTAAGTGTCTACATGTGAAGCGTGGGGGCACGGGGCCTTCCATGGAAGCATGGCAACGGAGGCTATGAATTACTTGCATTAAGACAGGTCGGCCCTTTGGCTCTGCAGCTGGAGAGGATGTTTACAGGATCTAGTAGGCAGGAATGTATTCTCAGGGAGCAGAACAGATAACTCGAAGGTTATAGTCAGTCTTGGCAGAAAGCAGGCTTGAGCTGAGCGCGAGGGGCCGCGCTGAAAGTAGGACAGAGTTCACGAGTACAGAAGTAGCCTGGGCAGAGTCAGGAGCCACAAAAGAGGTTCAGATGGCAGGAATTCAGGGCCTACTCTGGCTAGAGCAGGAAAAAGTGAAAAGTGTACTACAAAAAGACGGTGGCATAGCATACTTAGGAACGGACTATATAATCCATTCATGGTGGATCTGAAAGAGGACAAGTTGACGGTGGACGCAAATGTATTTGCGTCTTCATAGCTGGCACAGGAGGGAAGTTACATGCACTTTAAGCTGGTACATGGAGTCGGTGGGGTACGCGCTAGGGAACACATCATGACCAAAATTTAATTTTCCTCAGCTCGGTCAACAAACATTGCAGCCCCTTACGCTCCCGGGTTCGTCGATGCCGCAGGTGTGGCGATTACAGACCCGGCCACTCTTGCCACGAGCTTCGCGCACTATTATGGGCGTCAATATGCCTCCCGAGAGACTCTCTCCCCCGCTGCTATTGCAGATTATCTCACATTGGTTCCCCCAGCCGCTGTGTCTGATGAGGTGCGTGACGCCCTGGATCTCCCCCTGACGGCTGAGGAACTCGGGGAAGCGCTGGGTCAGCTGAATGTGGGCAAGGCACCGGGACCGAGCGGCTTTCCCAGTGAATTCTATAAGAAATTCCATCTACAGCTCGGGCCGCACTACTTGCGTGCCCTGGAGCTGGCGCGAGAGCAGGGCCGCCTCCCACCGGACTGGCGTCATGCCGAAATCGTTGTGTTCCAGAAGCCGGGAAGGCCACCGGACCGCCATGACTCTTATCGCCCCATCTCCCTTATTAACTTTGAGGCCAAGCTTTTGGCCAAAGCGCTCGCGAATCGCTTGCTTCCCCATATCTCTGCCCTTGTTCACCCTGATCAGGCTGGCTTTATGCCACGCCGGGCAACGCGGCACAATATACGACGGGCGCAGGCGGCGATTGATGCGATCGGAGCTTCGGAGGATCAGGCGGCGTTATTACTGGCTGACATTGACAGCGCCTTTGATTCAGTCAGCTGGACTTTCCTCTTCACCCTTCTACCACTGCTGAACCTCGGCCCGGTCTTCATCTCTTACGTCCGCCTGCTTTACACTGAGGTTACGGCCTCGGTGCGGGTCTCGGGGGCGGCCTCGGCTCGATTCCCAGTGACTCGGGGCACGCGTCAAGGGTGTCCGCTCTCCCCCTACCTCTTTGCGCTGGCCATGGAGCCGCTGGCCGCCAGGGTCCACAATGATGCGCTTTATCGTGGCTTTGTCTGGAGCGCGGATCATGCGGACCGCATTGCTTTGTATGTGGACGATGTGCTGTTCTTCATGACCGACCTGCAGCATACGGGCCCACGGGTGCTGGAATTGATGCAGGGCTTTGGTCAAGCGTCGGGGCTCTTCCTTAACCCGCACAAGTCGACCCTATGGGTGCTGGGAGGTGGCGCGGTGGAATTCCCATGGGCTGCGTCCCTTCGGATCGCGGTGGATGGAGTGAAATACCTGGGAGTTTTCCTCTCTGCCTCGCCCACGGAGGCGTGGAGCCGGAACATTCAACCGGTTTGGGACCGGGTCCAGCTGGACATCAAGACGTGGACGCGTATGCCTCTTAACATTTACGGTCGATCGGCCATCTTTAAGATGGTGGCCTTGCCCCGTCTCCTTTAGCAACTGCAGAATCATCCCTACCCGATTGATCCGCAGTGTTGACTCCATGTTGGGCAGGTTCCTGTGGGCTGGAGGTGCCTCCAGGGTGGCGCTCCGTACATGCTTCCTCTCTACCTACTGCGGCGGCTTGGCTACCGCGGATATGTTGTCCTACTATCAGGCCTCCCATCTCCTGGTGCTCAACGAGTGGTGGTATGGGGACCGCTGTGACCCGGCCTATGCCCTGGAGCACTCTCTAATGGGCGACGCCTCCCTTCATACGTTGTTGTATTCGGCCAGGAGGAGGCGGTTGCTCCCGCGAGTCACCCAGGTGGTTTTTGCTGTCTGGCGGAGGGCCCTGCACCGCATGGGCTGGTGGGGTAAACTGACGGCGGAGACTCCGTTGTGGCGTAATGGCCTGTTGCCGGCGCTGGCGTCGCTGCAGGGCTTCGACGGCTGGGACGCAATAGGGGTCTCGTCCCTAGGGCATGTCCTCTCCGGCACCACTCTTAAATCCTTTCAGGATCTTAGTGCTGAATTCAACATGCCCAGGTCTCAGTTCTTTCGTTACCTCCAATTTCGCCACGCTCTTACTCCTAGCCTGGTGGGGCTGGAGCAGCTCCCGGACTTCAGTCCCATAGAGGCGAAACTGTTTATGGGAGATTTGGGTGACAAAAAAGTCTCCCAGATTTACCGCTCCTTGGTCACGCACTGCTCCCCCTCGCTTTCGACACTGAAGGCCCTGTGGGAGGCAGATATTGGTCCCTTGGACGAAGACGACTGGCGCGAGGCCCTTGAATCCCCCCGTGGGGCTGCTATAGCAGTCCGCCTCTGCTTCATTCAGTTCAAATATCTACATCGAGCTTATTTCACAAGGGACCGTTTGTGGCGGGCGGGCCTAATTGCAACCCCGGAATGCCTGAGATGTGGTTCGGAGAGAGGTACCCTCTTTCACACTGTGTGGTCTTGTGTGCGGTTGACTCGGTTCTGGGCCGGGGTCTGGGACTGCCTGTCTGAGGTGTTGGGGTGGGATCTGCCCCGTACCCCTAGGTTGGGCCTTCTTCATGTCTTAGAAAATGTTGGGGGCAACATCTACAAGCGCCATTTGTTGTTGCTGGGGCTGGTAGTAGTGAAGAGGGACCTGGCACAGGCCTGGAAGAGCGAGCGAGCCCCCCCCCCTCAGTGCCTGGAGAGTGGGCCTGGACTTCATCATGGGTTTGGAACAGCCAGTTTTTGAGGCTCGGGGATGTCCCCGCAAACATTTCAAAATATGGAAACGGTGGGCGGACAATAGGGGCCTGACTCTCGACCCTCCTATGGACATGGACGATGCACTGCCACAGGATATTGACCCTGCACCCTAGGCCGTTGGCCGGCTCCACCTTTGTACGCCTTCTTTTATGGTTGACTTATGCTCACGTGCACAGGGTTAGGGTGGGATAAGGGGTGGCTAGTGGACGGGGTTGGTGGGAGTTTAGGGGTAGGTGGGTGGGAATAGTTTGACAAAATTCGCTTTATGCACTGGGTTCGATGCTATGACAATGATGTGTCTTTTCATATCTACTGTTGACAGTCTCCTCCTGATTGTGGAGGGCTGTGCTTAAACCCTGATTGAACTCCTAATAAAAATGGTTTTGAAAAAAAAAAAAGCTCATTGAACTTGTGAAAGCGTCAGACTAAATTAACTAAGGACCCTGGGACATGTAGTATGCGATGTAGTTGGTGCGAGAACCGCATACTAATAGTGCATATAACAGTGACACCCGATCAGGACACAAAAAATGAGCTCGCTATGTCCACATTAAAAGCAATGAGTACCTACATAATAATTATGATATACTCATCCGTGGAGAACTGCGGGCCAGAAAGGGGCATAAGGTAGTATACTATAGCACTAAGGCATAATGATCTAGTCATCCCCAATATTATCCACTTCGGGATAATGCTTAATGATGCCGTGCATAACTAGAAAAAAAGGCGCTAGATGGCGTCAGTGTCAGAAAAAGGTGACATCGTAGTACCACGAAGAAAGGAAATCTTATTTCCAGAATTATAGTTTTGTAAGTCATATAAAGGCGTTGTGAGCAGACCAAACTCAGATTCATACAACAAGCGCTCATTTGAGTCATCTTAATTATAGTCTACAGTGTGTACACTAGTGCAGAACACCCTTTTGCCAAGTCATGGTGTGTTGTCCAACAGGAGTCAGAGCCCTGATCCCTGAGGACATCAGAAAATCAAATGTCATTAATAAAAATGATGTCTCCTTTCGATAGGTTATGTGGTTTTGAACGAGTGACAAAAGATACCCCTGATGGATAACAGCCTTCAACTCATAATGACATCCATGGAATGTCCTCGTTCAAGCCTTCCTTATCTGTGTTCAATCTATATACCCACTTCTGTTCTTTCGAAAATAGGTATTTGCTGATGTCAATTACATGGTCAGGGATAAAAGGTAGTTCCACCACAGTCCACATGAATTCTGTAGGTCCATGACCTGCATCAAGAAAGTGACTTGTAAGACGTGTGGCCTGTTTCCTACACCGTATAGTACTCTTATGCTCTGAGATTCGGAGTTTGACCTTTCTAATCGTCATGCCTATGTATTTGAGTTGGCATGGGCAGGTTATCATGTAAATTAGTTTTTCACTATTGCAGTTGGTGAATTTTCTTTGCTGCTGATAATCAGAAGAGAATGGACACTGGTATCTGCAAAAACCAATAGTTTTTATCGAAAACCCTCATAGTACTACAAACTACTGTTCAAAACTGGCGATTTATTCGCACCTCACTGCCGTGGTATAACAACTACCAACAGTTCGTGGAGAATTATTATAAAGTCCTTAATACATTGTGGACTTTTACATGAGCACTCCCTTACCAGACCGTGTTGCTTCTCCCAGTCCCTCTTTCCTTTTGATTAACTCTACAAATGTGGTTAATCTTTCCCAGCATGAAATAATGCTTATTTGTTTGCTTTTGCTTGCCAAACCCCTACTACCGTACCAACTGACACAAGAATTTGTTGGTTTTCTTTACAGCTTGGAAATTCCAGTTCACTACTGCTGTAACTCACACAAAAGGTGTGTGTGTTAGACATATATATACTTTTTTGTTTGTCCTTGTCATTGTCCTGACGGAAGCTCCCCTGACCCCTGCGGGCCCTGAGAGCTGAAACATGTCGACACTTTTGGAATGATATAGTAGTCCACTAACTCAACTACTTACATATCATAATGGTTCTTAATAATAGTGACTAGTCTCCTTCACACATTAAAGTTTTTCATTTTTGACCTAGTCATTATTTTTTAACTCCCTCCTTTTTGATTTCTGGACACTTCTGCATACACCAGAAGTAGCCTCGGGTGAGGCAGGCATCTTGCACGTTAATCGTAGACCCAATGACTATGCCAAGACTCCTGATGGGGCGGAAAAAAGATATACCGCTACGATCTTTCCCAGGAAGTCTATAAGGGTTTTCGATAAAAACTATTGGTTTTTGCAGATACCAGTGTCCATTCTCTTCTGATTATCAGCAACTTACAAAGGGAAAACGAATGGACTCTTTTTCCTCTTCCCTCCCTTCCTTTTTTGAATTTTCTTTGCTGCCAAGGACGACTATTCCCTATATCAATAGTCACTGATCTACAGGTTTGAGGACAAGCAGCACATGTGCCGCACAGATGATGACCCTCAACTGCTGGTAGGTCCCAGAGTGTACCGACAGCTCGTGGGACCTTACTTTTAGGTTTAAAGTATTTTATTCAGCATGACACACCAAGACAAATAAACATCATTATGGAACAACCTATGTCGGCCAGAGAACCCCGACCTTTGCAAGAGCTATTAGGCATAGTCCATATATGGTAGTCCAGCATGGCAATAGAAAGAGTGCATTGACCCAGCGTGACATGACATTTTGGTACAAACACCCCCCAACCCCCAACTCCCAACTTCCCCAGCCCAACACCCCCCCACCCTCCCCTCCCGTCGTCCAGTGCACTATCTTTATCCAATGTGTACAGCAAGGCCACAGCTCACAGGGGAAGTACGTTTCAAACCCATTCACCGGTCCGAAGCAGCCGGGCTCGTAAGCCGCAGGAGGCGGAGATATCTGGGACAAGTATGTTCTCTAAACTCCGTGAGCAGTAAAGAGTGGAACGGTTGCCAGAGTTCATTAAATTGTGCTATGTCCCCCGCCACCATGAGGGACAGTTTTTCCATGCCCAGCACATGCCACAATCTATGGAGCCAGCCCGTGATAGTGGGCGGTGTGACAGTGCGCCAGTGTGTCAAGATGTTCTGGACCGCGGAGCCTAGGGCGATGGCTATTTGCCTACCTCTGCTAGACTTGAGGGGATACATCAGGTCATTTGGGAGCCCCAACAGAATATATGCAGGGAAGCGTGGGAGCTCTATACCAAAATGAAAGTCTATTTCGTCCAGCACCCCCTTCCAATAGGCGTCTAAAAGAGGGCAGTCCCATAAGATGTGCGTAAGTGTGCCCCGTTGTCCGCACCCCCGCCAACATGTGTCTTCCTTACTGTGGTCGAATTCGTGGATCCTCTCAGGTGTGTAGTACCAATAGGTGGAGACCTTGGTCAGTGTGTCCGTGAGGCCCATGTGATATGCCGAGTGACGCGCCCTATAGGAAATGTGCTCCCATTCCTTGGGGCTCAGTGTTCTCCCTAATTCCCGCTCCCATCTCTCCCTCCCCGGGTTGTAGATGTGTGATGAGGGTAGATGTGTGATGAGGGTAGTTGTAAAAACCTGTACAGATCTGTGATTAGCTTCGAATCTGACGTACGTGACAACAGCCACCTCTCATACGGCGAGAGAAGTCTATCCGCCGTTTCTCTCACTTGTGGCTGAAGAGCCCAATGTCGGGCTTGCATATAGCGTTGTCTTTCGGTCTCGGGAAGAGAGAATTCCTGACGGAACTGCACGAATGGGACGACCCCCTCCGGGCCATACATATGACACAGAGCTCTACACCCCGCCTGCCTCCAATGCGTAAAAGCCCCTTTCTCCATTCCCGGGGTAAAGTCTGGGTTGTCCACTAACGGTGAGAGCGGCGACGGAAATGAGGTGAGGTCATACTTAAGGCAAGTAGCGTCCCAGACCCGCAAGGGCACCCTGGTGATAAAAGAGGCATATAAATTCTTAGGTCGGTGAGACCGGCGCAAAAACGGTATCTCCTGCAAGGGCCTGCCCGCCACCGCCTGGTCCTGGAAAAGCCAATGCTTATCCGATTCCCATCTGCACCATTCTACGAAATACCGCAGTTGCGTTGCATGAAAGTATTTGCGAAAGTCGGGAATGCCCAGACCTCCCGCCTCAGGAGACAGAAGGGAGAGAGCCCTGCGCATCCTGGGTTTTTTCCCTTGCCAAATGAAGCGCTCCACCTCTGACTGCAGCTGCGGGATCCACCCGGCTGGTGGTTGGAGCGGCAGGGCCCTGGACAAGTAAAGAACCTGTGGTAGGATCGTCATCTTAATGGCAGCAATCCTTCCTAACCAGGAAAGGATGCCGCGGTTCCAACGACCCAGTTCCTCTCTAATCTTCGCCCCCAAGGCCGAATAGTTAGCCGAAACCATGGCCGGTAACGTGGGCGCTATCTTGATCCCCAGATATGGTATCGCCTCTGATGACCAGAGCATGGGGAATCTATGCTGTAGGTACGTCCTAGTGGCCGGGGCCAGGGAGATGTCCAAGGCTACCGACTTCCCCACATTCATCTTAAAGCCGGAGACTGCACCAAAAGAGGCCAACTCCTCCACACAAGCCGGCAAGGCTGCCCGGGGTGCAGCTAACGAGAAGATGACATCGTCAGCATAAAGGCTTATCGCATGCGTAAAGCCACCCATCCGTATCCCTTCCACAGCCGGGTTGGCCCGAACCCGTTGGGTAAACGGCTCCATGTATAAAGCAAAAAGCAAGGGTGAGAGTGGGCAGCCTTGCCTGGTGCCTCTCTCAATGTTGAAGGCCGTAGAAGTGTATCCATTCACGCGGACCACAGCTGTTGGTTCTTTGTAGCAGTTGAGGACCATGGAGCGAAACTTCTCCCCTATGCCTGCCTTCACCAGGACCTGCTCTATGAAGGGCCAATGCACTCGGTCAAAGGCCTTCTCCGCGTCCACCGCCAGCATCATTCTCTCCCCAGGAATCCAGGAGGCCTTCTCCAGCAAGTGAACCACCCGCTTTGTATTGTCGACCGTCTGCCTCCCTGGGACAAAGCCCGCCATGTCAGGGTCAATGAGACCGGGCAGGTGAGGAGCTAATCGACTGGCCAAGATCCCGATGTAGAGTTTTATGTCTACGTTCAAAAGGGATATCGGTCTATAGGACCCACAGAATTTCGGATCCTTCCCCGGCTTAGGGATGACCGTGATGGAGGCTCGCAGGAGATCAGCCGGGATGGCCCCGGGTTCCGCGAATGAGTTAAAAAGGCGAGTAAGGACAGGGGCTAGCGATGTACAAAACATTTTATAAAAAAGCGCGGAGGAGCCATCCGGACCCGGTGCTTTGCCATGTTTAAGTCTGGCAATGGCCGACACCACCTCTTCTATTCCAATATCCCTATTCAAGTGTTCCGCCTGCAGAGGATCGAAGGACGGCAAGGTGACCGAATCCAAATAAGAGGTCGTGGCTGCCTCGTCCGGTGGATCACCGGCATAAAGGTCCGCGTAAAACCAACGGAACACAGCCGAGATACAAGCATCCTCCGTCTCCACCCTCCCCGCAGGGTCGGAGATCTCCTTTACTAGCTGGCTTTGACGTGCAACACGGAGCCTATTGGCCAGCAGCTTGCCACAACGGTCACCCCCGGTATAAAAAGCATGGCGCAGCCGGAGAGCTGCGTACTCCGCCCGGTCCATATCCAGGGCCGCCAGAAGCTTTCTCGCCTCCTTGAGCTGCCGCCAAATCCTTGGTGCCCCCGTCCTGCGGTGGATCAATTCAAGCTCCCGAACCTTATCGGTAAGCTCATCCCTCTTGGCCCTACGTTCCTTGTTTTCGGCTGCGGAGATCGCTAAAAACTCCCCTCTGAGGACAGCATTCAGGGCCGCCCACTGTGTGGCTCGGGTGGTGTCAGCGTTATCATTGTGGGCCAGATAGTCGCGGAGCACTTCCTCAATACGGTCTACCACCACCTTCCTATGTAGCAGAGTATCCCGAAGGCGCCACGTCCTTGAAGGATGGGTTGCAGGGGGCAGACACAACGAGGCCTCGACCGGGGCATGGTCCGATAAAGATAAAACCCCCATGTCCGCCGCCGAGACCAGCGCCTGCACCGGCGACGTAACCAGAAGGTGGTCAAGCCTCGCATAGGTCTTGTGTGCGTGGGAATAATACGAATAATCCCGATCTGTGGGGTGCATATGACGCCAAAGGTCTAGAAGGTCTACCTCTGCAAGCCGTGCTTTACAGCCGGCCGAGAATTCCCCGACCTGCGGGGAGCGCTGCGCCGATCTATCCATGGCAGAGTCGAAGACCATATTAAAATCTCCTCCGAGGATGACATGTCTGTCGGGCGAGGCAGTGATATCCTCCACTGCTGACTGCAGGAAACGGTCTTGCCTGTCATTGGGGCTATAGAGGGATCCAATCGTGAATGTAAGTCCCCCCACCCTGAACCTATGTGCTAACAACCTGCCCTTCTGCTCAGTGAACTGTGGAGATGCTCCCCCTTAAAGCGTCTGGCCACCAGGATCGCTACCCCTGCTGTCTTGGTGGTGCAAGAGGAGAAGAATTGGATTGGAAATTTATGGGAGCGCAGTCTATGCGTGTCTTGTGGCAGCAGGTGTGTTTCCTGAAGGAGGCATATGTCCGCGTGGGTATTCTCCAACAGGGAGAGCACCGGCCGTCGCTTGACGGGGTTATTCAGACCCCGGACATTCAGGGTCATAACCTTAAAAGTGTAAGGAGGCATAATGGATGGATTGTGTGGAAGCGTGGCTACTCTGCACGGGGGCCGCGGAAGGCGTGAGCACCCGCCTCAGCTGCAGTAGCAAAACAGCGGACATAGAACAGTGTGTGCACCCGGAGCTCCCCTCGCTTGGTAACCCGCTGTGTGCGGCTGGCACTGGTGTGTCCGTGGGCTGCGCCGCGCAGTGCTCAACCCATCCCTTCTGTCCCGCATGCGCACTGCTACCCCTTCTGTCCAAAACAAGGGAAAGATAGATAGCAAAAACAACACATATCAGCACTGTACACTGGACGACCCCCACTCCCTCACCCAACTCCCGGATCCCACCCTGACATTCCCGCACCCCAACTAGACCCCCCCCACACCTCCAATCCCACCCCCTTCTCCCTTCAAACTGTACCAAAGGAACCATTGTCCAAGTCCAGTTCAGAACGGACAAGTCTATGGAAAGTCACAAAAGTGGAAGTCCAGCCACCACACCACCCCCGCTCTCCCCCCCCTGCCCCCGGGCCCACAAACCTGCAATTCCAATAGAGCGATGTTGATCTCCCCCCGGAGTTCTCTTCAAGCAGTCAGCGCAACTTCACCAGTCGCCGTCTCTCTCGCAACTCCTCTCACTGCACTGTCCATTTCCGCCCGGATTGTAGGCGAGTCAGGTTTTGCCGAAGAAGCAGAGTGTCAGCGGCCTGAGACCGACTGCCAGCCATCTCTGGTGACACGTCGACGGTGCGGGGTGGGTGCGTCCTCGTCGGTTGCTGTGATGCCCAATACCGCGCAGGTGTCTTGAAGGGAGCGCAGCTGATGCAATGTGCCATTCCATCGGAAGATGAGTCGGAACAGGTGGCCCCACGAGTACTGAGTGTCATGCTCTCGCAGGAAGTCAGTCGCAATTTTAAAGGACTTGCGCTTCTGTAGTGTGAGCACCGAAAGGTCTTGGAAGAGGGCCACACGATGACCCCTGAACTCCAGAGAAGGCTTAGTTCGGGCCACCCGGAGGATCCTTTCTTTTCGGTGGAAATCCGGCAAGTAGGCCAGGAGGTCGGGAGGGGGCGCCGGAGTTCTGCGCCGCAGGCCCACCCTATGTGCCCTGTCGATTCTGACAAGAAAGTCGGTTGGCTCATCCAGTATTTCTTTGAACAGTTCCTGCAGATAGCCTGCCGCGTCCTCCCCTTCTTCTCCGAGAGGCACACCCCGGACCCGAATGTTATTCCTCCGAGAACGGTTCTCAAGGTCCTCTACGTGTGATTGACGATCGATTTGTTGGTCCGGCAGCCGTATTACCTCTTGCTGAAGCTGCGTAAGTTATTCATCTCGGGCGTGTCCTGCCTCCTCTACGGAGGTCACCCTCTCTCCCAGGCCATCGACCTCCCTCCGCATCTCTCGAACCTCCCCCGCCACCTCCTGTTTTAGTATCTGAAAGTCCTCTCGGAGGGAGCTAAAGAGCGATTCAAGAAAGGACCTGGTGACTGGCGGATCACCTCCACTCGCCCCCTGGGAGCTGCTCGAATGTCCTGGGGAGTGCTGTCCTCGATCTTGCCGCGCAGTGCCCCTGTTCAACATGTCTGGAAGGGTCCGATCACCCTTCTTATTCCCTTCATTGCCGGCCATCTTGAGCGCTATACTGGATTCCTCAGTCGTCACCAGCAATACCTGTGGTCGCCGCCCCTCCGGGCCACCGGCCAGCCGACCTGCCCCGGTCACCTGAGGCCTCTGCGCTCGTATGCCGTCGCCTGGTGACCGTGCAGACCCAGTCCGGCTACTCGTGAGTCCGATCCCACGTGCCGGGCCCGGCTTGACCACGGGCAATGAAGGCGAGGCGTTCCACACAGAACAAAGCACAGCCCAGCCAATGCTCCAATCCCCCACTGGGCTCGCCGACCACTTCTAGGGCCACCTCAACACTGTCCACCCCCACGCGTACCAAGTGATGGCAGGGCCACACTGCCCGGGGTCAGTCGTGTCCCAATGTCAGGCTAGGCCCCCACAGGCGACACAGGGTCTGTAGGCCGCGGCTGTGGGGTGGCGCAAATCCCCCTGTTGGTAGGCCTCACAGTTCACTGCCGTCCAGTCAGACCCCACTCTTCACCGCTCCGGCCTTGCCCGGGTAGGGGGTTGGAGCCCCAATCCCCCCGGAGGGTCTCCAGCAGTCTCCGGCGGGTGGATGCGTCTTCCGGCCCCTCCGGCTTTCTAAACCCCCGCGGAGCGGCCGCCTGCTCCGGTGCTGCCTTCTCTGGGCCGAGGGCCGTCGCGGAGCCAGCCCCCACCTCGGATCCGCCGAGCCTCCAGGCCAGATCCGGTCCAGGCCCTTCAAAACAGTACCCCCGTTCACCGGGGGGGCAGCGCCGATTCGCCGCCCCGGCGGCTCTTACCGGACACGCCTAAGGCCTTCTGGGGGGATGAAGCCGGGGCCTTGCGTGATTCAGTTGCCCCAGCGACGGCCAAGGAAGTAGACCGCCCCGATAGGCTCCTCCCGCCCGGACAGGGCACTCTCCACCACCGGTCCATCTCTGCACTTTCGGCGGGCCCAAGCAAGCCGGGGGGCCTTCCCGGCGCCGCCCCAGTCCTCTTCGCGGCCGCGACTCAGCCTCACGTTGTGTCCGGGCCCGGCCCGAGTCCTCAGCCTTCTGTGCACCAGTCGGTCCCTCAGGGTGATCGGCCAGACCCAGCAAAGGTCTCCCACAGCTCCGGATGGGCTCCGCGGCCGCCGTACAGCTCCACAAGCTCGGTCCACGCCACAGGGCGGGACCGGCTCCACTTCCGGCCGGAGTCGAAGATCGGCCCTATCCCCGGCCCGGGGTCCGGAGCTCGCCGATCGTGTCCCCAGGCTTCCTTTTGTCTCGGGATCAAGGCACCTGAGACCCCATCGCTTTCCGCCGCCACCAGATACTAGCGTGGGGGGAGATCAGCGTTAATTCAGCAGTCTAGGGGACCAGGCTCGGAGGAGATCGCGGCAAGTGCGACCACTCACTCCGCCATCTTGGCCACGCCCCCGGGACCTTAGTTTTAGGTCTAGTGTGCACCAGCTTGTCTTTTAGGTTAGGACCAAGTTTGAAAGCAAAGAGAGGGGGTGGTAGAGTGTCTGACCCAGTATTTAAAATTGACCAGTGTTTCTTAACGATTTTTTGTATATGATTGGATAACGTGCTGTAAGTGTTGACAAAGATCAGCCGTGAAGTTTTTTCTTTGGGAATGGCAGGTTCAAGAAGTGCCTCCCGATTGTTGTTGGTAGCACGTTTCAATGACTGTCGTACTAGTTTCTTAGGGTACTCCCTCGATCTCAGATGTTTTTCCAAAGTGTGAGCATGTCCCTGAAAGGTTTACTTAGTAGAACAGTTCCTTTGGAACCGTAGAAACTGTCCGTACGGTAAGTTGTTCTTAAGTGCCCTGAGGTGACAGCTGTCATAGCACAGCAAAGAGTTACGTGTCATAGGTTTTTTGTATAATTCAGACACCAGTCCAGTCGGCGTAGCTGATATTAAAAGATCCAGGAAAGCCAGTTGGTGTTGATCATATTCCACTGTGAAGCGCAAGAAATTATTCCTCATATTTACCCACTGGAGAAAAAGAAGTAGATCTTCGGTCGTCCCACGCCAAATGACAAAAATATCGTCAATGTAACGGTCCAATCCCGCACTTGGAAAAGGGTCCTAGGGCATGTTTATAGACCTGGCACGGACACAACCCCCAACAGAATACTTAAACAGCAAAAGGTGTCCATGGGTCTCATCAAACGAACCTTCGACCTGTACGTGGCAAGAGCCCAACAAAACTAAATATTTAAACAGAATAATGCTAACGGTGTGTGGCTAAAGCAAAACAGGAGATCTCTAAGGCATAAAAGATACCCATCAGTTACTGTCCGATACCGCCCTTGTCATCATCTGGGTCTCTTCACACCAAGGAGATCACAGTTGTAGCCATCAGGACTAGATGTAAGTATTGGATACTACAAAGAGTGATGCAAAGAGGATTTTGTAAGGTATCAAGATACTATATGTTAACTGATTTACAGTGCATCAAGTGGTGAAAAACAAAAACAACAATTGTGATGTGCATAAAATTGGAGAGACGGGAGGAATTGAAATTTAATGGTGAGTCTCAGTCTTCCAATGATTAAAAACAGTGCAAAGAAGTAGCAGTTTGAACAAATATCTGCTACGAAAAACTAATCTGCTGTAATCTGAAGGTGGGAGCGTGAGTTTAACAGCCAGTACTTGAGGTTGGGTGAAGACTGGAATCCCTAAACTCCGTAGATGAGCTGCAAACCATCACTTTTGTGCACACCCCAAGGGAGCATTAGTAAGTCGGAAAGGGAACAGAGCAAACTAGAAAAACTCTTGACCCCACCATGAACCGCAGGTAACATCTGTGGACTGGCAGGATGGGAATATGGAAATATGTGTCCTGCAAATCCAGAGCTACTATCCAGTCTACAGGACCCAAAGCAAACAGAACCTTAGCCAGAGTGAGCATTTGTAACTTTTTTCTTTTTCAGGTAGTCGTTGAGAGGGCATGGGTCTGGAATAGGATGGAGGCCTCTGTAGGAAAGTAGGATCTTTCTGGCATAGATATCCCCACTTTTTGCTTGGTGCCAGTGTGTTTTATGACTGTAGTTCACTGGGATCCTGTTAAACAGGACCCCAGTGGCAGTGCTTTCTCGTCTAAATGTGCTGGTAAGTACTTAGTACACTCCACTATTGGCATACTTAGGTACCACTGTAAGTCCCTAGTATATGGTACAGAGGTATCCAGGGCATTGGTCCACCAGGGGTCTTCCATAGGCTGGAGCATATATTGTGCCTCCCATGTGAGCCCATGCAAACTGTGTCTGCAGAGCTGCTATCGCAGTCTGCATGAAATGGTGCAAGCACCTTTCACTTTAGATACAAGTTTTCCTTATATCTTGGTCAATGCACTTTAAACCTATATGTTACACCTAAGGTAGGCCCTTCAGTCTAAGGGCATGTATGCATGGGTTTTAAGTGTGAGGGTACCCCTGCACAAGAAAAGGTACACCTACAAACCCCAGACTCCATTATCTTGGGTTTGTAAGTGCAGAGCAGCCATTTTAAGGTATTTAGTGGACACTGGCAAGTCGAAATGTCCAACTACATATTGGCTGCTCCGAACCTGGACATGTTTGGTATCCAGCATGTTGGAATTGTGCAACTACACCGATTCCCGTGTAAGTTGCATGATGCCATGTATACTGGGGGCTCCTTAGAGGACACCCCAATACCTACTGGTGTAGCTTTACAGGGTCTGCCTGCCACCTTGTTCTGCTGCCGACCCCAGACACTGTTCTGTCTCCCTGCTGAACAGGGCAGGGGAAGCTGAACAAGGATTTCCTGCAAAGGAGAGGCTTGACCACCTCTCCTTTATAATTGGGTAGAGCTTCAAAGAGCCACCAGAATGCACTGAAGGGCACATTTGGTGCCCTCCTTGCTTCAACCAATTCTGCCTAGTTCAGGAGCCCTTGGCTCACGCTCTGGTGCGAAATTACACAAAGGACAATGGAGTGTCCACCCCGTCCAGCTCCTCCCTAGGGAGGTGCCCAGAGCTCTTCCAGGTGGCCACTTGATTTTGCCATCTTGGATTTTTGCCACTGGTAACATCTGACAGGCTAGGCCAGCTGAGTAGCGTCCATGACCTCCCCTAATAGATCGGTCACCGCTGAAGACTTCCTTCCACCTTTTATGGTTACTTAAGGGCTCCCCTGAGGGCAGGTCCTTAGATTCGTCCTGTACTTCGTCAAGATTCGTTAAGACCTGTCTGAAGACTATTCTGCTGTTGGACAATGGAACTCTGCTACTGAATCAAACCAGGACCAAGGTCAAGACTGCTCTTGTTGGGAAGAGTCCTGCCGCAACTTCGTCTCAACGCTCTTCCAAGTTTCTGCAACTCTGTGGCCATACATCCTCTTAGTCAGCAAGTACTCTGCATGCATCCAAGCAAGAAGAAATCTCCCTTGGAGTAAAGGAGTCACTTCCTTGCATCTGCAGGAACCTCTACATCAACGACTGATTTACTGATCCTGTTGTTCCACTAACAACTCCAGGCTCTGCATCATAGGTGGTGGTTTGTTGGCTCACTAGTATTCCCTGCAACTTGGGCAACTGTAATCCCTCTCCAGCCATCTGAACCATCTCCCTGCGCACTGTGTCTGTCTGCCGTTGCAAGGCTTGTTAACTCTCCTCACAAAAGATCGTCTAGCTCCAAGAAACCCCAACCTCCAGCATCGCACAGCTCCCAGAACGACGTCCTGCGGCATTCTCTGCATCATGGGTCTACATCTTCTGTAGGCTGCTGAGGGTCCTCGAGGTAACTCCAACAATTCCTGCTGGGTCTCCTGGGTGCTGAGGGCCGGCCCTGACTTTCTCTTGCTGGGTTAGTCCCACAGACCTTGCTGGTCTGTGGCCAAGCTTCTTTTCCTTTGACCCAACTATTGCAGTTGACAGGGCTTGTTGGAGGTGCTGGTGGCCACTGACTTTCCTGCATTTGTCATTCGTCCTTGGGACAGCTCGTGGATAGCTCCTGTACTCCTGCATCGCCACCTGGGCTCCATAGCTGCTTCATCAGGATCGCTGTGCTACAGCAAGTACCTCTGTCAAGGGGTGGCATTGTGCTCTTGCGCCTCATGCACACATCCGGGTGGTTTGGACTTGGTCCCCTCTGCTTTCAGGTACTTCTCATCCAAAATCCACATTTGGGTTCCACCTTCCTGGTCCACGAGTCGCTACAGATGCCGGACTTCCAAGATCATCAATTGGCTTTAACAGGCGGTTCCGACACCACTTCCCACCTATGCACCTGGGCTTCCTGGTGTAGGTATCCTGGTTCCCTGGGTATCCATGGGTGGGGTGGCTCTCCAACCTTCCCTTATCCAATTGGTGTCCTCTGGAACCTTTGGGAAGGGGCCTTAAACAAAGGTTAAACTGCGACTTACCCAGGGTTATTCTTGAAAGTTTGACTCACTGTATCCACTTTGCACCCAGGAATCTTGGGGTCCCTATCTACTCACCTTTGATAGTTCTGTGCTTCCAATGAGCTCCTCCATCCTTGGATATCAGTCTTGTTTTGGTACATACCTCACATAACACTTTCTTAGTATATGGTTTGTCCCGCCCCCTTAAAGAGCCCCATGCTTTTTTTCTATGCTACTTAAACATGTTTTTGAAGTATTTCTTACGTGTATTTGATATCTCTTAGTAGAAGATATGCCAGTTAGTTCCTAGTGTTATGTTAATGAATACTACTATATTTTTAGTAGCACTTGTGTGGTTCTTTCTTGTGTGAAAGCTTGCCGACTGACTAGGTGGTAAATGCAACTACTTTACACCCTCCTATATAACCCTTGGACGCTCGCCACAGCTACCCATTGAGAGCTTTGGTTATAAGGAACCTAAACACCATCACTAAGGGTTCACTAGACTCAGTGCACAGAGCCTCACTATAGGTAGACACTATTTACTGAGCCAGCCTCCATCCTTTTTACGGCACCAGAAATATCGAGAATAGCAGTTACTACCTACTTATGAAGTAGGCACCCTCTCAATGTCTCCTTTTCCCCAAAGAACCTGTACTTTCTGTTGCAGGAGCAAAAGGTGTCCTCTGTCAGCCACTCTGAGGACGTTGGCAAGGGCAGCAGGGTTTCGGTAAAAGGAAGAGCAGAACCCCACTGAACACGAAACATTCATTTGACCATGTTATTGTTTGCCTTTGGGGTAGGGGTGACAGATCCTGCCACCAACTAGCAGCTTCCCATGATGTTGTGAGGGCATATTAAAGGTTTTTTTCTTGGCTGTAGCTGACGTTATGTGCAGTGGACTAAGAATGCCTCTGTCCATGGATCCCACAAGGTCTGTGGGAGCTACATCTGAGGCCATGAAAGGACTAGGGAGCTTGATGACCATGGTGACTAGTGGTGAAAAGACAGAACTGGTGGCCCCTACAATAGCCAAGGAAGGAGCAAAAGGTGGAATGTAGCTGTTGAGGGCCATGGTGAGGTCCTACGAGTTAGCCGTGGCCCTGCTATCCTTGAAACGCTTAGGTGCTAAATTCAGGGGCGTGACCAGGCAGGATGGCCGGGTGGACGTTATCCACTTTGGCTCCGCAGCCACGTCGCTGTTTCAAGAAGAATACAACATGGTTCACATCGGAAATCAGCCGGGAGCAAGAAAAAGTAATGAGAACCCAGAATGGGGGCTGCAAGCACTGAACCCTTCTCTTGCCCTCCATGTGTGTTGCAAGAGCAGGTGCTGAGCTGCAGTGCCTTGTGTCCATCCCAGGTGAGTGGAGCAGCCTTTGAAGGACATTGACGTGACCCAGCCTGCTGTGAGACTGAGTCACGGTATAACCTCCTAGTTGCACTTACTACGCTAGGCTATAACACTTGCTTTTTAGGCTAGCACAGTCATGAATGATCAGAACAATGAGATAATCTGAGCATCGGCATTGCCTGCCTTCTGTAACTGAGAACTGCAATTACACAGGCTGTCTCCGGTTAGTGCCCTTCCATTTTTGGTACTTCAGAGCAGTTTTAAAGATCTTCTTAAGTTTCTCATTGCTCAAATGAGTGTAATGTCTAATATTTAAATGTTTCCCTCTTCTTCATTGCTTGATTTTGCTTGCGAAAAAGTGTCACTCAGTTGTTGAAACGTCACTCATAATTACACTGAAATTATGAAAATGTCACACATAGCAAATCTGAAACCTTGGCAGCTATGTGATCATCAAGACACTACAGACTGCTCATGGCCACGCCCAGAATAGCTAATACTGTGTCTAGTGTGGGTGTAAGTGTTTGCTACAGTGCCCGAGCACCGGGATTATGAGGCATTTGGCACTTTATAGGAGAATAGAAGGGTGGGTTTTATGGCTCAATATGTCAAAGGTCGGCAGAGTTCATATCCAATTAAAGTAACTGAAGGCAACTAATAATGAGCTAATCTTCCAAACAATCAAAAACGTTCTCGAGGGAGAAATGGCTCATCCCTCGCTAGATTAAAAGGGGGGTCTTTTTCCTGCTACTAACAAAGCATTAATTTCCCAACATACGAACTAGAAGCGTCTGCAGGATTAATCTGCCGGTAATTGAATTCACTATCTGAACAATTTCCTTTCCATGAGAACTGCATACTCTCACCTGAGTCTCTCAACACAGACTGCCAAGGAAAAGCAGTTCGCTCCCCTACTCCAGACCTGTTGGTTCTCGCCAGGATTTATTCACCTGCACCACGCGCAGGATAAACCTCCTTCGCGGGCTGCCTGCCAACGACTAAACCACCACTCACTCTGAAAAGAAACCCTAAACAAACCCCTCCTACAGAAGGAAGGTACCAAGCAGAGGCCTGAGATCACACAGATCTGCCTAGAAGGAACTCCCACCGAGCCCAGCATCCTCATTTAGGGAATCGCCGATTCGCCAGAGGTCGCAGCTATGACCCCTGGCTTCCTAATGCGTTTATTCCCTTTGAGACCCCCTAGTATTTTTCCAAACTCAACCCATATTTTAGAGATCACCTGCCAGCACCACATTCGCTATCAAGGATTTGTGCTTAATTTCGGTAATTCAAATCAATCTGTTTATAATTGCGTTGTAATGAGTGCTTTGTGAGTTAATGCAGATGTTTGGTTGGATAAAGAAACTAGATGGAATTTAGGTTGAAGGGGCATAGTTCCAAAGAAGCAGAAGTTGTGGTCTTTGAAATAAAGCATGGACAATTTGAAGGTATACAATAGTAGTGAATAAGGCAGACAATCATGCAAATTAAAGTAGGCTATACTCTGAGGAAGAAGGCAAGCTAAAAAGGGAAGGCAAGGGGAAGGTCATTCCATATAGAGAAGAGTTGAACAATTGTTAGTTTTAAATGAAGGGCAATACTCAGGCAGGAATTTAGGAAAATAGTAGAAGGCGGCTTAGTGAGGCTGCAATGATGTAAACCTAGAAAGAAACAAAATTATTTGTGAGTGATATTGTGTATTGTATTGTATCATTTGTATAGCGCTTGCTACTCTGTGGGGCATTAAAGTGCTTATCCACGGAGAGAGCACAATACACCAAAAGGTGTGTAATTGGAAGTGTGCTGGCTTTGCTTTGAGGCGAGTCACTGTGGGAATTCATTGTCGTGTATCATGACCACAGACATGCGGTTATTGTTGAAAGGATGCTGCACTTGGCGGTATTATGGATGAGGAAGTGTGTGACATAGACGTGCATTTTTTATAGTTTGTGGTATACTGGCATTACTGATTTGCTGAGCAGGTCCTTGAATTGTGTTGCTATTTTTTATGTTCTCAAGTCCATTTCCTGTGGTCCCTTTATTGTGTTGGTATTTTCTTTTCTTAATCCTATTTACTGCACTGGTAGTGGCAGAAGGTTGTTCACTCTGTGATCTTATGTGTGAGAAGGTGTTTCTGTCATGGTCAGCCAGACTGACTAACCTTGATATCCGGTACAGCAGGAGCGAGGCCGAAGCTAACTTCCTTCCTCCCTAGACACGGTACCACAGGCGAGCGTAAGACCAACACTCGCATATAGGACTCTACCCAGGGAAGGGGAAAAGTGGATAAATAAAATATAAAGAAGTGGCAGCCAGAAACCATCTACAGGACTTGACAGCAGGAGAAACGCCAAACGTAGAGGTTGTAGATAGATACCTGCACAGGGATACAAGAGCAAGACAGTTACCCTTTGCCCTACCACACTCTACCTTTCTTTGTATTTTATGGAAGGACTGACACTTACTCAATAAGGCTTCCACTCACGCTTAGGAAAAAGAGGGCAAAAATAGGAAAAAATAAAGTAAAAGAAAAGAAGAAAGGATCTGCCCAAGACCCTTATATCCAGAAAGAAGCTAAAGGCTTCTTTAGTAATCTTCTGCAATGCCACAGGCTGGTTTCCCAAATAATAAGATCAAGGTTCTTTTAGAATGTTCCAAATGCCAGACTTGAAAAACAATATGTCATAGAGTTCTGTATCCGAGCCACTCAACAGCTCTTCAGAAATCCAAAAATG
This sequence comes from Lissotriton vulgaris, assembly GCF_964263255.1. Classification (NCBI taxonomy): domain Eukaryota; kingdom Metazoa; phylum Chordata; class Amphibia; order Caudata; family Salamandridae; genus Lissotriton; species Lissotriton vulgaris. The sequence goes on along the minus strand of NW_028252614.1, from coordinate 375,353 downwards.
TTCAGCAAGGTACCATTGCCAAAAAACAACAAATAATCAAGTCTTGCAAAATTAACCAGAAGAGTTTCCAAAACACTCTTCTTACTAGCAACCCGCTAGAATACTCACTGAAGAATGACGGTAACGGGGGAATATCAAAAAGAGTTTAGGGCTGCAGACTCCGGATACCGTAATCCTAATCCAGGGCACAACGTATTTCCCCCAGCTCACCACACGGCTCTTCAGCGGCTCCCGGTGTCAGCGCGGCTTCCCGGCGTTGCTCTCTCATCGGCTCCAGCGCGGCTCCCCAGCGCTGCTCTCTCATCGGCTCCAGCGCGGCTCCTGGTGTCAGCGCGGCTCCCCAGCGCTGCTCTCACAACGGCTCACGCTGAACGATCGGCTGTAATTCTCCTGTGGCCAACTCCGGATAATTCAAGCCACAGAAACAAACACTAATTCACAGAAGGCTCAGTTCAAACGAAGTACGAGAAAACTCAGGTGACAAGCACCGCGGCAAGCGCTGAGGAAGACTAAATAGAAAACGGACAGAATAAGTGGACAGAGAGAAAGGACTGCAGCAAGCATTCTGGGATATGTAGTCCCTCTAACGGGCTTGAATCGTGACAGTTTCTGACCATCTGAGGTGCCTGGATTTTTCGGGGTTTTTTCACCTGATTTTTTTTATCTTTTATGGTGGGAGAACCTCATGCTGGGATTTACCAACAGTAAACTCATGGTAAAACGGACTGCATGTGTTTCCCACCGATTTCCACCTTGTGAGAAAAGGCCATTGTGATGCAGCCAGGGTAAGGGGCCCCGCACTGGTTACATGTGGACACGTGGGTCAGGCCGTCGCGCTCCCCTGTGAAGGTGCCTTAGCGGCCCAGGACCGGATATGAGCATCCTGGGACCGGTTTCGGGCTAACAGTCCTCCTCAGCCAGGCTAGCTTGAATCCAGTGGCAAAGTGAGCAAGGGACCCACATCTGGGCATACCCTGCCAACTTAGGGAGAAGTGAGCTAAGGAATGATGATGGATTCAACCCAGATATGTAACTGGGGGTAAGTGTCTGAAAAGTTTCAGTGCTCCATCCATCACCTCCTTGTGTTTGCTTTGTTCGTCCTAAGTCGGCAGAATGTTTTTCATGGAGCACGCAGCACTCACATGAAAAATAACACTGCCTGTCCATAGTTTTTGAGCACATTTGACCTGACAGCTGGCTACTGGCAGATCAGACTAGCTGATGATGCAAAGCTAAAGATAGCATTTTCAACCCCTGGTGGACATTATCAGTGTGTGGTAATGCCCTTTGGGCTGAAAAATGCACCTGCCACATTTCAAAGGTTGGTGAACCAAGTCCTCTCAGGTCTGGATGACTATTGTGCAGCTTATCTAGATGATATTGCTGTCTTTAGCTCCACCTGGGAAGATCATCTGATCCACCTGAAAAATGTTTTGGAGGTCCTGCAAAAGGCAGGCCTAACTATCAAGGCTACCAAGTGCCAGATAGGGCAGAATCAGGTTGTATACCTGGGCCACCTTGTAGGTGGAGGCCAGGTTCAACCATTGCACAGCAAGATCCAGACCATAATGTACTGGACTGCTCCAACCACCTAGACTCAGGTCAGAGCTTTCTTGGGCCTGACTGGGTATTACAGAAAATTTGTCAAGGGGTATGGTTCCATAGTGACACCCCTTAATGACTTAACTTCCAAGAAAATGCCAAAGAAACTTCAGTGGACAGTCAGCCGTCAAAAGGCATTTGTTGACCTGAAGCAGGCCATGTGCACTGCACCTATTCTGCAAAGTCCAGACTACTACAAATAATTATTTGTTCAAACAGATGCTTCTGAGTTGGGGGTAGGGACGGACTGTGCTTTCACAACTGAATAAAGATGATCAAGACCAGCCAGTTTGCTTTTAATAGCAGAAGGCTGGCCCCTAGAGAGAAACGTTGGTCAGCTATTGAAAGGGAGGCCTTTGCTGTGGTTTGGGCATTGAAGAAGCTGAGGCCATACTTGATTGGTACTCCCTTTAAGGTTCAGACAGACCATAAGCCCCTCTTGTGGCTAAAACAGATGAAGGATAAAAATCCCAAATTGCTCAGGTGGTCCATTTCCCTACAGGGTATGGACTTTACAGTGGAACACAGACCTGGGAGTAACCATGCCAATACGGATGGACTCTCCAGATATTTCCACTTAGAACATGAAGACTCAACTGGTCAAGATTAGTTTAATGTCCCTGCGTTTGGGGGGGGGGGTGTAGGAGAGTAGGGTCTGCTTCCTCTGGTTACCCCCCACATCTTGCTGTGATTCTCTGGTTTTTCGTCTTTTTTTTTTTTTTATAAATCTTTTTATTCATTATAGATAAACAGCACAGCTGTGGTTGTCACTTATAATCAATACAGTGAATTACAGATATTCCTGGTGAACCCTTCATTACATATCTTAGGTGGTTACAAGCAACTATTTAAATCATTCAATGATCACTCGGTCTTACTGTTGGGTCGTCATCTGGGGCGACATGTGGGGGTTCGCAGATATGACCCCTGTACTCGTTCCAGTTAGTCCATATGCCAATCCATTTCCGAGGACAGCCCCTGGCCATGTATACCGTCTTTTCCTGGAGCATACACCAATCCATGTCAGTTTGCCATGAGGTCAATTTTGGATGAGAGCTCGCCCCCATAGCCTGGCAATGTTCCGTTTAGCGATTGCAAATCCCAACATGGCCCATAACGTCCCATGAGTGTTTAGGTCATTAGGCTCCCAAATGTTTAAGAGACACCTTTTTGCCTCTACTCTCAGTACCGCCTCCCACACCTCTTGTATGCAGTGGTGAATGAGGCGCCAGTAGTTTTGGATCAGCGGGCATTCCCACAGTATGTGGAAGAACGACCCCTCCGCCCCACACCCTCTCCTGCAGCGCCCATCCTCACTGCGGCCCATCAAACTCAGCCTAATGCCAGATATGTAGACTCTATGGAGAATCTTGAGTTGAATCAGCCGCAGTCTGGCCGATATGGCCTCCTCCTTGGGGGACGCCAGGGCAGACCTCCATTCCTCCTCATCAATTTCCAACCCGTCCGCCTCCCACTTCCCTTTAAGTAGCTGGAGTAGATCGGGGGTGTTGTTAATAATCTTCTTGTACGTAAGGGATATGGCATGTTCAGGCAGGTGGCCATCAAGGAGTCTGTCCTCCATGGGGGAGGCAGCAGGGGGCATGGTTCCCTGGGGAATATTAGATTGCAGTGAGTGTCTGACTTGTAAGTACCTAAAATATTCTGTGCTGGCAAGCTCATATGTGCGCTGCAGTGAGTCAAAGGAGATGACCCCCCCCGGGCCCCACAGGTCACGGATATAGAAAATCCCAATGAGGTCCCAATTGTGAAACCCTTTCGTCCGACCAAGGGTACCTAGCTTTTCGGACACCCACAGCGGGGTAGCCATCGTTAAGGTGTTGGCCCATCCCAGCTTTCGCTGGACGGTATGCCATAGTTTGACCGAGTGATTGGTGGGCCCCGTGAGGGGGATACATGCCGGGTCTTGAGTATAGTGCAGCCTCAAAATAACCACCCGGTATTAACCAGTGGTCCATCGCAAAGCCTGGATCGGCACCGTCTGCGTACGTGCCTTGATTAATGGCCGAGAGGTGGGAGGCCCAATAATATGACTGAATGTCCGGCAGTGCAATACCCCCGTCATACCAGCCCAGAGTGAGTTTCTTGAGGGAGATGTGGGGCATCCCCATCCGCAGCAGCTCTCGTAGAACGGACTCAATAGAAGCAAAATTAGATTGTGGGACCAAGTCAGGATGGTTCTGCAGGGCGTAAAGAAATCGCGGCAGCGCCATCATTTTGAAGAGGGATGGCCGTCCAAGGAGGGATATCGGTAGCTTCCTCCACGACGCAGAGTCCCGCTGGAGACGCTGCAATGGGGGCAGGAGGTTACGTTCGTATCTGGTGGTCTTCTCTTTGGAGATAAAAATTCCCAGGTAGCGGAACCCATCCGTGGCGGTGGCGATGGGACAATTCCGAGGGGGCACGGGAGGGTCTCCATGGAGGACGTACATTACTGATTTGCCCCAGTTAATACTGTATACCGAGTTCCTTCCGAAACTCGTAAATATATCCATGGCTACGTTAAGTGATTGGCGGGGTCGCATGAGATAAAGCAGGATATCGTCTGCGTACACTGAAATCTTGTCCTCCCACCCATCCGTCCAACGGATACCCTTCAGAAATAGGTCCTGCCTGATCCAGGCCGCAAGAGGCTCCAAGGATAAGGCGAACAGCAGGGGGGACAAGGGGCACCCCTGTCTCGTCCCCCTCTCCAGATGGAAAACATCAGAAAGCTTGTTATTGACTGTCACCTGGGCCAGAGGCTCAGCATACAGGAGACAAATCCACCTCATAAACTCAGGGCCGAAGCCTAGCTTCCGGAGGGCCGCCATCATATATGGCTATTCCAGGGTGTCAAATGCCATAGTGGCATCTAGCGAGACCACTACTGCATCCTCCCCAAGAGTGTGGCAGCGCCCCAGAACTCAGTGTAATCGCCGAAGATTAAGTGCCGTGTTACGGCAGGGCATAAAGCCCGATTGGTCCGGGTGGACCAGCGTGTGTAGGACAGGACGGAGTCGGTTAGCCAGCACCTTGGCCAACATCTTCGGCTCTGCGTTGAGCAGCGAGATGGGTCTATTTGAGGCGCATGTGTCTCTAGGCTTGCCTTCTTTAGGGATGGCCACTATAGTGACTATACGTTGGTCCCGCGGCAGTTGACCCCGATCTCTGCATTCTTCGAACATCTGCTTCAGGTAAGGACTGATAGTATCAGCCTTGAGCTTGAAAAGCTCAATTGGCAGACCGTTCGGACCTAGAGCTTTCCCTGAGTGAAGGTCGCCGATGGCACGGCTCACCTCCTCATTAGTGAGTGGAGCCTCAAGGGCCTCACGGTCCTCCTCCGACAGGGCAGGTAGCCGGATGTCCTTCAGTAAGTCCGTGGAGTCTTCCTCCGGTCTATCTGACCCCCTGCTATAAACCTTCCGGTAATGCCGTTCAAACTCGTGGACAATATAAGCTGGGTCTGTGACCGTGACTCCTGAGTCAGTTCTGAGCTCCGTTACTACCTTTTGCATCTGCTGTTTCCTGTCTAGCCAAGCTATCAGCTTGCCCGCCTTATCCCCTTGGTCGTATATTCTCCCCTCTTTGTCTCTGATGACTCTTTTAGCGGCATCGGTGGCTATTGCTCTATATTCCGCGCTTTTAAGCTGCATCTGGTGGGTAGTTTTCGGATCGTCCTGGGTCAATGCTGCCGCCTCCAATACCCGGAGGTCTGTCTCTAGTAGGGCCATTTGAGCCTCTCGCTCTTTGCGACGACCAGCGATCGTCGAGAGGGCTTCCCCTCGGATCACTGTTTAGAAGGCCTCCCATAGTGCAACAGCTGAGTCTACCGTGCCAACATTTTCAGTGAAGTAATGGGTGATGGCCAGGGTCAATGTCTTTCTAGTATCTTCATTGCGGAGGTACCACATGTTTATAGGTGCTATGCATCCCACCCTCCTTTCGCCCAGGGTGAAATGTACCAGCACTGGGGAGTGGTCTGAAATGCCCCTCGCTAGGAGCGTGGCTTCTCGGACGGTGGTTCCCTGCTGTATAGGTGCTAAAATGTAATCGATGCAGGAGAAGGATCGGTGTGGGCCAGAGAAAAAGGTGTATTGGGTGTCATGTGGGTGTTTAAGTCGCCAGAGGTCAGTAAGGCCGAATGTATCCGTAAAGTCCACCAGCCATGTGTGTTCCGATGGCAGGGTCCTAGGAGGGTGCCTATCCAGATTGCCCGAGACCACCGCATTGAAGTCTCCTCCCACTGCTAGTTGCCCATCCGGAAGGGACAGAAGCAACTGTCCCAAGTCTTGGTATGTTTGTGTCTGCAACCCGGGTGGTACATATGTGGAAACCAGGTTCACCCCCTGGCCCTCCCACTTCCCTGAGATAGCAGCATAGCGACCTAGAGGGTCCATGTCTGTGCGATCCACTACCAGTGGCAGATTACAACGCACCATGAGGCCCACCCCGCGTGACCCAGAGGTGAACCCAGCATGTGCCAGGAGTGAGTACCCACACCTGTTAAGAGCATGGCAGGAGTTGCCCAGTAAGTGGGTCTCCTGGAGGAGCACAATGTCGGGCCCATGTCGTTTGATGAATTGCATCACAATAGTCCTCTTAAGCTTGTCCCCCAGCCCATTGACGTTCCAACTCATGACCTTGAGGCTCTTATCCCACCTTATACTGGCAAGTATTCTTTCCTACTACTGATTTCACCGGGTTCCAGGCAAAGCGTAATTCAAATTGTACAGGGGTTTGTAGTGACCTCACCAGGTAATGCCCACCCCCCCTTCCCTTCCTCCCCCAACCCCCCACCCCCCAACTGCCCAACTCCCCAACTCGCCCCAACCCGCCCCCCTTCCCTGCTGCCCTGCTCCGTAGGTTCAAAACTACCCACATCCCCAATTAGCAGGGTACCTATTGACCTACCCTAAGGAAGAAGAAACTAGCAGAGAACACCCCCTGCCGTCCCTCCTCTCGGTACTTTGCCTGTTCGGTGCGTGGATCAGCCCCAACTCAAGCCGCCCCCGTCCTCCCCTCCCTCCCATCCCAAGAAATAATTAACATTGAATGAACCATCATCACCTGACACCCCCCCCACCCCCACCCCACACCTCCTCAGGATCTAATTTTCTCCTGTGTTTGTTCTTGGGTCGGAACGGGCTCTACTACCACCCTTGAGGGTATCGCCAGTCTCGAAAACAGTCCGGGACATCTGAAGCGTGCTCGGCCCCCCCTCTGCTTGTGAAGAAGAAGTGTCTGAGTTATGCCCTCACAGCAGGACATTAAAGGCCAATAGGCTCTTTCCCCTGAGTCATAAAACATTGTACTTTACTGTGTCAGCGTGCAGTAGCAGTGGTCTCTCCTCCGTCAGTTCTCCGTCGCCCCTCCAGAGGACCTGTGGCCAGGACTCGCCGATCTCGACCTCCACAAGCGTTGGCTCTGCTTGTCCATTTCCAGACTTCCGATCGGTGATGCCGTTGAAGCCGGTTGGGTGTCCCTCCAGTTTTTCCCCTCTGATCGGTTCCTGGGATGGGGCAACTGCCGATCGATCCAATCCTGCACTTCCGCCGGTGATGAAAAAAAGAAGGACTTGCTGTAGGAAGGTGGATATCTAACTATGGTTGCCCCCAACTTTTTGCCTGGTGTTTTGCTGGTTTTCGACTTAGTTGGCCTGGGATCCTGCTATTCATGACCCCAGGCTTCCTGCTCTCTCTATTAAAATAGACTCCATGCACCCGCAGCCCGTGGGTGAGGTAACAAGAGAATTTCGGTGCTCAAGGGTAGCTTGACTCTCCTAGTGTCCAGTTCCATTGTCGTTTTAGTCCTAACTAGTCAGGATTGTCCGTACTCACCTTTTTCTTAAACTGTACTGTCCATAGACGTTGTTACGCATCTCGCGTGTGAGTTCACACTCTGCACACTCGTTCCATGGGCCTCCTATTACTTACCTAAAGTTAGGGGAGCGTGGTCCCAGCGATCCTACAGCCTCTGGACAGCTCCATTCCTTTTATCGACTTTCACATTCCACTTACTTAGTATATGGTTTGTCGTGCCCCTAGGGCACCATTGTAATTTGTGCAACTTAAACGTATTTTTCCTAAGAGATTGTCATGTGCTTAGCCCTCTGATCTCATAAAGAGTTCAGAGGTGTATGTTAGTTAATAAATATATTGTTTATTTTCATAACAACCTGTCTGGTGTCCTTTCACTTGGTATTCAAGGGGTTATATGTGGTAAAACAGCTGGCTTCACATGCCAAAAGAGTTTAGCCTAAGACTGCTTTGTCCATGCTACCATTAGGATAGCTGGTCTATAAGGTTGACTTTACAACCAATCACCATAAGGGTTTTTTGGACTGATACAAGGTGATCACTAGAACTAGTTAGCATCATATATCAGGCCAACTTCTCACACTTGCCATCGGAGAGGACCTTCAGTTTGGGCGGGAAGAACATCATGTATTTGATCCCTCTCTCACGTAATGCCGCTTTCACCCCCAGGAAGGACCGTCTGTCTTTTTGCACATGTATGGTGAAGTCTGGGAAGAAGCGTATCGTGGCATTTTCGTAAGTTAAGTCTCCGACCTGCCTGGCTGTCTGCAGGATGGTGGCCCTGTCCCTATAGTTCAGGATTTTGGCTATGATAGTCCTAGGTGGGGCACCCGGCCTGGGTTAAGCGACAGGAGCTCGGTGAGCCCACTCTATGGTGAAGAATTTCGACAGGCGCTTGGGTTTAAGGTGATTAAGGATTAGGTCTTCAAGAAAAAGTTCAACACTTGGCCCCTCAAGTTCCTCCAGAACTCCTACCACCCATACGTTGCTCCTTCGGGCCCTCCCTTCTTGGTTCTCCAGCCGGATGGACATCTGATGGTGCTGGTGCACCAGTTCGTTGACACGCTGTTCCAGTGCTGTGGACGCCGTCCGGAGCTCGCGGATGTCAGCCTCGTTGGTCTTGGCTTTCTCTGAGGTCTTGTTGAGGTCCGCCCGTAGTAGGTTCACCTCTATTGAGACTTTGTCAATCTTAGTTTCTAGCGTGGCACCAAGCGTCTGGATGGCGGACAAGATGGAGATCAGGGAGGGTTCTTTAGTCCCAGGTTGCTCGCCTGTGGCGGCGTCCGCTTGCGGTGCCCCCTTTTGGACCGTGTATTTGTCCAGTTTGTTGGACTGTGAGGCCGTCACCTGCTTTGGCCTCATGATTGCCGAGTGGAGTCTTCTCCCAGCTGACCCCTCCTGCACCGGCCCTGGGTGGAGTTTGTCCGACGTGTTGGCCCTTTAGTTTGTCACTCGCTATCTCACCGTTGATGCCCCGTCGGTGAGAGCGCTGTGCACCACTACGAGGGGATCCCAGGGAGAGTGGTGCTGTACGAGTGTCCCCAATGCGATCACTCTCCCTTTGGCGCTGGGTGCGGTCATTCCTCAATCGCTCTCCAGAGGCACGGTCAGCCGTTTATCCTCGATGGGCCTCTTAATTGCCCCTTTTGTCCTTCCTCAGGGTCGCTTGCTCAGACCCAAACACAGCCGCAGATGGGATTGACCCCCTCGAGGAAGCCGGCAAGAAGGTGAAACAAGATGGCGCCCGGGGCTACTGCTGGTACCGGGCCCCAGGCGTGCGCACTCAGTGTGTCTCCCCACCGGCGTTCTGGAGGCCAACAGGAGTTCGCGCTGTGAGCGCAGCAGCAGCAAAGTCGCTCCGGTGAGTAACGGCCCCCCGGGGAGGCCGTGGAAGAGGTTGGGTTACCAGGTCTCGGCCTGACCAGGCCCAAGAGCCGGAGCCTTGATTTCAGGGCAGGGCCGCCCGAGGAGCACCAGCAGCGTAGGCCGGCAGCCGGCAGCCGGCACCCAGCCGGAGTCCCGCAGCTCACCCGTGGCCGGTCCGATTCGCCCCGGGACCAAGCCGTCACACTCCGCCTCAGTTCCGCAGGTAGATCAAGGCGTGGGGCTCGTGTGGAGCAGGCGATTCACGGATCTTTACGGGTTGGAAGGCTGCGGCCACGGCAAACTCCGGGTTAAGCGGCCATCTCCGTTGGCGCCTAGCCACGCCCCCCGGTTTTTCGTCTTTAGTGTTGCTGTGGGCCTGCGAATCAGACCCACAGCCCAGCTGTTCTCTCTCTAAATTGATACCATGTACTTTAGGCACATACCAGATTCGTTACTGGGTCATCCTTGAGAGCCCCTGTATAGTGTACCATAGGTACCCAGGGCATAGGTGCACCTTAGGCCTACCAGGGGCTGCAGCATGTATTGTTCCACCCCTGGTTTGCCTTCCAAAGTGACACCACAGGTCTGTTCACACAGCCTGGGGATGGTGGTGTAATCACCCCTTACTTAGATATAGTATCCCTATATCTATATATAGACACATATACTCCTATAAGTCACTCCTATGGCAGGCCTTAACCATCCTGGATGCAGAATGCTTTGTTTTATGTGAGAGGGTGCCCTAGCATGAGCTGAGCCCCTCTGCAGCTTTCGGAACCATCTCCTTATAGCTGTTCTATGATATAGCCATACCATATACTCTTAAGTGCATTATAATCCTTGAGGTTAATGCTAACTTTGGTTTGGCTTTATCAAAACATGTTGTGTAAGGTGTCAAACACTTTGAAATACTATCCCCCCCCCCTGCCAGTCCTGGCGGAGGGGGTAGCATTCCACCCTTCTAGAGGGAGAAGACATGTAGTTACTTGTTTACCCGGTTAAAGTTAAACAGAGCCTCAGCATCACAAAATGGATGGTGCTGCCACAGGCACGAGTCCGACCTCCTGTTGCTGGACGAAACTCCAGCAGGGGAGGCCTGGACAATAGGTTTCCTGTCAGGGAGGTGCCAGTACCTCCCCAGACAGGCTTTTGTGTATTGGGGCAGGGAGGGCTGCATTTAGTGAATGTTTTCCAGACACTGCCTGGGGCACACAAGGTGCTCCATGCATTTCTCAGTTCAAACCGGTTGTTGGGGCACTCTGCCCCAGCTCTGGTGCAAAACTGGACAAAGGGGAAGGGGTGTAACCACCCCCTTCCCAGGTCCACCCATAGGATAGACCTTATGGGTAGTCCAGCCCCTAAACTCAGTATAAGTATAGGAGCTGTGTCCCTAGGACTTTAGATTACCCTGGACGAAACTCTAAAACATAAATCCTGGACCTTCGACATTCTATTTCGACTGGAAGACAGAAGACATCTCCCTTGTGGTCAAGGAGTGACCACCCTGTTCAAACAGGCACCAACAGCAACTTTGCCGGTCTGCATTTTCGAGGCTCCAGCGGATCCTGAAGAATCTGCAACACAGGACACGGACTTCCAGACATTTCTGACCCGACCTTCAATCCCAGCAAAGCTGAGACCCGTGGCGGACACGAGAGACGTGGGACCGGAACTCCTGGACATCCTGCATTTTGCTAACTGCATCGACTCCTGGGGTATCTCGCAGTTGTACATTGGGGTACAAGAGGCCCCAGACCCGAGCACCATTTGCACTAAAGCTCAGGCCTCCACACTCCACGAGTGTTCCGTGGGGCCCGCTCTTGCATTTCAGCTCGACGCGTCTTTCCGGTTCCTAGTCCGTTGGCTAGTGAGCCCCCTGAAGACTTTCTTTTACATCTAACCTGCTTTTCTGGTTGCTACAGGCTTGCTCCAACTTCCCTACAAAGGAGAAGTTCCTCAGGCCTTGCTGGTCTGCACCGAAGCCATTCTCGACATCTTGCATGGGTTGCGTTTGCCAAGGCTTGTTGGGTCCAGTCCGGATACCGACACCGCAGTCAACTAGATCCTTCGTGAGACAGCTCGAATCCAGCTCCTGGTTGCCGTCGACGCCTCCTGGTCCTCGTGGCTGAAGAGACAAACTTTACATCTTCACCTGAAATCCTCCGACATCGTCTGGTTCCTTCCTGGTTCCATCCTGGTCACTGGCAAGTGACCCAGACTCTGTCCCTTCTGCTTTCAGGTTCTACAGATCTTCGATCCATCCTTGGTTCCACCTGGACACTTTTCTTCTGGTCGCCTGCAGCACTTCTTTGCAGCTCTCCATTGAAACACCTATGAACCCAGCTTCCCTGGGTGAGGTAACACGAGTACTGCGGTGCTCCCATCGGTCTTGACTCTCGAAGTGTCCTAGTTTAAAAGGGATTCCATCCTAGTCCATCCGGAAGTGTCCTTAAATTGCATATTGTAACTTCTTTGTTTCCCATAGAAAGTCAATGGTAACCCGCGCCTGTGTTTAGACACTGCATGCGTCTCCCGTGGGCCTCCTACTTCCTAACCTTTGGTTGTTTAGAGTAGCCCCAGCGATTCCACAGGCCCCAGGCCTGCTTTCTAATTATCTCGTGGTTCTTATACCACTATATTAGTATATGGTTTGTGAGGCCCCTAGGGCATAACGTATACTGTGCAACTTATCGTATATTAACTCAGTGACTTGTATTGTATTTTTACCTCTGACCTCACAAAGAGTGCAGAGGGGTTGTTTTTAGAATAAATACATATATATTTGATATATACCTTGTGTGGTAACTATCCGCTGACGAAACACGTGTCGGTTGGCTATTTTCCCTTGTGGATCTCCTTCTGAGAGGAGCACCAGCGGTGAAAAGGAATAAAAATCGTTAAGAAAACACTTACTGGTGACAATCTCATCTTTGGTTGCTTTAACATGTGATACACTTCACAACATTTAATCCTTATTTGTGTGCTCTGGACTTGGCTTGATTAACTCGGAAGAGGGGGTCTCTGCCCACCCTTTTCTTTTTCAGAGGTTGTGGTTTTCCTTTGACCAAGATGCACCAAACTAAACCATTTCCAAGCAACATAGTTTTCTCCTTGAACAATATCGTAAATTGTTGAGCGCCATCAATTTCTGAAAACTTCAAAAACCTCTCGCTGAAACCTCACATATATATTTAATATATACCTTGTGTGGTGTCCTTTCATTTGGTACTCAAGGGATTATAATTGGTAAAACAACTTGCTTAATACGCTCTCTGAAGTCTTAGCCTGATGACTGCTGGTCCATGCTACCACTAGGATAGCTTTCTATAAGGTTGACTTTACAACCACCATCAATAAGGGTCGATTAGACTGGTGCAAGGTGCCCACTAGAACTAGTGGACATCATATGCCAGGCTAACTTCTCACAGTCGCAGCTTTGGCTCTGGTGGAATGTGCATGCAAGCCCTCAGAGTGTTGCTTCTTGGCCATCTTGAGATTGCACTTTTCTGCACAGATTTTCCTTTCTTTGTTCTGGTGAACCCAATGAAGAGTTGATCGTACACCCAGTGTTCCTTTGTCTAATGAATGTAGAATGATAACGCTCTTTTGGGGTCCACGCGATGTAGTCTCTCCTCCTCTTTGGAAGGTTGAGGCACAGCAAAGAAAGTAAGCAGTGTGATAGTCTGGCAAACATGGGAGGATGTCACCTCTTTCAACAGTAAAGAGGTATGTGTTCTCAGAACCAGTTTGTCTGGAAAGAATGTTGCGAATGGAGGGTGCACAAACAGTACTTTCAGTTCACTAATCCTCCGGGCCCATGCAATGTCCACTAGAAAAGCAGATTTAATGGTCAGAAGACACAGAGGGCAGTTGTGGATAGGCTTGAAGGGCGAGCACATTGATAACATCAAGACTAGGTTCATGTCCCAGTGGGGCATGTTAAAGGAATTTGGCAGAAACATGTTGTAGTTCTAAAAAAAAAAGAGTCATAACACATGATTTAAACACTGAGGGCTAGTCGGGTAACTGCAAGAATGTAGATATGGACAAAAGATACCCTTTAACTATGCCCAAAACAAAGCCTTGCTAAGATAATGAAAGAACAAATAACAACACCTTGGACAAAGGTGCAGTAAGGGGATCAACATTTTTGGTAGCACACCAAGCCACAAATTTGTCCCACTGACAGGTGTGTAGTGTCTTTGTTAAAGGGTGTCTGGGTGACAGAATGACATAGCAGACTTCTGCAGGGATGTTAAAACTGTAAAATGCTGCAGCTCAATCTCCATGCATGGAGGTAATGTGTGCACACATTCGTCTGCAGGACCCTGCTCTGTTGCTGAGACAGGAGACCCTCCCAAAGCAACAACCTGGTAGGAGGACCGATGCTCATGCTCAGAAGTTTGGGATACCATATCTTTTGTGACCAATTGGAGCCAAAAGATGACTTGGGCCCAGTAGTTCCTGATCTCCTTGAGGACTCTAGGCAGGAGTGGTATCAGCGAAGGGTGTACAGGAAGCCTGAACACTACTTGAGACAAAAAGTATCTTGAGGGAGTGCAGCCTTGGAAACAACAGCACACAGAAGTGCTGACATTGCACCTTTTTGGCTGAGGCAAATCTAAGCAATGTTCTCCCCAATCTCTGAACAGACCTTGCACCACCTCAAGATGAAGATGCCATTCATGATACTCTAGGCATTGACAGCTGAGTTAATCTGCTTTGGAGTTCAGAGAACCTGCTAGATTTTGAACCACTAGTTATTTCCAGAGGCGTTGGGCGTCTTGACGCAGGGTCCACAACTCCACCCTACAAGCGGGAAAGAACATCCCAAGCTATGAGGGGAGCCTCTAATGGGGAGAAAGGTGGATTGCATGTGAATCTATTAAAGATACAAATACTGGATAACTGTAGTTACAGCTAAGTAACTTATTTTATTATCTAGTATTGGGGTATCCTTAATAGATTCACATACTTGCATCAGAACAGCAAGCAGTCTGTAACTGTACAGATACCCATACCTAAATACATAAATACTACCATTGTGGATGGTAGGTAACAATGTAACACCTATGCATTAATCTGTGTAAACATAAATACAACAGTGTAAACTGTTAAAATATATTAATCATAGCAGAAATCACTTAAAGTTTCAGGGGCTCACCTATGTGGAATAAATGGCACAAAACGTAGTGTCCCAGAGCAGTATCACTTTTGTGGGCAGAGTCCAAGCAGTAATTTTGAGTAAATGTATGAGCGATCTTCCACATTGCCGCTCTGCAAATTCTGTCCAGCGGAACACCGGCAAACAGGGCTGCAGAAGTAGAACCTGGCCTTGAAGAATGAGCTCTTTGTTTAGCTGAGAGGGATTTCCCATCCTTGCAGTAACATCATTGAATTGTGGCATCTATCCATCTGGCAATGGTAGCTTTGGTGACTGCAGAACCTTTTTGAGGAAGACTATAATTGACAAACAGCTGATCATATTTTCTGAATTGCTTAGTTCTTTGTAGATACATTTTGAAACACATTTTGATGTCCAAGGTGTGAAGCAATTGCTCAGTTGGCGATTTCGGTTGTGGAAAAAAGTGAATTGAGATGAAATTGTGATGGCACCCTGGAGATGAACTCCGGGGTTGTACGCAGCATCACATACTCATCAGTAAAATGGGGGAACAGCTCCTGAATGGTAAAGGCCTGAAGATCACAATCTCTTCTGGTTGATATGAGGGCGAGCAAGAGAGACTTTCCAAGGGAGGAACTTGAGACCCGTCCTGTGAATGGGTTTGAAAGGCAACTTCATGGGTTGGGAGAGAACCACATAAAGGTGTCATTCGAATGAAGGAGCTTTAACTGGACAGCAGGTTCTAATTAAACCCTTCATGAATTGTTTGATTATTCTAGATGAACAGAGAGAAAGCAAATTAGAGGTACCCCTGAATCTAGATATTGCTGCGAGGTGGACCTTTATTGAAGAATGCACCAAACCTGAACAAGCCAGAGATAACAGGTATGAAAGGACTTGTTCTGGTGATGATTCCACAGGATGGATATTGGAAGCTTCGCACCACAAGCAGGAACTTTTCCACTTCAGCTTGCTGACTCAGGATGGAGGATCTGGCCTTTGTTCTTTGTGAGCAGGTTGTGTTTACTAGGAAGATGGATTGGATGGGTTTCGGAGAGTAGGAGAAGCTCGGTGAACCAATGTTGTCAGGGCCACTGGGGAGCTATGAGAATAAGGCGACATCACTCCATCTTCAATTTGATGAGAATGCTCGGAATGAGAGGGAAGGGAGGAAATCCATAAGCATAAATCTCTGACTATCTTAACGAAAGGGTATTTCCGCATGACCCTGGAAGCGGGTATCGACTGGCATAAAGTCAGCATTTTGCGTTCTTATTGGTTGCAAAGATATCGAGTGCTGGTTTGCCTCATTGTGCGAAAGTCCCATTCAAAACCTGTTGATCTAGTTCCCACTTGTGGCAACTGTTCATAGTTCTGCTGAACGTGTCTGCTAATGCGTTGTAGACCCCTGGAATATGAATTGCTATCAGGGTGATATGGTGCCTTTCTCACCAGTTCCAAAGGGTTTGAGCCTCTTGAGAAAGAGAGGGAGAGATCTTGTGCCACCCTGCTAGTTGATATAGAACATGCTGGTTGTGTTGTCTGTCTGAACCAGCACAGACGCTCCTGCAAGACGTGGTAGGAAGGCCGGACAAATTGCCCTTAATTCCAGGTGGCTGATGTGGAGAGATTTCTGGTATTGCAACCATCTTCCTTGAATCCTGAGGTCCTGTAACTGACCTCCCCAGCCCTCTAGAGAGGCGTTGCTGCTAATAATGTAATCTGGTGTTGCAGTCAGAAATGTGAGACCATGAGATAAATGAGGCAGTTGGGTACCACCAAGTCAACGTTTCTTGCATTCCAGAAGTGACATTCATCAAGTCATCGAATGAGCCGGTCAACCCTACCCATTGCAACGGAAGCTCTTTCTGCAGAGGTCTCATCTTTAGTCAAGCTAGTGGAACTAGGTTTATGGCGAAGGACATCATGCCAAGGAGTGACTTGAATATCCGCACTGAAACTGATTTTCTTTGTGAGATTCTTAATGCCAGGTTTGACAATCGCTGTTGTCTGTCCAGCGATAGATAGGCTTTGTTGTTGATAATATTGAGGTTGACTCTAAGAAAATCCTCTCTTGACTTGGGACGATGAAGGACTTCTGGTAGTTGACTGTAAGACCCAACCTGTGAAACAAAGCCAGACATGCAGCTGTAGTTTTTGAGACCTGTTGCGGTGTGGAAGCTTTCAACAACCAGTCATCTATGTAGGCAAATACCTGATGGCCTTGCTTGCGAAGTGTGGCTTCCACCTGAAGTTAGACATTTTGTAAAGATTTTTGTGAAGATTCCTGGGGTGGAGGGAGTCGTAGTCACGGAGCAGATGAGGGAGGACGCGTGAGCTCCGAGCTCTGTGCCGGCCCCCATAATTCTCCTCGATCGGGACACCGAATCTGAGCCCTAAGCATCTGAAGGCACAGCGGCGGAAGGCTGGCAGCCCCTGCGGTGGACTTTGGGACCTTGGGCATTCAGGAGCCCGAAGAATCGCCGGAATGAGCTGGATGTCCGCCGGACGCCTAGTGCAGCGTGGTCCTGAGTGGAAGTGCTCCGGAGTTCAGTTGAAAGCGTTGCAATGACTTGTGAGGGGGAGCGGAAGTCGACCGCTGGGTCCCTGACGCAGCGCTGCGGAGTGCACTGGGGGACGCTGGGGATCGAGACCATCTCCGGCTGAGAACTTGCAGGGCTGGCCTGGCCAAGAATAGGGAACCCAAGATGGCGGTGACGGCGCAGTTGCGAGCCTGGTAGTGGAGCGGGCACCTGGACTGCAGAGAAGTCACGCAAGGCTGTACGGGGAGATCGGGCACCACTTGCGGGCACCTGGACTGGTGCTGCAGCTGAGAAAGAGGTTAGTGACCCCCGAGACCTGGGACGGCCCTTTGCCATTGCAGCGCTGGGACTCCTGCGGTGTGATCAAGGGCAGGAGCCGTAGGAGCGGATCACATAGAGTGCTGGCAAAGGAGTAGGCCCTGGGGAAGAAGCAGAAGTAGGGTGGTTGGCCCTACCGCTCCACAAAGGGTCCTGCTGGAAGGCTGCCTTTTTGAGGGCTTAATGCGCTAGGGGAGGAAGTCGAGCAGAGAGAAGTGGTGAGCGAGAGTGCCAGCGACCCCCTTAGGGACTAAGTGGCCTGTGTGGTACTAGACAGAGGAGCGGTGGCAGGAAGCACCCGTCACTCGCTCTGGGCGGTGACGGCCTGAACCAGGGGAGGGAGTTGGATGCTGGCTGGGGCCGTGAGAGACGGCGGCGCCGGAGAGCACTGCGGGCTGGAAGGGAGCACCAGCGCAACACGATCGAGGGAGCTGGAGCAGCTCAGCTGGCCCGGGAATCAGCCCCGCTGACTGCCACAATATTGGGCCGCAGTTGAGGCTGAGAAGGGGCTGGACCATATTGTGGCGCAGAGGACTATCGTCTTGAACTCCTAAGGAGGTGGACCCATTGCTGAGTGGAGAGGATGGACTGAAGTGACTGAGCGAGAATGCGGCCCAGAAGGCTGGGAACTTTGATGAAGAGGTGCTGGGGGCCTTGCCGGAGCTAAGGCAGAGTGGCTGGGGAATGGGTGTACTGCGCCAGTGGTGACTGGGGACAACTGTCGTATCCGTAAAGCCGGAGGCCGTGGGAGGAGGATAAAGAGCCGGGATAACTAGCCGGCCCGGGGAGTCAGCAAGCCACTGGGGACAGCCTCAAATAAGGTGGACCATGGAAGGGGACCCGTACTGATAACTGGGTCTACCGGGACGTACAAGCATGGGGAAGCCCAGAGGGAAACAGGCAGGTGCGCCCTCAGAGCAGGAAGAAGACGCAGGCTCTTCGGGCACGCAGGAGGGGAACCCATCCCGATCGGAAGGGATGCTCCAGCAACAAGTGGATCAAATCCTCAAGGCAATTACAGACACCAGGGAGGCCCTGCAACTGGACATAGCACATGTGACGCAGGGTCTTTGATTGGTCCAGGCTGATCATGCAAAATTGTCAGACAGGGTGAAGCAGACAGAGGGCGTTCTGGCGACCTTGGAACCTGCCCAAAAGACAATGGCCACCCAGATCATGGAATTCCAGCATCGACTGCAAACCCTGGAACGGAGGGCAGAGGATGCCAAAGGGAGGAATCGGCGAAATAATATCTGAGTGGTGGGGCTGCAGGAGGGAGTGGAAGGGTCCAACATGATGGACTACCTGGAAGTCTGGCTGAGAAAGGACGTCGCTCCGGAGGGCTTGACATCTTTCTTCACCTTGGAAAGAGCCCATAGGGTGGCGACCCGGCTGCTAACTCCTGGCAGGCCGCCTCGACCAGTGGTGGCTAGGCTGCTCCATTATAAGGACAGAGATCTCTTGCTGCACAACGCCCGTACTGTGGGCCCGTACAAAGTGGGCAACAGTAAGGCCACATTGTTCCCGGACTACACACTCAAAGTACAATGCCGTAGGGCCTCGTTTGTGGCAGTCAAAAGAGCGCTAAGGGACGAGGGTTTGCAATACTCCTTGATGTTCCCAGCACGTCTCAGGATCACCATGGATGAAAAGACGATCTTCCACAACAGCCCTGAGGAAGCTTGGGACTGGTTGGAGCAGTATAAAGCGGGTACAGGAGAAGTGGGGCACGACACAAGGGCTCTCACGGAGGAACCACAGCCGCGCAGATCACGGCGCGTCTGGCGATACCACCCTGTGTCTCAGGGGCCCACAGAAACACAGACAGAGAAGGAACGCACTGCTGCATTGCTGGCTGTCACGGCCATTTCACAAGAGGACAAACCGGAGTCTCAGGAGGAGACGGGCTCAGAAAAGGGTTCTCATGGGAACAGATGGGGAACAGTCGGATGCAGGCAGCGGGCAACTGCCACATGTGCCGGCTGGGACCACGGATGAGATTGTAGATGGGTAACAATGCGGATTGCTGTGCAGGGGCCGAAAGCTGGAAGAAGAGGTGGACTCGTCCCTGGGGTGTTCCCCCTAGATTTGGTTGGCTATTGTTTGACTATTAGTGGATGGAGGGGTTTAGCGAGGCCGGCTGGGTAAGTAATTAGGCGATCCTGTTACACTGCAGGCTCAAATGGGGCAGATTGGCTCTCATGGGGGCCGAGCGCGGATGGGTCGCAGGCTGGGGGATCGTCCCTTTGAAGCTCCGGGCACACTCCCCTATTCTTCGGTGGGTATAGCTCCTTAGGTGATTTACTTGAAGGGGAAATTTGCGAACAAGTTTGGATGGGTACTAGTGTTGTAGCGCCTGTTCTGGGGCTGGATAGTTAGGGTAGTTTTCGGGGTTTAGATGGGTTAGATAGAGCCACCGGTGTGTTCCTATGTGGGGATTGTAAGATTGGGAGATATTGGTCACACAATGGGAACGTTACATGATTTGAAATGTGTTACCTGGAATGTGAGGGGGCTTCACTCAATGCAGCGACGATATAAGGTGCAAGCCTACTTGGTTCAGCGGGGGTACACATAGCCTTCCTCCAAGAAACACATATTAACCGATCCGAGGGGTTAGCACTGAAAAGTAGATGGAGGGGGCAGTTGTTCTGTACGACTTATTCCGCTTTTGCCAGGGGGGCCCTGATCTGGGTCGGAGTGATGACGCAACAATTAGTGGACCCAGAGGGAAGATTTGTAGTAGTGCTGGGGCGCCTTAACGGGATGGAGGTGACGCTGTGCAGCGTATACGCTCGCAGTGTGGACCAAATATCCATTATCCAATATCCATCCATTTTAGATGTAGAGAAGGACAGGTCCCATCCTCCGCTTCCTGGTGCCCCAGTTCATAAGCTGTCCAAGGCAAGAAATGCATGGCAAAATAATTGAGGGTTGGTGGATATGTGGCGTGCACATCATTTGGAGGAGCGAGATAATTCATACTGCTCGGGCCTCCATGATCTGCACTTGCAGCTTGATGGGATATTGTGTACCAACGAAGTTCATGCCAAAGTAATTTCCAGTGAGTATTTAACTAGGACAATATCAGATCATAACCCGTTATTGGTGGGATTAAGATGGGCTCAAGAGAGGGCGGTGATCCCGACCTGGCGACTCCGACCGGAAGCACTGGAGGATCCGGTCTTCTGCAAGGACCTGAGAACTGGTATTAGCTGGAACTTTGATGAGAACGAGGGGAAGGCATCATCAGCAGCAGTTGAATGGTACGCTTTTAAAGTAGTAGTACGGGGCATTTGTATTGGTAAAATGGCCGGGGTAAGGAAGACATTGTTAGTGAGGTTCCGTGACGATTTGAACCCGTGTTTTCAACATTGTCGTAAATACATAACTTTGGTATCAGCGAACCGCAAATGATCCATTTAGCATTTCCTGGTGTTTTCGCTATGCTACGAGCAAGAGTACTCCTGTTACAAACACATTTCCAATCTACCCATGGCATCCATCTTAGATCATGGCAGCCATTTTGTGTTTCTTGCCCTCACATACGCAATAACCTCTGATTACTTCATTTCGATTAAGGACACGTAGGCTTAGCCGGAGATTCACCTCTCTAGTGACACGTGCACCTTAGAACAGAACACGCTGTGGCTGCGTGACTCGACAAAGGCTGCCTCCTCTGCCCGAGGCCAGCCCTGCTATACTGGTTCTCGTGTTCGTTGGCCTGATCATGATTAGGCGGCCGAAGCCGGTAGCCTTGCCCATTTACGACCCACAAACATCTCTTATCCTGCTTTTCTATCTTCTGCACCTGGCTCTGCTCCTTTCCTTCTGGGCCTTTATTTGGGGGAGGTAACGAAATTTACGATGAGGCGGTCCGGCTCTTGAATGAAATGTTGACATGGGATTGTGATGGAATAGTGGGAACCCCTCTTCGTAATGTTTGACATCAAATATTATCGACGATTCCTGTGCAACGCCAAATATTTATTGTCTAGGACACAAAGGTTTGGGAATGTACTAGCATTGTGAAGAATTCGCCTGAAGGCTTATATTTTGTATATAAGGAGCAACCCTTCTTGTACAAATCGAACAGGCTCCTAGACACTGCCCGTGTGTAGTTTCTGTGACTTCTGTATCCCTGCAGTAATAAACCTTTGGTCTTTGACGCCACCATCGAGAAGCCAGTGTTTCTGTTTATTTGTGCACCGAGACAGGTAGAACTCCGGGGTCTTCGGGTGTTATCCCTGACACCTCTGGACAGAACCAAAAAAGTCCAGAACTCCAATTGGCGCCCAATGTGGGGCGACGTCATTCGGTACCGGTCCAAAAGCCTGAAGAGTTCGAGAAGCTTTGTGTGAAGATTCCTGAGGGAGGCGCCCCACTTCATCGATCCCGGCATATCGCAAAAGTGGCCCGACGTTCTCTTCCACGAGGGTTCCCGTTCAGGCCGGCTGCAGTGGTCCGTTGCCTTGACCGTCGCCCTGTCTTGGACCCGAGGTGCAGTCCTTAGTACGGCGAGACGAGACGGGTTTCTCCTTGGTGACGTCTTCAGTGCCTCAGTTAAGTATTTAGTGGTTGCTAGTTGGTTACTTCGTAAGGGTTGTTAAAAATCCTTTTAGTTCTTGGTTTGGTTTGGTTTCGTAAGATTATCACTGGTTATTCTGGTTACGATAATCTATTGGTTCAGTTTTGGGTATCGATACATTGGTCCGCTTTTGGTAGGCCTAGGTTCTTGGTTCGAGTACACATTCTAGTTTTTGTTTGTGTGTTCTGTGTTCCGGGTTATAAAATGGTAAGTCGGAAAAATTGTATGTTGTCGTGTTTTGGTTGCAACAGTGATTCCCGGTTGGAGGACTCATGTTTGGTTCCTCCGATTGGAACTCCTCTATATGATCTTTATTGTAAGCATGGTGTGGGTCCTATATCTTATAATGAGGTGTGGGTCCGATATACTGAAAAAGACGGTGTCCTTAGTTGGCCACTGCATGGTAGTTTTGAACCTGAAGTCCTTGACAATTTAGAAGTGAAATTGTTTAAAAAGAAAGCCCGGCCGGCAATGTTTGATTCTTTCCGTTACTGGCGAAAAGAATCTAAACAGAGAGAAATTAAAAGGTTGAAGAAAGAACAGAAAGAGCAAGAGTTGACTTTAGAACAGGCGGCTAAACAGCTGCAAGTCAACGAGTCTGAGAAGGCAATAGAGATAGCTACTAGAGAGCGTAATTTAGCGATAGACAAGTGCTACCCTGCCTTGCCATCGAGTACAACTAAGATAGTAGAGGACCCCGAAAACGATCCTCTGTTGTCTTACTTGTTACGGTCACCCCCACCGTATGCACAGGGTACTACGACTCCGCCTGTACCGAATGTTCAATTGCCGGTTGCTGGACAACCTGGTATTCCTGCTCCTGCCCCTCATAATCAAGCTCCTGTACTTCCTGTGGTTAATGTGAATGTTCCTTCGGCACCCCCTCTTCCTGGGTTGCCGGCTTCTTTGCCTATACCTGTATCGCTTACACCTACTGTTTCACAAGCTACCTTACCTGATACTCCTACTGTCCCTGTGCTATCTGTTCCAACTGCTACTGTGTTCTCTACATCTGCTAGTATTATGACTCCGCTTTCTGTTCGCCGAAGAATCACTGATTCTGTCTCTAACATTCTGTCTCCCTTCTATAAAACCTTAATTAAGACTCCTGCCTCTGACTCTGTACAGAGGCGTAGTCAGCTACCAAGTACTGAAGAACGGGGAATATTAGATTCCACGGCTCTCAGATGGATTTCGAAGAGTAGAAGATACAGTACTAGAGATGTATTAGATACATTTATGCAGTGGAATGAACCAACACAACAATATGTGTTCGACGAGATGTGCTCTCTTTTACGAGAGGAGTTAGAAGAAGATGACTCTGACTCAAGTTTAGAAGAATTGATTAAGGTCCAGAAAGAGTTTGCTGCAGGTATGATAGTAGGTCAAAATATAAAAGAAGCGATGGAACTAATTTTAAGTTATAGGAATGATCCATCACTCCGTTCACCAAGGGACTTAGAAAAGAGTAGTACGAAGCAGAATCGCCAATATCCAATGAGAGAGGTTCCACCAATTTGGCGGGACGCTGTACAAGCTGATGCTGTTAATGGTATTGTAGCCGCTCCGGCGCAATTCCAGAGAGTGTGGATACACATTCCGTGGAAGCGAGCCGAAGTGCTAGCAGTGAAACAGGCCTTGCCAGATCCGCGTAAAAATCCTGCTGGATATTATAAGGAGTTAGCACAGACAGTTGAGGCTTGTGTAATGAATCTAGCGGACATTAACATGTTATTTGGGAATGTAGTTCCGCAACCAATTTGGGCTAAAATTCGTAAAGAGAATCATCCAGTTGCTCTAGGTGGTGATTGGGCAGCTATCATTGCAGCAGATGGTCAGCAAATAGGTGGTTCCAAACCCGAACCTCTAATTGCTAATCTTCCAGGTAGGATAATTGACTTAATGAAGACTCTGATGCCAGCATTGCGCGTTAACTGGGACAAGTTGTCCGCATGCAGGCAGAAGAAAGATGAAAGTGTCTCCGACTTTTTCACGAGGTTCGAAGAGACTTTCGTAGATCATAGTGGTCAGGATATGAGCACAGAAGGAGGACAGAGATTGTTTGTCGATAAATTTGTACACAATCTGCTACCAGAGCTCTGCAATAAATTGAAAGATTCCGAGAGTGCGTGGGCTGTCTCTACAACTGCGCAAATACTTGCAACTGCACAGTATTATGAAAACAGGGATAAAGAGGAGAAAGAAAAATCAGATAAGAAAACGAAAGATTTAAAGACTAAAGTTCTTCTGCAACAGGCATATCCGCCTCGCATGAATCAGACCAATACACAGCAAGGGTCGTATCAAAGGACAGATTATGGTTCTCAGAGACCGCAATACCAGTGGAATCAATGTGCGTATTGTAAGAAAGAGGGTCATTATAAGAATGAGTGTCCAGTCTTAGCGCAGAATAACGCTGCAGCAGCTCAGAGAGGTCGTGGTGGTTTTGTGCAAAATTCTAGAGGTCGAGGACGAGGTGCTATGCCTCCACAAACGAACGATCGCCCTTCCAATCACTTTGATCAGCGTAATGGACAGTCTGCTCAACAGAGTAGGTCGCAACAGTATCATGTTGAAGACTATTGTGAAAACGATGAGGGATTTCAACAAAATGAGTACTAGGACAGCCATGGACAGAGAGAGGGAGTAGTATCAGTTCCAGTGGATCAGAGTGGGCCTTATGTCGCAGTAGCAACATCAGGTGTAGTCGAACCGTTTCTGTTGGATACTGGTGCCGCAAAAAGTTCTATCATTCATGCGAAACTCCCTGGCGCACCTTTGTCCGGCTTAACAAATGTTTCTGTAGGTTTTTCAGGCGCCCCTGTTTACAACCCTGTATCTGGTCCTTTGTCTATTTCTGTTGGACCGTGTCAATTGAAAGCACCCCTGATTTTGACGACAGGTTGTAATGAAAATCTGCTTGGTTTAGACTTGTTAAAACGCCTATATGCGACATTGTACTGTTCTCCGGAAGGAGTACAGCTTACGTTGGGTAAACGAATCACCTCTCCGATGTACTTGTCAAGGGATGCACTCCCGCCAGAGCTGCGTTCTCTCCCTGATACTCTTTGGGCGACTGGTCCTAACGATGTAGGCCTTTTGGAAATACCACCATATGTAGTCACTTTGAAAGCAAATGTCAAATTTCCACGAATTCCTCAATACAGAATCTCTAGTGAAGGCGAACGTGCACTTTTATTGATTGTGCAAGATTTGATTAAGAAAGGGGTGGTTGAAGAAACTAGAGGAAATGTCTGTAACAGTCCTGTATTACCAATTTTGAAACGTACCGATCCTTCAAAGCCTCCAGTATATAGGTTTGTTATCGATCTCAGAGAGGTTAATAAAATTGTGGTTCCGCAGTTCCCTGTGGTTCCAGACATTACTGCATTGTTAACATTGATTCCTGCAACAGCCACATGGTTTTCAGTCATCGACTTGAAGAATGCCTTTTTCAGCATTCCGATAGCCGAGGAAAGCAGAGATATTTTCGGCTTCTCTCTAGGAGGTCGAAGCTTTAGGTTTAAACGTGCTCCACAAGGCTATTGTGAGAGTCCCTCCATTTACAGTCAGGCATTAAAAAGTCAGTTAGATTCTTTTGTACTTCCTCCAGGTTCTGCTCTAGTGCAGTATGTAGATGACCTTCTGGTGGCTGCCGATGACAAGGAAACTTGCAAAGCAGCTACAATTTCGTTATTGCATCATTTGTCTAATTTGAATCACAAGGTGTCACCTTCGAAAATGCAATACTGCTGCCAAGAAGTGACCTACCTAGGTCATCTCTTGTCAAAGGAGGGAAGGAAGTTGACCCCAGAGAGAATAAAAGCAATTACGCAGATGAGTGTTCCTCGCACACAGAGAGAGGTACGTGCCTTTTTAGGTATTACCTCTTACTGTAGGCAGTGGATCCCAAATTTTTCTCTTTTAGCAAAACCATTGGTAGCTTTGACTGGGAAAAATGTTCCGAGTCCGGTGCCATGGTCTGCTGAATGTCAGGAGAGTTTTTCTGAGTTACGGAATGCACTATGTTCAGCTCCTGTATTGGGTACACCCGATTACAGCAAGCCATTCACGCTCTATGTTCACGAGAGAGAAGGTTGCGCGTTGAGTGTTCTGACACAGAGATTTGGTGATAAACAACGCCCTTGTGCGTATTTTTCATCAACATTAGATCCGGTAGCTAGAGCGTTGCCTAGTTGTTTGAGAGCTACAGCGGCAGCTGCGGCTTCCATTCGACAATCTGCACCGCACCCAAACCGACAGACCATGCACGCAACCTGGGCTTCATCCTGGACTCCTCCCTCTCCATGACCAGGCAAGTCAACAACGTCTCCTCGGCATGCTTCAACATCCTACGCATGCTACGGAAGATCTTCTGGTGGATCCCCACCGAGACCAGGAAGACCGTCACCCAGGCCCTCGTCACCAGCCGACTGGACTACGGCAACGCCCTCTACGCCGGGACCACCGCCAAGCTCCAGAAGAGACTCCAGCGGATCCAGAACGCCTCAGCCAGACTCATCCTCGACATCCCACGAACCAGCCACATCTCCGGACATCTGCGAGACCTTCACTGGCTCCCCGTCAACAAAAGAATCACCTTCCGCCTCCTCACCCACGCACACAAAGCCCTACACGACCAAGGCCCGAGCTACCTCAACAGCCGAGTCAACTTCTACGCTCCCAAACGCCACCTCCGATCAGCCAACCACGCCCTCGCCGCCGTCCCCCGCATCCGAAGAGCGACTACAGGAGGAAGGTCCTTCTCCCACCTGGCCGCCAAGACCTGGAACTCCCTCCCGACCGACCTGCGCCTGACCCAAGACCACCTCTCCTTCAGGAAGAAGCTGAAGACCTGGCTGTTCGAGCAGTAGCGGCTCCCCCCCCCCCCCAGCGCCTTGAGACCCCACGGGTATGTAGCGCGCTTTATAAGTGTCACTGATTGATTGATTGATTGGTTTGGTAATGAATAACATGCTAGTGGTCATGGTTCCTCATGCTGTGGATACACTCATGAACAGAACCAAGACGCAACACCTTACCAGTGCTAGATTATCTGGCTACGAGCTGACACTGCTAGCGAGTCATATACAAATCAAAAGATGCAATGTATTGAATCCAGCAACATTGTTGCCGGCTAATCAAGAGTCGAGTGATTCCGAACCCCATGATTGCTGTTTCAGAACCGAGGAGGAGACAAAAGGACAAATTGATTTAAAAGACACTCCATTGTCAGATCCAGATGGCACGTTGTATGTTGATGGGTCATGCTTTAAATTGGAGAATGGTGATGTGACTGCTGCTTATGCGGTAACAACTTTGAGTACAATTGTGGAGACTGCAAGAGTGAGTCAGAATTCTGCCCAAGCTGCAGAATTAATCGCTCTAACGAGAGCGTGTGTTTTAGCAAAGGGAAAGAGAGTGAATGTATTCACAGATAGTCAGTACGCATTTGGCGTGGCCCATAATTTTGGCCGTTTGTGGAAAGAAAGAGGTTTCATTACGTCCCATGGGACTAAGATTCAACATGGTCAGTTAGTTAACGACTTGTTGGAATCTCTAACCTTGCCGACTGAAGTTGCGATTGTGAAATGCAGTGCGCATAAAGCAATCACGGATGATGTTGGTCGTGGGAATGCTTTTGCTGATGAGACCGCTAAACAGACAGCTAGAAATATGATGAGTAGAATGTATGTTGCTATGTCCGCAAGATGGATTTCTGAGTCTGGAATGTGCGAAGACACAGTGGAAAGTGTGAAAGAGATTCAGAAAGAGGCGACTGAGGAGGAAAAGCGTGCATGGAAAGAGAGTACGGGTAAATTAGACTCGAGTGGGTGTTGGATTGATTTGTCGGAACAACAGCGTTGGATGTTGCCTGACGCGTATGTGCTTGCAGTGGTGACAATGGCACATGGAGTAGCGCATATTAGTTCTAAAGGAATCTGTAAGATGTTGGCTCCAGTCTGGAAGAATGATGGGATTAGTAAATGTGCAGAGAGAGTGGTGAAAAATTGTATGATATGCCTGATGCATAATCCTGGCAAGGGAGTCCCCACGCCTGCTGGTCACTTCGCTCCTCCCTCTTGCCCCTTTGAAGTGATTCAGTTAGACTTCATTCACATGGATCGTTGCAACAACCTAAAATACGTCCTGGTGGTAGTTTGTGCTTTCTCCAGATGGATCGAAGCATATCCACTGAAGGACAACACTGCCGTATAAACTGCCAAAATTCTTCTCAAGGAATATTTCCCTAGGTTTGGAATGCCACGGATTGTATGGTCAGATAACGGAAGTGAGTTTATAGGGAAAGTTATGCAGAGTGTGTGTGCCGGTTTAGGGATCAAGCAAAAATTTCACAGTGCAAACCATCCCCAGTCTGCTGGTTTAGTTGAGGGTTACAATGGCACCCTCAAACTGAAACTTGCTAAAATACAGGCATCCACGGGTTTGTCCTGGCCAGACGCACTACCCTTAGCTTTGTTATCCACGAGAGCGACTGTACATTCTAGAGTAGGGCTTAGTCCTTATGAAATTGTCTTTGGTCGTCCCGCTAACATTTGGGGAGTGCCAAGGCCGAAAGAATTCTGTTCTCTGGAATATCCAATGTTGATTGATTACCTTTACGACTTGACTGCTAAATTGAGTCTTATTCACCAACAGGTTTTCGATGCATTGCCAAAGCCACCGGAGAGTCCAGGTCATCAGCTGAAACCAGGAGACCACGTGGTGGTGCGCAACTTTGCGAGGACGAAGAACCTTCAACCCAGATTTGTCGGCCCCTATCAAGTGCTGCTGGCAACGAGAACTGCTATTCGTGTGGCCGGCCGTAAACACTGGATACATACGACGCACGTCAAACGTGTGCCCCTGCCACTTCCTTATGACAACTGGGTTAAGAACGGAATTGGTGCCTCTGAGTTCGAGCGAACACCCAAGTTTATCCCTTTCAGCGATGCCAAACTGATAACTGACACATCGAACTCTGACTTTCCTCCTGAAACTACTTCTTTGACCCCTGAACACTTGCCCTCTGCATCAGAAGAAACTTTGCCATCTGTGAACTTGAACATTGCAACCTCTGCTGATAACACACTGTTTCCAGATCAAACAGCTCCTGCAAAACTGAGATACAATTTACGATCTCGCAATATGGACAAATAAAGCAGGAAACTGCCTATTTTACACATTTTAAATTTTAACATTTTGCCTTCAGCCAGGAAGTTTGCTATTGTTTTATTGTTTTTATAATTGCCTTGCCGTCTGGGTAGCCGTAGGGTCGTGGCTGTGTGCCTAGTTGAATCTGCGGGGGTCAGACACAAGGTCGATCTTTCTGTTAGTTCTGGGAACTCCCAGGGCTGATAGAGGCATTTTCATCTACGTACACATCATCAGTGGTCGCGAGCGGATTGTAGAAGATGGAGCTTCCTGCGCTGCAACGAGAAAATGTGATTTATGTTCGCAGAAACAGACTTTACAGAATTCTTCATAGCAAATGTTTTCTGATGCAATGTGCTATTACATTTTTAATTGTTTTGATAACGTTGGTGGGTGGAATCGTCTTTGGTGTGAATTTAATTTTTATGCCAGTAACTACAGTACCTCCCCTTGATCCTGCTACTTCTACTGTTTCTTCTATGCACTCTTTTCACTCATTCCCTGAACATGAGCAAGTTCGACGCTCAGAATTTATCAATAACACTTTCGTACAGCTCTTGCACCAACACCAACTGGTAGTCAACACTACAGACTGCTGGGTGTGTGGCTTGATACCCCACACTATGGATAAAGGCATTCCCTACCTGGTTTTGCCTTTTAGCTATAATGGATCATTTCAGGCCTTTCAGACCATTTTTGCCTATGCCCTTGAAACCTATCCTCCACGTCCACCACGTTCCACTAAATATAACTCTGCCAACAAAGCTTTAGTCCAGGGAATTATTGACATGATCAAGGACGTCAATAATACTCCATCTTACCCTAGAGACGAATTACGAGTATATTTGAGTTGGAACTCTACAGAGTATCGCCTTAGTTTGGGAGAAAGCAAGCGTAAAAGCTCCACTCCAATCTGGGTCGTACCTCACCGAGGTCAGGTCTGTTTGCAAGGAAATGGGAGGAATCCGAGAGCTCAGCTAGGGAGGAGTGAGTGCGTTGAGACCTACGTGTTTCCGTCTAACTCTTCCCCTGCCTTCCTTACTGCTAGGGGTACCTACTTCATCTGTCAAGACAGAGCGTATACATGGTTGTCTGCTGACTTTTCAGGTTCATGTTATATTGCTCGATTGTTGCCTCCAACGTACACTGCTTCTTCAGACTATCACAAGACCAGAGTAGCAAGAGGTGTTTTCAGCAAGGAAGACACCGCTGGTCAGGAAGCTGGAGACTTCTTCAAAGGTTTCCTTCCGTTCTGGGGGCCTATGGCCAATAGTAGAAACATACGTCAGCTAACACGGGTAGTTGAATCTACTATTACCGAAACTGCTGGTGCCCTTAGCAACTTGACAGCTGAGCTTCAGGCGGATAGACTCATGACGTTGCAGAACCGTATGGTTCTAGACGTAATACTTGCAGATAGAGGTGGGGTATGCAGAATGATCCAATCGAGCTGCTGTGTCTTTATTCCCAATAACGCTCCAACAGTCTATGAGGCGATCTCTAAGCTACACAAGATTTCCGACTCTATACATGTAGACAAGGGAAACTGGTCCTTCATGGAGTGGTTGTGGACTCTGATATCAGCGTGGGGATGGAAGGTTCTGATGGTCATTGGTGTCATCTTAGTATTCCTATTCTCATGCTGCCTGATTATCCAGTGTGGTCCCGCTTTGTGTAGTCTCTGTGCGGCAACCTGTTTCAGAAAACCACCTGCGTTTGGAGAAAAGGCGCGAGAAAGGATGATGATACAACAGCATGTCACTGACCTGATGAGCATAGAGTTAGACTCTGACATAGACTGAGTAATTGCCTATGTAAGGGCAAAAGGAGGGTCTGAGGTTCCGTGACGATTTGAACCCGTGTTTTCAACATTGTCGTAAATACATAACTTTGGTATCAGCGAACCGCAAATGATCCATTTAGCATTTCCTGGTGTTTTCGCTATGCTACGAGCAAGAGTACTCCTGTTACAAACACATTTCCAATCTACCCATGGCATCCATCTTAGATCATGGCAGCCATTTTGTGTTTCTTGCCCTCACATACGCAATAACCTCTGATTACTTCATTTCGATTAAGGACACGTAGGCTTAGCCGGAGATTCACCTCTCTAGTGACACGTGCACCTTAGAACAGAACACGCTGTGGCTGCGTGACTCGACAAAGGCTGCCTCCTCTGCCCGAGGCCAGCCCTGCTATACTGGTTCTCGTGTTCGTTGGCCTGATCATGATTAGGCGGCCGAAGCCGGTAGCCTTGCCCATTTACGACCCACAAACATCTCTTATCCTGCTTTTCTATCTTCTGCACCTGGCTCTGCTCCTTTCCTTCTGGGCCTTTATTTGGGGGAGGTAACGAAATTTACGATGAGGCGGTCCGGCTCTTGAATGAAATGTTGACATGGGATTGTGATGGAATAGTGGGAACCCCTCTTCGTAATGTTTGACATCAAATATTATCGACGATTCCTGTGCAACGCCAAATATTTATTGTCTAGGACACAAAGGTTTGGGAATGTACTAGCATTGTGAAGAATTCGCCTGAAGGCTAATATTTTGTATATAAGGAGCAACCCTTCTTGTACAAATCGAACAGGCTCCTAGACACTGCCCGTGTGTAGTTTCTGTGACTTCTGTATCCCTGCAGTAATAAACCTTTGGTCTTTGACGCCACCATCGAGAAGCCCGTGTTTCTGTTTATTTGTGCACCGAGACAGGTAGAACTCCGGGGTCTTCGGGTGTTATCCCTGACACCTCTGGACGGAACCAAAAAAGTCCAGAACTCCATTAGCAGATTTAGAAACGGAAGAGAGTCGCCTGCGAAGGACAGAGAGAGCCCGCCCTGGGGCTCCGGGAGCCCAAAATGAGATCTTGGAGGCCAGAGAGGCGGTAGCCGTGCAGGTGGAAAGACTCTGCTCCTTTGACCAAAGGTCCTACATACCGAGGGTGCATGCTGAGGGAGACAAGACAGGTGCCCTGCTGGCGTGGCTGGCTAATCCAAACCCGTGGAACTCCCATACTGGGATTGACAGCCCGACAGGAGACATGATATACACGCAGCAGGGGATAAATAACTTGTTTATGGACTATTACACTGAGCTCTACGGCAGTAAACTGGGATAGAGTGCAGATGATGTAGGGGAGTTTTTAGCGGAAGTGGCCTTGCCATGCCTGGAGAAAGAGCAGGAAGACTCGTTGGGGTGCGGGATCACGCTTGAGGAAATTAGGAACGCAATCAAACATATGGCGCGCAATAAAACACCTGGGGTGGATGGACTACCCATAGAATTCTATTCCACGTACGTGGATAGTCTAGCCCCGCGCCTACAAGTGGTGTACCAGGAGGCATGGAAAATGGGGCATCTTCCGGTGACTACTCGTGAGGCTATTATTGTTCCCCTTTTGAAACCGGGGAGAGAGCCGTCTCATATGAAAGCCTATTGCCCTCTCTCAATGTTAACTACCGACTACAAATTTTTTTGTAGGATTTTGGCGTCTCAGCTCCTCCCGCATATGGCGCAGCTGGTCCATGAGGACCAGATGGGTTTCATCCCCAAATGGACACTGTCCACTAACATAAGGCGATTACTCCGAATTTTGGGAGAGGACCACAGCTTATTACCTACCGCAATGGTTCTCTCCGTCAATATTGAAAAGGCGTTTGATAGTCTGGAATGGCTGTTTTCTATTCCAAGTAAGCTGAGTGATGGGTCTGGGAGAGGACTTCGTGAGGTGGACCAGGATTTTATACAGTTCAGCAGCGGCCCGAGTGCGGACAGGGGTGGTGATATCCACAAGTTGTTTGGTGGGGCGAGGAACGCAACAAGGTTTCTCACTATCCCCGCTGCTGTTTGCCCTGGCGATTGAGCCATTAGCGGCACAAGCCAGGTCGGGGAGGCATTACGCTGGGGTGGAATTACACGGGGAAAAGCAGTATATCTCGCTATATGCTGATAATTCGCTCATGTTCCTGGCAGCCCCGGGAGAGGTTTTAAGTGGGGCGACGAAGCTCCTGTGCAGGTTTGGTGAGGTATCCGGGCTACGAGTGAACTGGGCGAAGACTTGCCTGTTCCCGGTGCGTCGGGCAATGGAGAATCCTGGTTACCGGGGAGGAATAAGATGGGAGCCTCACTGCCTACCCTACCTTGGGACTAATATCTACCCCAGGCAGGAGGACCTCTTCGAGGGCAATGTGAGCAGAGCGATACGGGGGATTAGGGGGAGTGTAGCATTCTGGAGCACATTGCCGCTGTCAGTGGTGGGCCGAGTGCTACTCCTGAAGATGGTGGCACTGCCCAGGCTGTTATACTATTTTAGGACACTCCTGATATGGATCCCAGGCTCGGTGTTTAGACTGCTCCGGTCCTTGATGGGGGAATTCTTATTGGAGAGCGGCAGACGGCGAGTGGCACTAGCCACGATGATGCGACCCCGAGCGGAGGGTGGATGGGCAGTCCCAGATTTTGAATTGTATTATTTGGCTGCTCAGTTGCAATGGCTTACCTAAGCGGTAGCTAGGGAGTTCAGGGGCCCGGATGGACCGATGAATCCCATGCCATGTCTTATCCTTCCTTGTTCTTTGTCAGCGGCTGCGGATAAGTCCATTGACCCAGGAGGAGCGAACACTGAGATCATGCTGGAACCGCTGCCTGCGTAGGAGTAGAATTACCCGACCATACGCACCAGAGATTCCTTTGGGCATGTGCGCAGCCTTCCCGCATGAGGGAGGACTGGTCCGCGCTAGCGATATGGGAGGAGCGAGGGGTGCTAATGGTTGGGGATTTATATGAGGGGGGAGCCCTCCTGTCGTTCCAAGCATTGCAGGACAGATATGATCTTCTCAGGGGTAACTTTTTATTGCACGCGGCCCTAATCACAGCGATTCAGCGGCATTGGGGAGGAGGGTTGTCGGAGCCGCAGACGTCATTGCCTTGTCAATATGTTGTGATGGCGGCAGGGACGGTTAAGGCTAAAACATGCTTATATAGACGGATGACGGAAGAAGGGCTCCAGCCGCTGCCTCAATTGAAAGCGGAATGGGAGGCAGACCTAGGTAAAGAAATACCTGAAGCGACATGGGTTAAGATAGTAGAAAGAGCGTGGAAAAGCACGCGCAATGCCAGATTTCAACTTATTTATTTCTACATATTACATAGAGCTTATTTAACCCCAGCGCGGATACAGAAATATTTTTAAGTGGATACGGCCCGATGCCCCCGATGTCAATCGGGTGCGGCGGACTTTGTCCATATGATGTGGAGTTGCCCGCAGCTGGGAACGTACTGGGAGGCGGTGGTTAAGGTGCTGTGCGGAGTGACGGATGGGCAATTGGAACCCGACATGGGAGCGTGTCTGCTGCACTGGTTTCCCCATACGGCTCTGACGAAAGTCATGAGTACGTTTTTAGACCTGAGGTTGCTGCTAGCCAAAAGGGAACTAACTAGGCAGTGGAAGGCCAAACAGGGACCCAGCACAGAGCGTTGGAGGGCAGAATTAACTAACTGGGCAGCGAGTGAGAGTATTGCCCGGTTTCAACAAGCTAGGAGAGCTAACCATGAGAACGTATAGGCGTGGGAGGCTCAGGTCACGCTGCTGACGTTGCCTGACGGGATTCGGATGATGAGTCGCTTGGTGCACCGATGGGCTCTCCCCGGGCTAATAGTGGGGTACCTGTAGACCCGGGTGACACAGAAACAAATTTATGTTTGACCTAGATCAGGCTAGTGACTTGGAGAGAATGAAGCTGCAACACACTTAGGAACATCAAGGAAATGGATAGATTACAGTTTATATCATGTGTGAACTCACCGGTGGCATGGGCTAGGGAGGGTATGGGGGGTGATCAATAATTTGAGGAGTACTTCACTGGTTAGCACAATGATGACTAATACTATGGATGGAATGTAAAATGGAGATGTTATCTAACAGCAGATTAAGCCATTGGGACAGATATCAGATCAGATGTTATAAAGTATCAATATGCCCAAATGGCAGTCACATCCCAGGAGTTATGTAACAAGCAATGTGCTCCTCAGAAATATTGTGCTTCAAATATGGATGTTTTGATTGTTATGAAAATTTAATAAAAATGTATTTAAAAAAAAAAGATTCCTGGGGTGGACTGAGCCCAAACGGTAGGACTTTGAACTGAAAGTGGGCACTGACTACAGTGAAATGGAGATACTTGTGATAGTTTGGATATATGGGAATATGGAAATAAGCATCCTGCAAATCTAGGGAAGTCATGAAAGCACTGCTGTTTAAGAGATGGAGAATTTCAGAAAGAGAAATCATACGGAAAGACTGTTGCGCAGAAATGAGTTTAATTCTCTGAGGTCTAGGATGGGTCTCCACTCCCCTGACTTCTTTTTAATAAGGAAGAAGTGGGGGTAGAAACCCTTGTTCTTTTGGGGAGCAGGGACCTGCTCTCTCGTTCCTGTTGCCGACATGATAAAAAACTCTTTCTATAATAAGTGAAGGCAAGGTGAATACGCTCCTTTTGGAAATTTGACTGGAGGGCTCCGCACAAATTCCAGGGTGTGTCCATATGTTACCAAATACAACGCCCAACATCTGTTATCTCCTGCCATTGTGGGAGATAATTAGTGACATTCCCAACGCCTGACTGGAAGGGGGTGTAGACGGTACCTGATCCTGGTCACTGCTTGCGACCGCTGTCACGACCCTGGGAAGCCTGTTTACACCTTGTGATCTTTTTGTGTTAGGCTGCAGAAGGTGGTTGGCGGCAGGGTTGCTGATAACCTGCTCTATATTGAAACTGTGGTTAATACTGCTGTTGTCATTGGTATCACCCTCTATAGGTAGCAAAACCTTTTCCTTTGGCACCACAAAAGGGAAATTTGCAATACTGTAAAGTGCCAAAGGGTCTGGCTGTGTTAGTATCTGTCTTTATCAACAGCAGCGCCTAGTCGACGTGTTGCCCAAATAGGGATTCACCATCATAGCCCATGTCAAGAATTTTCATTTGAACCTCTGGCATAAACGTTGTAGCCTTGAGTCAGCCCTGGCATCTTAGGACAGCTGTCCCTGTAGCTGTCAAAACCATGTTGAGGCGATGTCTAGAATGCAATCAATAATCTTTGAAGAGGGGCGCTCACATTCGTGTATGATTTTCTGTGCATCTGTTTTTTTATCTTCAGTAATGAGGTCAATAAGGCTGTATATATCTTACCACATATGTCAATTATAGCACAGTGACATAGCCAAGGGCATTTGCTGTGGGGACTGTGATAGTTGCCATCAGGGAGAACCTCTTCTCTATATTATCGAGGCGCCTACCTTCTTTAAACGGAAGCGCTGAAATGGGAGTGGACGGATTTTTAGAACGCCTTTGCGCAGCCTGCGAGATGACAGAATCTGGCTTGGGATGGCTAATAAGGCAGGCTGGAGAATCATCTGTGGCCTTATATTTCTTATCAAGGCATGGTGGAACTGGGACAACTGTTGCCAGATTCCTCATAATTTTTATTCCTTCCCCCCAAATGTAATCAATGAACGGACTTTCTAGCCTGCTCCTTAAAATCATGCAGGAAACAGTTAGATTGGTTGATGGAAGTGAGGAGGTGGAATTTTGCTGCGGCTATGTCCATTAAATTATAGAAGCCCCCAATGTCTTCCGGGGATGAATATGCCAGGTGAGGTAAGGGGGGACGGAGTAGGGCTCAAATAGTCCTCCCATTTATAAACTAGTGGTTGTGGCTCCTGATTCTCCCCCTCCTCACATTCATCTTCAAGGATGTATGGTCCTCGCTTGGGTTTAGTACATTAGGTAGGGATGACATTATGGGTGCGTTAGGTGGTGGCAAATTTATCGGTGTACCAGGAGGCACCGGGTGGAGAGGTGCTGGTGTTTGCTCCTGTGGGGTGTCAGGGAAGCGCCTTTTATAGTCCTGCAGCATAGCCTGTAAGCATTGCAATAATGAGGTGGGCATGAGTACTTCAACTCTCCTAGGTTGCTGATAGGTATAATGTTCATAGTAACACCTTGGTGAACCATATTTAATGCAGGAATAGCAACCACAACCTTCTTCTGATGCTGGCACCCTTTTAGTGGTCGCCAATTTAGACAACGTTTTAGACGACTATGCCAATGTACCTGTCATCGTCTTCGTTGTTGATGGTACCGGGGTTGACAAGGTCGTCAATGATATTTGCTGTTTTGATGTCTATAGCTCTGATGAAGGAGACCTCGCTCTTTCTCTTTTCTTGTGAGATGGGATAGATGGATGGGATGAGGCCGTACTTGTGGAGACAAGTTGTAATTTCTCTTTTCTGTGGGGATCTTTCTTTAAGGTCTTTTTACTACCTCCAGCATCCCCATGGTAAGAGGATCTTGAGCTTTTTTGGATGGCATGAGAAGAGTCACTGTCTTCACTAGAAGCACTGGGTGTCTGGGCTTTCGATTCCTTCAGCTATATAAGAAGACGTCCTACTCTGTCTCTTAAGGTCTTTGTAGAAAAAGTGCAGCAAATGCTGCACTCCTTCACTGGTTGAGTGTATAGGCAGTAAAGGCAGTCTTTATGTGGTTCATCCACATGAAGTTTCTTTTTCCCACAGGATGAGCGGGATCTGAAGAGACCTGTTTTTGAAGAGTCAGACATGGTAAGGATATACCAAACACAAAAATAATCTGAAAAAAACTGAGCAGAGCTCAAGGAGACTCACTTCTCACAATGTGCGATAGAACATCTGAGGGTTTCAGCCTCTGTCTGGAGTGTTCCATAGGATACTGTCACCTGATTGGCTATGTGTCAAGTTTTTTTGTTTTTTTATGTCTTAGATAGCTTATATGGGTCACTTCTGTTGCCATTATGGCCTATACTACAAAGTTTCCTGCTCACTATATTACCGTGGGATGCCCACTTCGATGATAGGGAATGATTCAAGAATGTGAATCTATGAAAGATACCCCAATCTGGATAACCTCAGTGAATGCAAGAGGTGTGCCACATTCTTGAGGAGGGAGACGACTGCCTGGGACAACCCCACCTTTACTAGCCAGTCAAGGTAGGAGAAGAATGAAACCCATGCCCTCCATAAATGTGCTGCAACCACCCACATCACCTTGGTGGGGACCAGAGAGTCGCTGGTGATGCCAAAAGGGAGCACATCGAACTGAAAATGCTCATAGTCCATTGTGCATCACAGGTAAAGCCAGTGAATACGCAGTACAGGTATATAAAAGTTGGCGTCTTGCAAGTCCAGCGCTTCTATCCAGTCTCCAGGGTCCGGGGCAGACAAAGCCTGAGCCAACATGAGCATGTTGAATTTCTCCTTCTTCAGGAAGAAGTTGAGAGGGTGCAGATCTAAAATAGGGCAGAGGCCTCCATCCTTCTTGGGCATCAGTAAGTAGCAGGAATAGCAACCACAACCTTCTTCTGATGCTGGCACCCTTTTAGTATCTCCTTTGGCCAAAAGACCCTGCACTTCCTGATGGAGCAGGGAGAGGGATCCTCTGTCAGCTGGTCTAGGGATGATGGCATGGGCAGTGGAGCTTCTAAGAAAGGGATGGAATAACCCCACTGAACAATTTGAAGTACCCACTTGTCTGATTTAATGACTCCAGCGGGACAGGTGGTGTTGGATTCATACACCAACAGGTTGCCCTTTGTCATTTGTGGGGCAATGGTTCCTTTGTCTATGAGGGTCTGCAACTCCTACTTGATCAGCCACAGGTTGTCTGGGCTGGAAACATGGTGCAGAGGCGGAAAGTTTGGTGGTATGAAACTCTTGGCAGCACCCGTCCAATGCTAGCTAATGACAGCACCCTTTCGCCTGGGTGTTCCGAGGGGGGTGGCAGAGTGCAGTTGGTGGAACTGAAGTCAAGTGTTTGAGGCTGATTCGCCCAGGTTGGAGCCTCCTTTGGCTTATCCCCAGCAGTTAAACTCTTTAACTACCCTTTGAGAAGAGCTTGGAGGACTGCATGTGCTGAAAGGACAGGTGCTGGTAGCCCTCCATTTGGGTTGATGCTCGTGTCTTGCACCAGCCTCTTGGTTTGTGCTTGCCAAAGTTGTGTGGTGGACTAATTGGCACCCTTAAAGTTGGCAACACCAGTGTCCTTTAAAAAAAAAATTCTAGCATCTTATCCACCTCAAGTCTGAAGAAATACTCCCCATTAAACTGCACGTTAAGATGCTGCTGCACCTCTGGCCAGAAAAAAAGGTATTTAACTTCAGTAACACTATGATAGGGCAGTGCTGTTTTCTGTCATGCACTGTTGAGACTCTCCGTCAAATGCTCGTCTCCCCTTTACTCCTCTCGGCATACTGAGTGCTGCTTTGACTCACTGTTTTATCGGCTACCGCCCATCAGTGCTCAAGCTGGTTTGACCCAGGAGCCACAGATTTTGATGCGGTAGCGACACATTACCTCCTCATCCTGTCTTCCCATCCCATTTCTGAACAGCGAGCAGCTACTCTGCTCCCCAGAAACCTAAAACCTAGCAGAGCTTTCAGCACTTCCCCCAATATGGCGCCACCAATCCGGTGAGGATAAAGGGGGAAGTGCGTAACATCACATCCTGAGAATACCAAAGAAACCCAGTAACTAAAAAACAATCACCACAAACAAAACCCCAGGGAGGGAGGGAAGGGCACAGGAGTGGGACGGGAAGACCGGGACTCGGAGTAATGAATATTACAAGTGAGTAACCGGGCATTAGCTTGCATCGGACTGCCTAGTGACAACCTGCAACACGCCAGGGGAGCAGACTTGTTCACCAGTTGCTAGGTTGGGCAGCGGGACCTGCTTGTTTACAGCCGCTGTTGAACTAATAAAACAGCAATCCAATGAGAACCTATGTGAAACTATGGATTTACATGGTTACGGTGGACTCTTAAATACTTTCCCAGCACCCGAATGTACAGCAGCTGAGGCTGGAATCGTATGATTTACAGGAAGCCGAAATTGTGTGCGAGTAGACACGTTTCTCTCAGCCCAGAAGGAATGTGTGATGAGTTAGGAGACCCACAGGTGAGTGCTCTCTCGACCACAAGGAGTTGGGTTTTGAGAGGAGGCTCTGCCTTGGCTCTTGTTGGGGTCTCGTAATTATTCAGGTGCAGCCTGCTGGTGTGCTAGTTTATAGCTAATTTGT
Organism: Lissotriton vulgaris; assembly: GCF_964263255.1. Taxonomy (NCBI): domain Eukaryota; kingdom Metazoa; phylum Chordata; class Amphibia; order Caudata; family Salamandridae; genus Lissotriton; species Lissotriton vulgaris. The sequence continues at coordinate 335,230 of NW_028252614.1, read as the reverse complement.
GTCCAGTTGGGTGGTCCTGCTGCTTGGCTTTGCAATGGACTCATGAAATCCCACGCCTCTAGAGTCTCCCCACGGAAACGTAAAGGCTAATTTGAAAGTTAGCATAAGAAGCATCTGGGTGGACCCAAGACAGAGGACCAGCTAAGAAATTATTGATTTCCAGCGTGAACCCTGTCTGTCTAGAGATAGGGGTGGGGAAATCTCGCAGAGAGTGACTCACCAAGCACCATCTCTTCTAGCATGGCGTTGGGCACTACAATTACTGCAACACCTTTTGTATTATTCAGTGGTGTTACCACTTTGCTGAATAGTGAAGAGCCAGCAAAACTCTCAATGAGTACTGTTTTAGAGACTATTACCACGGCATCTAGACCTATGCCATATCAGACACTGCCAGCAGCAGAAGGGGCTGAAAGCACTGGTGATACAGAATTACCCTCTATTTAAAATAGAGCAGATTGTCTCATTCTCTGCCCCTGAGCAGTCAGAAGGAAAAAGGTTAAATAATATAAGGAACTCAGTAGTGAGGCATTATCTAGAAATAATGGGAGCCTTGAAGATGTACGGGGGCCGACTAATCAGCAACTTCCTAAGCAGAAAAACAGGGTAGAGTCGAATGATAGTAATAGATTTACCGCTAATGCTACAGTTGACACTTTATTATCCTCTCCTCTTCAAGCGGCTTCATCCCCCGATTATGATCAGTATACAAATCATCCTGCTCTTCTGACAGCTCCTAATCACTGGTTTGAGGTGATACTATCTGAGATCGGGACACGAAAAAGTCTCAGTCCCAGGATAAAAGGAACACATTCTTTTGAAAGCTATTCAGCAAAATATCTTTTGGTACAGCAGATGATACAAAGTTCCATATACATTGAGACATTTCCAGCACAGCAGCCATCTGGAGGAAAGATTTCAGGGAAATGATTGCACCATTTAAAGCAGCCATTCGTCAACAATCTAAACTAAACGTTCTTCATAAAGGACAGTTTTGGTATTTTTCTGCTGAACCCAACACTTACGATTTGTTAAAACAAGTATAGATGAACACGGCTTGATGGAGTAGTTTGGTCTAATGCTTTTGTAGCTTTTAGAAGTGGTGCCATTAGCTTCATTTATGATTCTGTTCCAGGGGTGGTGAATCCTGCTTTATCTGAGTCTAAAGTGCCAATCCAGGGCACCCACCAAACAGGGGTCAAGGGGGCAGGAGGGAATAGGACGGGCGATTACCTTCTTGAGGGGCACTGGGAGTGGGAATATGGTATGGGTATGGAGGTTGATGGGGTATGCACGGTTCCTTTCGTAAAATGATAGGGGGAAATTGTAGTACCTTCGAGGTGTTAAGCAGTATTTGTACGAAAAGGGATTGAGATTTATATATGACAGCTAAAAAGCAGTTCTAATTTTAGAATATGTTGGAGTCAATAAAGGTTATTTCATGTAATATAAATGGTCTGTCTATTAGGGACAAGTATTTGGACGAAGCTATCTGGCTAAAAGCGTTAAATCCAAGTGTGTTTTTTTTGGCAAGAGACTCCTTTGAAGTCAATGACCCTAGATTATTCGTTCCCCCTTTCTTTCACATGCCATCTTTTGAACAGATGGGGCGGGCTGTGGTGGAATAGCCACATTTTTCTTTCTAAATTCTTTTTATATGATTAAATATATTCATGCATATTACAATATCTCCAACACGTACATTAGGTCATTTGTACATTCTAACCATCTATGGTAGTGATCGTTTCCTTCCCAGCACATATCTCAATTCTGGATCAGTTGATAGTCCATCCAACGTTATGCCTACCCCGGCAACCGAACCTTTCTGCATTTTGCGACTCAGCAAAGTCCCGACAGCTACAACCCTCTATATTGGACCCATTTTTCCCTCACTTTATCCCACTTCGTAGGACATCCACGGCTCTGATAGATTATCTTCTCAACGGAACAGCACCAGTCCATGTCTTGTTTCCATTCTTTCACTGTTGGTGGCTCAGGGCCGGCTTTAGCGCTGGCGGCGCCTGGTGCGACAATCACTTTTGGTGCCCCCACGTCCCAAGACCGCCTCCCCGGATTCTCTCCCTACCACATGCAAAGGGCCCCTCATCTCTTCTATCATAAGACATTGCTAAACACAGAGTCCCCCCTGATGCTACACTGCCTCCCTCCACAGGTCAGCGCCCAGTGCGGCTGCACCAGTTGTACTGCCCTGTAGTTGCAACTTTCCCCAAGCTCTGGCAATATTTCGTTTTGCTACCACACTTGCCAACATCAGCCATAATGTAGCATATTTTGGCCAATTGGTGTCTCCTGTAATGCATAATTGATGCTAACGGCATCCGTTGGGACAGTTAGTCCCACTATCTTAGACATTATTGCAACAATCGTAGTCTAGAATCGGTGCACGCCTTTTCAACTTCACAGTGTATGAAAGAATGTGCCTTCCTCTCAACAACCTCTCACACACAAGTTTGACTCGCATTTGCCCATTTTATATAGTCTTGATCTGATTGTATAAGATTTGTGTATAATTCTAATATGGATCAATCTAAAACGTGCCCTATGGCCACCTCTCTAGGGCAGGCCAGTCATCCTCTTCTAAGATCCCCACATCCGACTCCCACTTTTCATTAACCCTTTCGATGCTCATGACGGAACGGTTCCGTCATGAGCATCGGTCGAGCTGTGCTCATGACGGAACCGTCCCGTCATGACCACACCCATTAACATTGGGGCCCAGCACCGGCGGTAAATCGGGGCAGCACGGATGTGGTGAAGAGCTAATAAGGGGTCTGGAAGATTATTCATAATTTGCTTATAGATAAGAGAGGTTTCTTTTTTCTAGTATCGGGTCTACCAATATTCTATCCTCAAGCAGGGCTACTTCTGGTATTTGTTCTCCTATGTGCACGTGTGACATCAGGGCTTGCTTCAGTTGGAGGTATCCGAATTTTTCAGAATTCACCATTTGGTATTCCGACTGTAATTCCTCTAAGTCTATCACTTTTTTGTCTTTTCCATATATCACCCAAGTATTCAATGCTCAGGAGGGCCCAGGCGCGGAATCCTTCAAGTTTACGCACCTCCATCAAGAGGTCACTTTTCCACAAGGTAGTGTGCTCAGTTAGTTTACCTTCCCAACCCAGAAATGTATTTACCTCCCTCCATATTCTCACTGTTGTTTGTGTATGAGTCGGGAGACTGTCGCTTTTTTGTTGTACAGGGCCTTTAAACACCCCCCTCTTTCCATCCCAATAGTATATCCCAATAGTATTTACGAATATCTGGGACTGCCAATCCACCCTCATATGGCCCGATCTGCAATTTACTTAGCGCTATTTGTGGGCTACCGCCATCCCATAGCAGTTGTTGTATCTCAGAGTCTATCTTTTGGAAATAATCTGTTGGTACCTTGTACGGGGTGTTTTGCAGGACGTATAGTAAGCATGGCAGTGCCATCATTTTAAAAATGGCCGCTCGTCCCATCAGTGAGAGTGGCAGTCTTCGCCAGTGCGCCACGTCATTACGTAGTCGACTTAATTGGGGAGCTAGGTTCTCTTACCTAAATTCCTGTTCTGTTTATGTAATCACCATTCCCAGATATTTGAATTTTGTTTTAGCCCAATAACTCCTTTGCTATGTTTGTTAGAGTGAGCACTTCACCAGATAGTGCGAATGTGAGTGACTTGCCCCAATTTATTTGATACATCGAGTAGCTGTCAAACAGCTGAAATATATGGAAGGCTCGGTGTATCGTGGAACGGGACCTAGTGACGTACAGGAGGATGTTGTCCGCGTATAGTGAGATTCTTTCCTCCCTTTCTCCCCCAATCAGTATACCTTTTATTAGTGGGTCAGCCCTGACCCACGTTGCCAAGGGATCTAGTGCAAGTGCGAACAACATGGGCGAGAGCGGGCATCCCTGCCTCGTACCCTTGTGCAGCCTCATCTTTCTAGACACCGCGCTATTGACCCGCACCCTGGCCAAGGGATCTGGGTGTAAGACCTTTATCCAAGCTCTGAATTGTGGGCCTAAGCCAAACCGTTCAAGAACTGCAAACAGATATTGCCACTCTATGCTGTCAAATGCCATATGGGTGTTAAGTGCCAGCAGTGCTGCAGTCTCTTCCAGTTGAGTCCTGGTTATATATATATTGTACACCATACTCCTGCCTTCTACTCAACTGCCGCTCAGCAATGAAACACGCGGCTGACATCGCTCGCTGACCACATTTTGAGCCGAGAAGTTGATCTAACCATCCTGACGGAATCATGGTTTACAGAATCTTCTTCCCCTTGCTTAGACATTCTTGCGCCTCCTGACTACAACATTGTTAGACTAGACAGACCAAACAAAATGGGTAGAGGCATTGCCTGTATCCATGGAGCTGACATCTCTATTACTATAATTCACTCAGACCCTCTCGAATCTTGTGAATACCTCGAGATCTCATTAAAATCCACAGATAACCAGATCTGCAAACTACACTTATTGTATCACCCCCAGGCAAAAACGCCCTATTCATTGACCAACAAATAGAAATCATTACAACAAACTCTGCCTCACATTCCGATTATATTTTCCTAGGGGATTCCAATCTTCACTGGGAAGGCCCCTATGATCCTCAAGTCAATGCTGTCAAAGATTTTCTTACAAACCAATTCCTAGTCCAAGCCTGTACCCTTCCTACCCACAATAAAGGTGCAACACTTGACTGGATAATCTCCAAAGATAAAATGATTAATACAATCTAAATCGACCCCTGCGATTGGTCAGACCATCATATTATCACTTTCCAAATACCCCCTATAAGAAAGAAACTGACCTCACAATCTACCAAACCTAAACAATGGGTTTGTGACACAAAAAACTAAAGTTGGAGTTACTAACAACACAATACATCGCATAAATGGTTATACAATTAAATGGGCAGGTATAGACTCAACACAGATAACTTGGGGGCATATTAGCAAGAACCTCGTTAAAATTATCGCCGTTTTAGCAGCAGATGTCCTGCACATCTAACCTGGGCTTCTATAGGAATTCTATAACGCATATTAGCAAGCCCATTATCTCCTTTTTTGCTGCAGTTTCCTGCCGCTAAAACGGCGATAATTTTACAGAGGTTCTTGCTAATATGCCCCTCAGTTTCTTGTAGCCAGCTGTAAGGCGAATTTTTCAGTCTGTTTTGATGAGACTGCTTCTGACTCTTCCATTCTTAACTCTTTCTGTAATATTACTCAAGCCATTCAAAGTAATTTAAGATCTGAACCCTTACAATCTATTGAAAGTAGGCCAGGGTGGTTCAACCGTAATGTCGCACGCAAACTTGGTTGCAGCACTACATAAAACTATAAGAGACCAGGCAGCCATTAAAAGTGCCAGGGCAGAGTATAAAAAGTCTCTAAAAGAGCTTAAAGAGGCAATAAGAAATGATCTGTGGAAAGCTCTAAAGCAAGCATCAGATAAAAAAGACATAAGAAACTTCTGGAGGGCGGTGAATGCCCCGTTTTTGTACCCTAAAAATTCACCTAGCATTGTAATCTCGATTGGGGAAGACCAGTGGGTGTCCCATTTTTCAAAATTGTATCGTACCCAGGAGGATATCGTTATGGGCGAAGATTCTGGAACAGTTTCACCATGTCTTCTCCCAATCGATATTGATTTCAACATGGATGAGGTAATCCTAGCAATTAATCCTAGCGTAGGTGGAAAAGCCCCAGGCCCAGATAGCATACCAGTGGATCTGTACAAATATTGCCCCCTGTCGTGAGGCCCATTATTAACCCTGGTCCTATGGGCTTGTTGTACACAAGGCTTTACCCCGTCCTGGATGGAATCTATACTTGTCCCCATATTTAAGAAGGGTGACCATAATGACCCAGTCTGCTACAGACCCATCTTGCTGCTGGATTCTATTGTGAATGTGGCTGGGTGCGTTGTCCTAAATAGACTGCAGCTGTGGGCCGAGGGTACTGGTGTCATTTCCGAGCTTCAGTATGGATTCCACCAGGGCTTGGGCACCGTGGAACAGAGCTTGAACCTTTACCTTCTATTGGGGAAATATATAAGGGCTAAAAAGGGGAGTCTTTATATGTGCTTTGTTGACCTGAGCTCTGCCATTGATTGTGTCAACCATCAGAAGCTGTGGGGAACATTAGAGGCCTTGGGGGTTGAACCTCCTATCATCAACTTCCTAAGACTGTCCTATCTAGATGCCCGGGCTAGGGTTCATTTTGGGAGAACTGGCAAACTCAGCGATAGCTTCCTCGTCAGTAAGGGGGTAAGGAAGCGGTGCGTGCTAGTCCCCTTCCTGTTCACACTTTATATATATTATCTGGGGGACACCTTAGCCAGGGAATGTTGGGATTTACTTATTATTGGTAAACGACCAATCAGCGTACTTTTGTATGCTGATGATGCAGTTTTGTTAACACATGCCCCTATTGGAATGCAGAGAATTGTTTCAAGTTTTGTGGCCTATATGTCTAGTCTGGACCTTAAAGTAAACATCGCCAAAACTTTTACAATGAAATGTAATAAGTCTCCCTCCAAGTGTTGTGACATTTTTATTGACAACAACAGGCTTAAATTTGTTAAGTTATTTTTGTACCTGGGCATTGTTTTTGACATTAGGGGTTCTTGGGCTAAAGCTATTAATTCCAGGAAATTGCTTTTTGCAAAAGCAGTAGGATCATTGGTAAACTTTGCCAGCAGGTTAGGAAAGTGCCCAATTAATGATCTATTGATAATCTACAAAGCCAAGTGTATCTCTACTGTCCTGTATGGTGCTGGCAGCTGGGGCTTTGTAATGTAGAGTCTATCCAGAAGCTCGAGAGTAGATTTTTAGAATACCTCCTAGCTGTTCCAAACAGCACCTCAACGTATATTTGTCACACTGAACTAGGTCTGCCATATGTGTCCGGCTTAATTAAAATCCAGCCAATATTATTATGGCACAAAGTTTGGACTGGTGTTTCCACCAGCTTTAACCGGGCTGTGATAATTGGCTGTTTGAGTTTACAAGGGGCGCTAGGTATCCCCTGGTTTGCGTACGTCAAAAACTTTTTAAATGATATTGATCATCTGGAGTATTTTGTTAATACAGACTGTTTGACCAAAGTCATCGAGTGCTTATGCCAAATTGCTTCTGATGTGTCTAAGTTTGGGTAATTTCCATATAATGGTCACGTTCCCCCAGATGATTGATTGGTCATGTTCTTTGTATTGATGTCCTTGCGATGATATTCCTCCTCAGATGACAATACAGGTTGCCTTTTTTTGTAAGTTTAAGGAATAGATGGATTGTTCCTATTCTGAAATCACAAGCCCTGAGACAGTGTCGTCCTGCGTTCATCAAACTGCAATTTTTAGATGATGAAACTTACACTGCTCATATTGCAAAATACTTAAAAGGGGTTGTTAGATTTAGGCGTTCCATGCAAGGATCAGTTTTATTGTGACCTTTTATGGATTGAAATTTTTATCTAGGACGTACAAGGATACCAGTATGTTTCCTTCTGTTTCATTTTATATTATTGTTTTTAAAAACTGATGTTTTATTCATTTATATGACTTGCTATATTGTATTTTTATTCCTTTTGTGTTTTATGATGTGCTTTTATGATTTAATTGTTTTAAATCGAATAAAGCCTAATCTTGACTTGACTTGACACAAAAAAACTAAAGTTGGAGCTACTAACAACACAATACAAGAAAGAACTTCCCCCTCCCACTAATATGGAGAACGTCAACAAGCTCACGGAACACTACAATTCCACAATGACAAAAATGATTGCTGATCTACCCCCGCCAAAACTCAAAAGAATACCGGACAAAGACAAAAACCCTTGGTGCAATGGTTCTCTCACCAAAGAAAGAAGCAAACTGAGACTAATTTGAACGGCAATGGAGACAACATCCTTCATCCCCTCACTTAAGACGGCTAAGAAAGTCAAGAAACTTCTACAACAAAAATATCCTGAAATCTAAAAAACTTCTTCAGATCAGAACTTGACAACGCCAAAAACAGACCGAGAAAATTATTCAAAATACTAAAACAGCAATCAAACAAACTGGCCAAATCCGCACCCTTGACATCAAAATCTAAATTTAAGCAGCAAACAATTCTCCTCCTTCTTTACTGCTAAGGCCACCTCCCTGGAGAAGGAACTCAAGACTGCTGCTGATAACCCCGCTTCCCCTAAAAATTCTCCAACCATTCATCCAACTCAACTTACTCTGTCAGGATCCAAAAATAAAGCCCACTGGTCCTCCTTTAAACTTTATGACCATAGAGACATCACCAAAATCCTATCGTCTATAAAACCGAACAACTGCTACAATGACCCCCTCCCGTTGAGTTGCCTGACAGCTATCCTATCATCCCCATTTGGACCAAGATAATCAATGCATCGCTCTCTCAAGAATCCATCCCGGATTGCCTAAAAACCGGCCAAATCATCCCCATCCTAAGAAAACCTACAGAGAACCCTTCGGACCCAAACAATTTCCGACCGATAACAACATTCCCATGTTAGCCAAAGTAATAGAAAAATGCGTTCAACAACAGCTTAACCAACACATTATGGAATTCAAGCTACTTGACATGCCAATCAGGCTTCAGCCCCGGACACAGCACCGAAACAGCTATTCTACATATTGTGGATGTCGCCCTACTAGCATTAGACTGTAATGAATCATCTTTGCTTATACTACTTGATCTCTCATCTGCTTTTGACATTGTTAACCATGGCAACATTTTCGAGAGACTTGCGAACAGGATGGGTTTATCGGGAACAGTCCTAAAATGGCTTAAATCCTTCTTAGACAACAGAACGTAAAGATTCCTGGTGAATCGAAATCTATCCTCACCATCCCCTAACCTACTAGGAGTACCACAAGGCTCAACACTATCCCCATAATTATTTACTCTCTATATCAAACCCTCAACCGTAATAATACGGCAGGCTAACATCTCCTTCCACATGTATGTGGACGACACTCAGCTATATATAAAGATCACTTGCCTGGAAGAAATTAAGACGATGAACCAAGCATTAAAAAAGACCATCCACTGGCTAACAAACCTTCACCTTAAGCTTAAGTCTCAAAAAAACGAATTCTTTCTAATCACCCCCCAAAAACTCCATAGTCAGGAAAGATTGGACTAAGCTAATCACTGCACTAAACTATACTCCGACCCTGGTGGACTCCACCAAGTCAATAGGAATCACTTTAGACAAGAACCTTAATATGCAATCACACATCAACCTGATAGCTATAAAGGCCCTTTTTCACCTCAGCTACCTTAGAAAAACAAGCATTGGCACAGCCAATAGGTCTCGCATTTGGGACCTTATAAGTGTTTAGCCATGGAACAGTTGGTATTGTTGAACCAAGGATATTCTGCTGCATAACTAAATACTTATAGGGTCCAAAAAAGCGAGACCTATTGGCTATGACAATGCTTGTTTGTTTTTTGTTGCTGTTTTGTTTAAGTTGCCAGATCTACATTAGCTGGACATGGTTTTTGTTAACAGTTCTTTGCATCAAAGGAACTTGTTTTCATTGCTCTGAATAATGTTTCCATTCTGGTTGTAGGAAGCAGTCATTCCCGGGGGTGTGGTGGCTGCCTAGCTGTGCGTATGCGTCGAACTTTGCAACTGAGAAAAAGGCTGGTGCAGGTGCAATTTACAAGTGTGGAATGAGTGAGCCCCAGGCAGCATGACTCACTCACACAGGAGTTCATGCACTGTACCTACATACTCAGCATGGTTTAAGGAAACTCGACCCACTCCCTCCCAGGCATCGAAAAAATATTTACCAAGAAACTCTGAGAAGAGCCTGCCTGCTGTACTGACGGCTGGTGTTGTGTGTGCCTGGTGAAAGCGTGCACTGACAGCTGGTGGTGTGTGTGCCCGGTGAAAGCGTGCACTGGCGGCTGGCGGTGTGTGTGCCCGGTGGAAGCGTGCACTGAAGGCTGGTGGGGTGTGTGCCTGGTGGAAGCGTGCACTGACAGCTGGTGGTGTGTGTGCCTGGTGGAAGCATGCAGTGACGGCTGGTGTTGTGTGTGCATGGTGAAAGCGTGCACTGACGGCTGGTGGTGTGTGTGCCCAGTGAAAGCGTGTACCGACGGCTGGTGGTGTGTGTGTGCCTTTTGAAAGTGTGCACTGATGGCTGGTGGTGTGTGTGCCAGGTGGAAGTGGGCACTGACGGCTGGTGGTGTGTGTGCCTGGTGGAAGCGTGCACTGACGGCTGGTGGTGTGTGTGCCTGGTGGAAGCGGGCACTGACGGCTGGTGGTGTGTGCCTGGTGGAAGCGTGCACTGATGGCTGGTGGTGTGTGTGCCTGGTGGAAGCGTGCACTGATGGCTCGTGGTGTGTGTGCCTGGTGGAGGCGTGCACTGATGGGTGATGGTGTGTGTGCCTGCTGGAAGCGTGCATTGACGGCTGGTGGTGTGTGTGCCCGGTGAAAGCGTGCACTGACGGCTGGAGGTGTGTGTGCCTGATTGAAGCGTGCACTGATGGCTGGTGGTGTGTGTGCCTGGTGGAAGTGTCGTGTTCTAATCTAGGACCCCGATCAATACTGTGACCTTATGCCCCTATACGGCTATAATCCACTTATACCCCTATAATGGCATAAACGATCAAAAGCAATATTTCAGAAACTCGTCTCTGGCCTAACACGATCAGAGCCACATTTCAGAATTGCTTCCTCTGCAGCTCATTAGAGCAAATGACACAGCAGAAGCCACTATCTAAGATTCCTAGATTACACTCCGAGTTCTTCAACAAGATAAAAACTCAGCAACCTGGGAAAGACCCGCTTGCTATGTTTTGATTAGTAATAGAACTCTAATGAGCACTGAGAGACGATCACTTCCTAGTGACATCTTTATTGACGTCTTATGTCCAAAAACTTACGTCAAACAAGGCACCTTTCAGGTATAAATATTACCAACGTTGCCTTAAGCAAACGCTGCCGTAACGACATCGATGATAGCGATGGTGTGGTGAACACAGGAGCAGATCAGCTGTCCCCTGCAGAGCCCAGCAGATACAAGCTGCCCACGGACGCTGCCCTTCCTCCTCCTCGACGCGCTGAGAGAGACGCTGTCTTTTCTCCTGCCGAGAAAATCCAGCTCCGGCGTTTCCAGCCTACTCTTGCGAGTGACTGGGATATCGAGTCCTGGAAGGAGATACAAGACCTCCAACATTCTATTTCAGAGGTATGGTGTTGACTAAACCCTTAGAGAGTATTAGGCTTAGGTCAGGTACACTGGGGTAGGCGTAGTTAGAAGCACCAGTTGAGTATGTTAGCTAAATATATATATGAATGTATATATTTTATTCATTTTAACCATTGTATGGCTAAGAAACCATATCAATGCTTTTACAGTATTATTTTGCAATCCTCATTTTACTGTACGCACTTTTTATAATAACTAGTCTTGCAATTGTGGCAATTAATTTCTCTTGCACGAGAAGAAAGACTGTTCAATAAATAATACCTTTTTATTGAAAACGCCCGTCTTTCTATTCTCTGCATCTTGGTGAAAGTAATCTGCACAACTGACTGAGTAAAATAACTGTCTATTGTTTCACACGACTCTAGAGATTGACTCTTATTCTAAGGAGCAAAGTTGTCATGTTTATGCGGTTGTTGGAAAACTGAATCCCTTCTTGTCTGTACCAGGGAAGCTGATCACTTCCTATTCAGTCAAGAAAGTTTCCAGTGACCTCTGAGCTAGTTGGTAACAAACCCAATTAAGTTTAGCATAGTCAGTAGAGACCTGGAAGACCCGCACTTCTACGTCCATACTATTGTTTATGTTATTCCAATGCGCAGGGCCTATTGGGAAAATAGGAACTACACTACATGGCGCCCAACGTTTGGTAAGGCGATAAAAATAACGCAAGACGTTAGAGTAACTCAGTCGTGCATTTTTCACACAGACCCCTTTCTACCGTAAATACTCCAATAGACGTCTGGAGTGGGTGAAAGGTTAAAATCCGCCCGAACTTAGTAAGAAGAGATTCCTATGTAAAGCTCTGGTTTATTCAACGTTGAAGAATACAGTGTTCCAAAATATTGTGCACCTAATCTTTGTCTCCTTGGAGACCTGCTCTGCAAACCTTGCATTTATACAATGCCAGGAGAGAACGGAACCGCTGCAGCCGCAGTAAATGCGACTGAGCAGGATCCCGATGAAATTAATGAACCGGGTGCGATAATCATCCCGCTCAACATAAGAAAATCTATAACGTCAAAACTTATAGAAAATGGACTGACCACACAAGGTGGCACAGTCGTCTTCGTGATAGAGGCACACGAATATCGGCAGACAGAGGTATTCTATTCATGGATAAAATTTCCAGCGGCAAACACCGCAACACACGAGTTCCACTATTACAAAATAGGGGATCCACCGGAAGAGTACGCTCCTTTCGAGGAGATTGAAATCCCATTAAAATTCCAAGAGCATCTGCTCTGGTTTAAAGGCGCCCTAAAACACAATGATCATATTACCAGGCTCGGTCCACTAGGTAGACCAGGAACAACGTGGCCGGTTCTAGCCAGCTACACACCACATCCGGACATTGCAAAAATGTCAAAAGAAGAGCTGTTAGTACAGCTAAAAACATTAATTAAAATACATAGACAATTAGTCCAATATGTAATGCGGACTGCTACAGTCCAAACACCTGTTAATGTACCACAGCTGACCCCTCATCAGGGGAACACCAATAAAATTACACCACAGAACATACAATCATGTCTTGGTAAAACACTGATAAAACGGGAACAAATTCCTTTCTTGTTAGCGCAGAAAATTACTCAAATAGAGGCAGTATTTCCGAATACTACCCCTATTGAGAAACACAGAATTCTGACCATCTGCCTTCCAATGGGGGTTGCACCACACGTGGAGGACTGTGACACTTGGGGTACAGTCTTTGCTTCCATTTACACAAAAACACATGGTGTTCCATCAATGGCGGTAATACCAGAAGTGCTAAAACAGATTCAGAATGAATATGGTCCAGAACCTGCTTTAACTCTTGGTATGAAATTACTGAAAGACTTCAAGCAGGTCTCGGCTATATTACCAGCCAATATAAAAGGAGAAGCAGCATCTGTGGCGAGCCGCCAGAAGTTGAAGGAAACAGATGTAACAGATCAACCAATTGAGCTTGCCAGAATTATAGAAAAATGTTATGAAGAACTAGGTAGAGACAGCTTGGGTGGAAAACCAGTAAAGCCCCAACTGCTCGAAAATCCTGAAAAATTATTTATTAAAAATAATTCAAACACTCCTAAAAAGAGCTGGGATGGAAATAAACAATCCACTCCCAAAGAAAAAGTTTTCCAGTCCAGAGGAAGGTCTCCTCGACGGAGGGAAAGAACTCCGACTCGAGAACACCAGTCTCCCCAGAGGGAGCCCTCTGAGAAAAGATATAACCTTAGAAATAGGGATAATTTGAAGAAGCCTGATAGATATCAAAGTATTGATACACGTCTCTCTCGATCTTTTTCGCAGAAATCGGAAAGAAGAGGACGGTCAGACCCAGGAGAGCACACCAAGTCCAAAGACAAGGAACCTGCTCAAAGTAAAAAATCTCAATTTCCAAGAAAGAAGGTAGCCAGTATTAGAGTAATCGAACATGCCGAGAATACTGAGGACACAGTTGAAAAACGGGGAGTGGGCACAGACAATGCTAGACAGTGCAGCAGAAATCACCATAGCTCGCAAGATCCTGATGAGTCATCTGGAGACAGTGGACGCGAATGAATACATTCAAGTAGAAACTGCCGACACCAGAGTTAGCGAGCCCCATAAGATATACGAAATAACACTGCGTATAGAGGGTGATAAGACTAGGAAAATAAGGGGTCTATTTTGGGATAAACTCTCAAAAGGCTATGACATTCTGTTAGCTGAAAAAGATTGGCCCCCAGAGTTTGTCATGGAGTGCCCTCGTGCCGAAGGAATGATTATGCCTGCCTTCTCGAATCACATTCCGATTCACACTAAATATATATATGCGAGGAAATGGGCAGTAGCCCAGGTACCAGCATTATATAAAAATCATGTAGGATGGGATGAGGACTCTCCTCCTCACAAAATCCAATTAAAAAGTCAACCGACTACCCAAAGGCAGTATCCCATTAAGCAAGAAGCTAAAAAACAGGTCAGGGAGATCTTAGATCAACTTGAATACCAGGGGGTGATTGAAACATGCACCTCTCAAATGAACAATCCTTTCTTTCCTGTCTCCAAACTGGACGATTCATATCGTCTAGTTTTGGATTACAGACACCTTAACGCATGTTGCAAAACATTTGCAGTACAGAATTCGCATAGTGCTGCACTAATGAATAACATAGTTAGGAAAAAATATAAAACGACATTAGACATATCTAATGGTTTCTTTTGTCAAAACATTGCACCAGAAAGCAGATACTTGACCGCTTTCTCAGTAATGGGGTCTCAGAAAAATTTCTGTAGGCTCCCACAGGGATTCAAGAACAGCCCAGGACTATTTTCAGCCAGAGTAACAGAGTTACTACAAATGTATGATGATGAGGCATTATCTTACGTAGATGATATCTATCTCACAGACGACGACTTGGAGACTCATTTGAAAAGAGTGAACACCATTATACTTGGGTTCGCAGCAGAGGGTTACAAATTCAACTTTAAAAAGTCCCAAATTGCCCATCTGACAGTATTATTTTTAGGATACGAATTATCAAGTGAAGGAAAAAGCCTAGCGGACAACTTCTTAGAGAAGTGCGCTGTGCTCCAAGCTCCAACAACGCTGAAGAACTTACAATCGATTCTAGGTTTTCTGAATTTCGGAAGAACTTACATTCTAAATTATGCGGAGAGGGTTAAACCTCTCTATGAACTAATTAAACCTGATTTTAAACCAATCACTTGGACTCAAAAACACACAGAAATTTTGAGATCACTGCAAACAGACATGTTAGCAAAAACAAAATTAGATACACGTGACAACACACGCAATCTTGTAATCCGAGTCATCCCAGGAAGATGCGGATTCACGTACCTGACCTCTAATGAGGGAGAAAAGGTACCAATTGCTTACAAATCACACTTGTACACACAAGCAGAAAAAACATTCAGTCTCACAGAAAATACTGTGACAGCAGTACAAACTGCACTAGCGAATGAACGAGAACTAGCACATGGCAAAAGGATTAATGTCCTCACAGCGGAATCCGCCTTCGAGGCGCTATTCAGTCCAGTAAACCTGCCTACGGTGTCACTGGATCCGAAATGGATACAGTGTGTAAATTCTCTTGGAGCGGAAGATGTGAAATACTATTTCGCCCCGCAATTCGAAAAACTGAATGATTTGACTTATGAAGAAGAATATCCTCTGCCAATCAAACTTCTGTCTCTCCCACAGTACGCCTGTATAATCTATACAGACAGATTCGTACAGCATTTCAACGTAGAGAACAAATCCTACGATGCAGCCTGCGCGATTGTTAAAGGTCGCTGGGTGTGCGGTAAATTCAGACCGAAAATAACAAAAACTGAATCAGTTAGAAACTGTTCGGCTCAAAGAGCTGAAATCAGATGTTTAAAGATGGCGCTTGAAAATGCAGAACGTGAATTCCCGACAATAATAGTGTGCGATTCGCATTTTTGCGTCAACTCTTACAAGTCAAAGTCAAGTCAAAAAGTTTTTATTTGTTTTGGTACTCAACTGAGGACCACAAATTTAAAACAGTTTACAGAATATATAAATTTTATCTAAGTATTCAATACAATTTTAAAAAGGATTTTAAAAATTTATAGACATTATAGCAAACCCATTCATCAGTCGGTCGCTTACAAAGTGCAAGTAAGTTATTAACCGTTGTAATATTACATTTCTGGTATATCGGCTTAAGGTATCTTGCGCGTGCATTTACTACAGTTGCATGAGGACAAACAAATAAAATATGCACAATATCCTGATCACCCCCAAAACAAAGGTTACAAATGGGGGAATTTCCCGGGAACCATTTAGATGTAACAGTGGAAACTGGGAGAATGCCTAAACGCAACATAGTTATACACCTTCTTGCTCCATGTGATAGGGAGAGGCCCAGGTATGGCCGTAATTGTTTATATTCCAGCGACTCTATATACATTTTGTACGTGGATAATTTACTACAATACTTAAGATCAAGATCGTAGCTTAGCCTGGGAATAGAGCATTTCAGGAATAGCTTTAGTTGGGATTTTGTCCATGATGACAGAATATTTTCAGTCAGGTTCGTTAATTTAAATGCTTCAGACATATTTTTTGAGAAGATCAGGTGGCGGGAATCTGTTAAAAATATCTCAGTCTTTAGCAAGAATCTTAGCGTTCCTTCCTTGGCATGCAGAAGGTTATGCGCCCATCGAATAATATTAGCCATAGCTGTAGCAAATGAGCTTGTCAGAGAGAATTCCAATCTCAGAGCCTGTACAGATGTGGATGTGGAGATTTGTAGTAGTCTTTTCAAGATTTTTCCTTCAGTGATATCCATGAAGGACCATTGTTTTGCAGGCAGATGTTCAGTTGCATAGGACAGGACCGAGGGTATTTTTACTTTGTAAACCTTGAGTAGTGAGGAGAAATGCCTACTTCCTGTGGCAGTATACATTCTAGAGAGTGCCCCGGCATGGATAGCAGATTTTTTCTTTAGATTGTTTATGTGTTTGAGATTTTTTAAGTTCTTGGTGAAAATCCTGCCAAGGTAAGTGTACTCGTCTACTTCCTCTACTCTTTTCCCATCAAGGTTCCAGTAGTATTTGGCACTTTTTTTCCGACCAGAAAATGCCACTACTTTTGTTTTTGTTAGGTTGGGGATTAAAAAATGATCCTTAGAATAGATATTTAAGGAGTCCAGTAAATTTTGGAGACCGAAAGGTGTGAGGTCCAACAGAACAATATCGTCTGCATAGAGTAGCGCGTGTATACTCTGAAGGGCAATCTTTGGTGGCAGACTCGAGCATTTTTGCAAATATGAAGGGAGGTCACTCAGATACAGTGAAAAAAGAATTGGTGCAAGGAGGCATCCCTGTTTAAGACCATTTGACGTGTTGATTGATTTCGTCAGACCTTTTTCACTTCCCATTTGTACCTGGGACCAGGTATTTGTATGTAATTGGATAATGATTTGCAACAAGTTTTCAGCAACCCCGAGTCTTCTCAATTTCCTCCACAGCGTTGGTCTGTCCACACGATCAAACGCTGTGGAATAATCTATAAAGGCAGCATATACTGGTTGTGATTTATTCCCAACGTATTTATCGAGGACAGTCTGGAGTACGGAAATATTATCCGTTACCGAGTGGTTGGGACGAAAGCCAGCCTGGTATTTCGGTATTATTTCATTTGAGAAGCACCAGGTTTTTAGTTTGTCTAGAACCTCTGCAGCGAAAATTTTTCCTGTCGCGTCCATTAATGCGATCTGGCGATAATTACTAGCAACATTTCGATTCCCTTTTTTAAAGATAGGGATTATTGTACTTCCTTGCCACGATTTAGGAATTCTCCTGGTGCAGAAGATACAGTTAAAAAGTGATGTTAACAGTTGACTCCATTCCTTAGGATTAGTTTGCAGAACTTTGATTGGTATCAGGTCAGGGCCTGACGCTGAAGTGTTCCTGGCATTTCTAATATGAGTTTCAATGGAATGTGCTGTACTTTTTTCTATTAAGTTGCTTTCCAGATAGGATTCGACAACATTACTGTCGAACTCAGTTACGTTCACTTTATAGAGGTCGGTTAAGTAAGCTTTCCACTCTTGAGGTGGAACTGGGATAGCAGTTAGTTTCTTTTTGCTTCCGGTTATTTTGGCTATCAAAGACCAGTATTTTCTTTGATTGTATTGTTTCGCCGCCTCTTGTATATCCACCCAGTTTTTGTCTTGTTGCATTCTTTTTTTGCTTATTTTCTCCCTTCTGAGTTGATTTTTTAATTTGTTTATCTCTTGCTGAGTAGCAGATGAGTAAACTAGGTATTGACCTCGTATAAGTTTATTTAATTTCCTCCTGAGCATATTCTCATTGGGATTTTTATAGGCTTTGTTTTTGCATGGTTTTTCTCTCTTAAGAAGAAGTCCTTTAAGAGTTGTCATGATACATTCGAAGTTTATTATTTGATCTTCAGAATGTATTTTAGTTAGAATGTTCTCTTGTAGGATCTTTTCATTTATGTAGTCTATTGTCCCTGAGTTCCAAAATATTCGTCTCTGTTTTTTATCAAGATCAATTTTTCCCTTAAGGTACGTAATTGGATTGGTCGAAGCTTCTTTCAGTGACCAACCAATGGTTAGGCATAAAAGCGCGTGGTCACTTTCTTCTGTGAATTTTACCTTCAAGCTATGGAATGACTCTGATATCTCTATGCTACATATTAGGTAGTCAATGATAGAAGAGGATCCGTTACCCCGCCTTGTATCAGATGCTGGTTTGTCGCCTTCTATATTACCATTCAGGATTAATCCATTTATGTTTGGGAGTGAAGCTAGTAGCATTTTCCCTCTTTTGTCGGCTACTTTCTCTTTAGGGAATATCGGAATGGGTAAATCGATCAACTCATCTTCATACATTTTTGCCCATTTACAGATTTCGGTATTGGAAAGTTTCCCGTTCACATCACCCACAATTAGATATGGACTATTTCCTCGGTCTTCAATAATTTTGGAGATTTGTTCCATTGTTTCTATAAAAGATGCATCTTGTGATGTGCCCGGAGGACTATACATGTTAAAGATCAGAAGGGCGCTTTTTTGTTCAGAAGCGTTTGTTTTTGTTAGGATTTTGATGCATTGAAAGTGGTCTGATTTAGAATCAATTATTTCTTGAGACCATTGATGTTCTTCGCTTAACAGAATAGCCAAGCCTCCTTTGGCATGGCCTCTGCTAGTTGTTATAGCTGGAATGTCGTAGACAAAGTAACCTTTCTGTTTAAATGTGCTAGTTGCCCATGTTTCCTGGATGGCTACAATGGCTGGATTTTCCTTAAGCACTATAGTCATTTTATCGGGTGACTTTCCGGC
The DNA here is from genome assembly GCF_964263255.1 of Lissotriton vulgaris. NCBI lineage: Eukaryota > Metazoa > Chordata > Amphibia > Caudata > Salamandridae > Lissotriton > Lissotriton vulgaris. Next base: position 316,156 of record NW_028252614.1, on the reverse strand, counting down.
CATATTCCACGAGATGATCCTTGGGTTACTGTTAAACAGTACATAGCAACTGCTGATTTCGTTTGTTGCCGTTTAAGGCCTCTGATATCCAGGTCCAAGAATCTATTGTTTTTCTGGCCTCTTTTGCTTCAAGATTTTGGGTCCATATATTTCTTTGACCATTTTTTACCTCAATTTTCATAACCTCCTGTCTTGAATTAAAGTTCTCCAATTCAGCGGGGTCTGTAAAGTTTGACGTTCTATTATTTATATGAGTGTTGGTGACCTTTTTTATAGGGCCAGTTGATTTAAATATGGAATTTTTAGATGGAAATATTTCGATAACGTCATATCCATATTTATGCAACGTTTCTTTTTCTCTTATAATGATCCTGGGAATAACAGTTGACCAGAAGGCTACTTTAGTGATTTTTAGATTTTCTTTTTCAGGAAAAGTGACTAAGTCTATTTCCTTGCTAGTAATAGATTGTAATGATTGAATTTGCTGCAGCAGATTTATTATCCTGTTTCGATTTAATGATGAATCATCTGTGGGAAAAAGTTCTTCAAATACTAGATATTTCGTCGAGGGGTGATCGTCGCCATAGGATTGAAACACATTGGTTGTGTTTTCTCTATTTGTTTGATCAGTTCTATTTCCGAAGGGTACGTATTCAGGTGCTTGATAATTCAGATGCTTTGTGAGCACTGTGTCTATAGTTGCATTTTCCTCCTCGACCACAGATTGTTTAGTTATTACTTTGTCCAAAGGTCTTTCCTCTTGATCCTGGTTTATATTAACATTTTCAAATCTGACCTTTTTATTTTTCTTTTTGTGTATTCTTCTTAATGGCCTTCTATTTCTCATTATCCTTGTTGATCTTTTGCGACTTTCCTTTAGGTTAGATTTTACATTTTCAGTCTCATCTGGTTCTGATACTAAGGCAGTCAGTTTTTCCCCTTCAGCGGTTTCTTTTATCCTTTTGGCACTCTTAATGGAGAAGATCGGAAACTCTTTAATTGGTGTAGAAGATACCTCTCTAAACAGTTTCTTCAGAGAGTATATTTGATCCCCGTCTGTATTTTTCACGCTCCTGGTATGAGGTAGATGTGTGGATTTTAGCTCAATAGTTTGAGTACTATTGTCACATTTACCATAGGATTCAAGAGTTAGAGTTTTTGCAGATTGAAACAATTCAGGGGGATCTTTTCTTTCCTCTTCAGAGTGTATATTTTGTATTATTTCAGTGTGTTCTTTTTTTCTCTTTTCTTCAACCAGAAATTTCAGAATGCCAATTTGAGTGTCCAAGGTTTGATCTGAGTTTTCCAAGATGTTACCTAAGAAGGAAAGAACAGATTCGAGTATTTCCTGTAGGGTATGTAAGGATTTTGAAACGGGTGTCGGCATGTTGGTAGAGTTCATGTTATGTGGCAGAAATGTATTCAATGATATATCCATGTCTGTTTTATGATCAGGTATATGATAGTGAGATTCAATTTGCAAATCAACTATGTTAAGTAATTCCTCAGATATATTTTTTGTCGGAATATTCCCATTTCGGTTTTGATCCTCGGTGCATAAGGATTGATTTGTTTGTTTCACCGGTGTGATGGTGAATAATTTTGGGGAGTCAAATAGAGATGTAGATTTTTGAGACTCCTTTGTTGAGCTGGATAGTTGAGGTTTAAGTAGGGAACTTTGATCATCTGAGATTAAAGTAGTGTGAGCATCCGTAATAGGCACTTGAGCTGCCTCTTGGCATGGATTGTTTACCAGCATTATAGACAAATCACGATCAGGTAGACAAGATGAGTTTTTGGGCATGGCTAGGAAATAATTACTGATGGCTGGCGTGCCATTTAGCCGTCCTCGTTTTACCACTTTTTTGGAACTTTGTCTTACTGCTTCTTCTGTTCCCATTCTTTTCATGAAAATAGTACGCGATCTTAGTTTTTTATATGCCATATTCAATTTTCGCTGTAGGTAATAGTAGTAGTAGTATGAAAGGTTACCGTGTTATTAACCAATGTTGTGTTTATCGATGTCAGTTGAAAGCGACTGATAATTTGCTTCGGGGAACAAACTTTTCCACGTTTGTAGCAAGTTTCTCGTATGTTGTTTCCACAGCAATGACTTTATAAATGTTAGAGGGGTGGCCCGTCCCGTCCTTGTACGTCCTTGGACGGCCTTAGACGGCCCGCCCTTTGCCCGGGCTTCTCCCGGCGCGCTCCCGCGCGCTCCCGCGCAGCGAGGACAATAGATCAAGGTATAGTCTATGGGCACTTACTGGTTGGTTGGCGTACAGGGGGGTGTGGCCAGCGGGGAGAGCAGCCCAGGTGTGTCAAATGGGCGCGCAGGGGCTCCTGGTCATCGGAGTCCCTGCCTGCGTGCTCGCAGCCCCGCCGGCTAGCTCACCTGCCCGCGCCTCCTGTCCTCAGCTGGTTAGAGATCCAAAGTCTGCTGGCTCCTTTGCGCAGAGCGCTGCGGGACCCGCGAAGCGGGTTCCGCGAGGTGAGGTGTATCAAGGGGGAGAAAGAAAATCTCAGCAATCCTCTGCTGTCACGAAGTACAGGCTCTCCTTACTGCCAGTATCCACGAGCGAGCAGCAACAAAGTAAGAGATCCGATTTTCGATGCAAAATTGCCGCTTTTACTGGACTGAAGGCGGGGGGCGTGGCCAGCGGGGAGAGCAGCCCAGGTGTGTCAAATGGGCGCGCAGGGGCTCCTGGTCATCGGAGTCCCTGCCTGCGTGCTCGCAGCCCCGCCGGCTAGCTCACCTGCCCGCGCCTCCTGTCCTCAGCTGGTTAGAGATCCAAAGTCTGCTGGCTCCTTTGCGCAGAGCGCTGCGGGACCCGCGAAGCGGGTTCCGCGAGGTGAGGTGTATCAAGGGGGAGAAAGAAAATCTCAGCAATCCTCTGCTGTCACGAAGTACAGGCTCTCCTTACTGCCAGTATCCACGAGCGAGCAGCAACAAAGTAAGAGATCCGATTTTCGATGCAAAATTGCCGCTTTTACTGGACTGAAGGCGGGGGGCGTGGCCAGCGGGGAGAGCAGCCCAGGTGTGTCAAATGGGCGCGCAGGGGCTCCTGGTCATCGGAGTCCCTGCCTGCGTGCTCGCAGCCCCGCCGGCTAGCTCACCTGCCCGCGCCTCCTGTCCTCAGCTGGTTAGAGATCCAAAGTCTGCTGGCTCCTTTGCGCAGAGCGCTGCGGGACCCGCGAAGCGGGTTCCGCGAGGTGAGGTGTATCAAGGGGGAGAAAGAAAATCTCAGCAATCCTCTGCTGTCACGAAGTACAGGCTCTCCTTACTGCCAGTATCCACGAGCGAGCAGCAACAAAGTAAGAGATCCGATTTTCGATGCAAAATTGCCGCTTTTACTGGACTGAAGGCGGGGGGCGTGGCCAGCGGGGAGAGCAGCCCAGGTGTGTCAAATGGGCGCGCAGGGGCTCCTGGTCATCGGAGTCCCTGCCTGCGTGCTCGCAGCCCCGCCGGCTAGCTCACCTGCCCGCGCCTCCTGTCCTCAGCTGGTTAGAGATCCAAAGTCTGCTGGCTCCTTTGCGCAGAGCGCTGCGGGACCCGCGAAGCGGGTTCCGCGAGGTGAGGTGTATCAAGGGGGAGAAAGAAAATCTCAGCAATCCTCTGCTGTCACGAAGTACAGGCTCTCCTTACTGCCAGTATCCACGAGCGAGCAGCAACAAAGTAAGAGATCCGATTTTCGATGCAAAATTGCCGCTTTTACTGGACTGAAGGCGGGGGGCGTGGCCAGCGGGGAGAGCAGCCCAGGTGTGTCAAATGGGCGCGCAGGGGCTCCTGGTCATCGGAGTCCCTGCCTGCGTGCTCGCAGCCCCGCCGGCTAGCTCACCTGCCCGCGCCTCCTGTCCTCAGCTGGTTAGAGATCCAAAGTCTGCTGGCTCCTTTGCGCAGAGCGCTGCGGGACCCGCGAAGCGGGTTCCGCGAGGTGAGGTGTATCAAGGGGGAGAAAGAAAATCTCAGCAATCCTCTGCTGTCACGAAGTACAGGCTCTCCTTACTGCCAGTATCCACGAGCGAGCAGCAACAAAGTAAGAGATCCGATTTTCGATGCAAAATTGCCGCTTTTACTGGACTGAAGGCGGGGGGCGTGGCCAGCGGGGAGAGCAGCCCAGGTGTGTCAAATGGGCGCGCAGGGGCTCCTGGTCATCGGAGTCCCTGCCTGCGTGCTCGCAGCCCCGCCGGCTAGCTCACCTGCCCGCGCCTCCTGTCCTCAGCTGGTTAGAGATCCAAAGTCTGCTGGCTCCTTTGCGCAGAGCGCTGCGGGACCCGCGAAGCGGGTTCCGCGAGGTGAGGTGTATCAAGGGGGAGAAAGAAAATCTCAGCAATCCTCTGCTGTCACGAAGTGCAGGCTCTCCTTACTGCCAGTATCCACGAGCGAGCAGCAACAAAGTAAGAGATCCGATTTTCGATGCAAAATTGCCGCTTTTACTGGACTGAAGGCGGGGGGCGTGGCCAGCGGGGAGAGCAGCCCAGGTGTGTCAAATGGGCGCGCAGGGGCTCCTGGTCATCGGAGTCCCTGCCTGCGTGCTCGCAGCCCCGCCGGCTAGCTCACCTGCCCGCGCCTCCTGTCCTCAGCTGGTTAGAGATCCAAAGTCTGCTGGCTCCTTTGCGCAGAGCGCTGCGGGACCCGCGAAGCGGGTTCCGCGAGGTGAGGTGTATCAAGGGGGAGAAAGAAAATCTCAGCAATCCTCTGCTGTCACGAAGTGCAGGCTCTCCTTACTGCCAGTATCCACGAGCGAGCAGCAACAACAATAATAAGTTGCAGAGCTGGATTCAAAATGATTACAAAGATGACACAGGTGCCACAATAAAGCATAAAATGCTTTGGAAACAGGTAGTTCTTTTACAGAAAGAACTACAAAAGACTCACGTGATACACACTCTGAGTCATCAACGTGATGGCGTTCACGTTGCAGGGAATTAATTGGCTAATACAGCCACAGCTGAAGCAACTAAACCGGCTTCCGTAACCACAAAAAATACATAGACGGGGAAACCATGCTGGCAGTAAAAACGTCCTTAAAAGGCGACTGTGCAGCACTACCCGTGAACTATCCACTCAATTATGCATACGTAATTGATGCAAACTCCGTTCCTTTTGCTCGAATCCCTGGAGTGGGGGATAGGGTAATTCCAAACAGGAACCGGAGAGGTTTCCTTACACAGGAAGCACATATGGGGTTGGGTCTGAGACACCAAACAATCAGGGGCTCTCTGAAAGAATTACAATCAGAGTACTGGTGGCCGGGAATGAGCGTAGATATTCATGATTTTGCAAAAAATTGTGAAGACTGCAACAGAAATCGCAGTGGAGAACCGGCCAGCGTAGTGTCAGGAACCCTAATAGAAATCATAAGGCGATCTATCCGCGCAATCAAACAAGAGAAACGCGTCCCATTGTATATCATTAAGACTAAATCCACTTTAAAAATGTGGCCCCAGCGCTCGGCTGACGCCAGAACGGTTATAAAAGATCTGCGAGTCTTTATCGGCACATACGCAATTGCCATGTTCCATTCTGACCAGGGTCCTGCTTTCAGCTCTCGAGCTTATAAGGAGGCCATGGCCAGCATGGGCGTTGGCTTGCGGTATTCTTGTCCGTCACACCCCGAAGGGAACAGTGTGGTAGAAAGAAAAAACCGGGACATAAAGCAATCTATAACAGCGAAGGTATTAGGTTCGGGTGATGGTTGGGTCAAACATTTAATAAGTGTCCAGTTAAGTCTTAACAATTTGCCAAGAAATTCTCTAAAAGGTTTCAGCCCATATGAACTATTGTTCGGAACTAGAATGTACATTCAGGACTTAGATAGTCAGGTATCAGTGGTAGAAGATAAAAATAAAGACTTTGACATCAAAGACCGTTTGGTTGTTTTACAGGACTTGAATGAAACAAGAAAAGCCTTAAGCAACATAAAGTTAAAGCAACAGCCAGCTACCACTGACGAGGCACCACCAGCCCCAGCAAGGCCTGTCTGGATTCCAAAGATTGGGGATCTAGTCAGAAAAAAAATAGCGGTGAAGAAGGAATTTGGGCCTTCTTACAGAAAAGCAGTACCTGTCTTAGCAATCAACGGAACAAGATCAGTAGTACTACCGCCCCTTGCTGGTAAAAAGGAGAACAGAGTTGTATCAATCGACCTGGTAAAACCACAAGCATGTGGCCTATAATCAACAGTAGGCCCAGTGGACTCCCAAGAAACAACAGAATACCCAAACTTGCAACAATCCAAGAGGTTCAAACTGAAAGACTAATCACATTCGATAAGCCTGCAGTGCACAGAGAAGGACTATGCAATAATTCCATGGAACTCGTGCCACTTGAAACACAGATTGAAACAGTTCGTCAAGAAACACCAGTCTACAATGATGTGGCATCAGAATGTGCTACCGAAAGACAAATTGAGAGAACAATCCCAACAATTGGCAGAACTGCATCTTGCTACTTCATTAATTTCGACAACTTTTCTGAAGATCAAACCGACCCCAAAGTGATGCCAGAAACAAAAACTTTTAAAGAAAAAGCAACTGAACTATTTCATCAACTCAAGGAAATTTACCTTATCTCCCCATGGTTAGAGTTCTGGTTTGGACTAGGTGTATTTTTCCTCCTGCTTTGGCTCATCATGGTACTTTGGGAAAATTCATTGAGGGAAAATACAGTTCAATGGACACAGCAAGTCAGAACATCAACTTAGTCCTAAAACCACACAGATCATCCCACGTGAAGAAAAGAGAACTGTCATCAGTAAATGTCACAGCCATTCCAATACCCGGAGGGTAGTATGGGACAAAACTGACTATGAAATCTATGGTCCGGTAAAAATCCTGAAATATCCTCACCAGTTCAAAGTTTCCTTAAGTGACTTTGTAAAACCAAGTACATTCTCTGATGAATGGGATTTTGAAAGTATTAATAATATGATGTCTGATTTAGTGTTGTCAGCAAGATTTACAGAACATGATTATTTACAAGGTTCGTCTAGTTATGAGCAGATGTACTGCTTCTCACACTATGGAGATCATTACTTGCATAAATCTGCACAACCTAGAAATGTTTTTAAATATAACCAATGGGAACATTGTGCTACTCCACCTAAAAGCAGTTCAAAAACGTTCTATGAGAAATTTCAGTACTTCTCAGGGTTTAACACCAGTGATGCAGAAACGTTTTATTATAAACTGTTAGATAAAACAGGATTGAAAACAATGCTGACAAATACTAAATTGATATATTCAGAAGCATTTTATGAAAAAATGATGACATTTGGTTTTGATTATTGGAGAAATAACATTGAAACAAAAACCATCTGGGGTACAAAAGAGTGGCAGGTACAAGGCCTAGAAGCATTATTTCGAGCCTGCATGATCCCAGAGCAAATAATGTTTTTAAATGACACAATTCAACAAACAACCTGTCTTGGCCTAGCTAAGATTAAAGACCTTAACAAACCGTCTATTCCGAAGCCAATACCTGATAATGCAACTGCAGATATTGAAATAGACGTATCTAAAATTTTACATTTAAACAGAACACATCCTGATTGGAAAAAGTGTTTAATCTGGCCTACTGACACAAACAACTGTCAAGATAGATTCCTGAACAAAACACAGGGGTTAACAATGACCAGACAAGACCCTAGATACTCCCAGAGACAACATCCAGGGATAGTAACAACATACAGTGTAGGGAAGCTGTGCCTTGAATGGCTAGAATCATCCACACTGGCAGAAATTAAGCTACACTTATCTGTACTTAAAGATGGTGCTGATTTGCGCGATTTCATTCTGGGACCACGCAAACAGTGTCAAAAACGTTTCATAGCGACCAGTATATATGCGGCTTACAACGAGGCTTGGAAAGTCACACAAATTGAAACAGCTGAAAAAATACGAGAAATTGATCGTATTAATTTGGAAAAATCACTTTCTGTAGTGGACAATGGGTTAATGACTCTGTCCTCCAGAATATATTCACTGGACAGTATTGTATCATCTGCCATAGATATAATAGACAAAGACTTGCTAATGTTACAGCATGGCCAGTCGCAATTGCGTTCTATTGTACAGTTAGGCTGGAAGCTGCAAAATCTTCGTTCAGGCTACGTGCCATGGCGTTTAATCAACACAACGTCATTGTTTTCCATCTTTAACCTTACTGATAAACAAATCAGCTTGGCACAGAAAGGAGCAGACTATACAATCCTGAGCATCGAAAAACTTGAGAGATTACCTTTGACAATGTCAGAAAGTCCTGTCATTGAATGGATAATACACGGGATTATCGCAATTCCGATAACAACTTTCCGATTTAAAAATTGCCTTGAATACATACCTACTGGCCAGTATGAGCAATTGGGTAAAGGCAGTACTTAATTTGTAAAATATGAAGTGCAGGTGCTCAAATGTTTGTCGGAGGCCACACCTACTTTTTCTGGCTCCACCCACTTACTATATTAACTCCACCCACATCGTCAACGGGCACTGCTAAAACTCAGATGTAATATATACCTGATCTGAATTTTTGCAAGGGAGCTTTCCTCATAGTAAGGTTTTGATAGGAGATTCCCCTGCCATGTGAACATTTTGAAAAAAAAAAAAATCAAAAGTGTATTTAAAGCACAATTTTGGAATAAATTAGCTAAAATCACTAATGCATTGAAAAGGGACAATTTAAGTACGGTATGTGCTGATTTGGGGAAAGGATAATACTGGGGTAGGGTATACAATTTTTAACAGGGTCTATGAGGCCAGGAAGTCAATAGAAGGCCTTAGCATTGCAAAGGGCGCACCAGGGACATACATTACTCTTTAACTACTGATAAATAGTTTGGTGACATACTTTGGCAACGCATTTTTACATAATACATGAGAGCTTCAGATCTATTGTTTAACTCTGACCCTGTACATTTTGTTGCCTCCTCCAGTGCTTTGGTCTAGTACTGTTTTTTTTAAATTTTTACTTTTATTTTAAATAACTCAGTATGGCATTGTCTCCTTTTTTTAATTTTTTTTTAAATATTTTTATTAGACATTTTTTAAGAGAATTTTACAGCACAATTCCTGTATGTGTTACAGCACACAACAGTTCCACAAGTGATTGTACAAGATACCAAATGACATCATTCTTCTAATACATGGCGTCATAAGAGGTCCCCCAAATAAACATACAGTACATTCTAAACATTCCAAAAAAAGAAAAAACGGAAAAAGAAAAAATAAGCATCTATAAAGATAAACGAGATATACATAACTTGCATATTGACCTATCCCGCCTTATGTGCCTAATTTTATAGCAAATCAGCCTCCCGCCGCCTGTCCTAAGTCTAACCTACGACTTTTCCAGTTTGTGATAGGCTGCCATATCGTTTGACCTAGTAGCTTGTCTTTCCTACCTTTCCTATCGTAGATTGCCTTTTCTAGGTTATACATAGCAAGTAGGCTTGCAATCCATGCTTGAAACGGGGGGGGAGCCTTGTCCAACCAAGATCTTGCTATGCATATACGAAACACCGCAAGGGAGACAAACATGAATTCTACTGGCAATCCATCTGACATATCCCCCACCCCCAGAATAATTCGTTCATCTGTGAGCTTTATCTTAATCTTGAGCGCATTATCCAAAAACTCCTCGATAGCCTTTTTCAAGGTGTACAATTGAGGACATTGTGCAAACATATGTACAATGTCTGCATCGGTTGAGTCACAGTGGGGGCATGTTATTCCAGTTGTACCGCCCCATTGGCGATTCTGGCCTGGCCTGAGTGTGGTACAGTGAGTATACAGTCTTAAAATGTTGTGATTGTAAAGTAGCTGAGCATAACACCGTTCTTCCCAGATCCAGGGATAACTGAAATCTTTCTGGCTCTGACCCCAGTTTTTCTGACCATTTTAGAGCATATTTCCCCCTATCATCAGTTTTGCTAGCTTTCAACTCCGCGTACAACTGTCTTATAGTACACATATTAGATCCTTCTATGTACTCCATAACTTTGCATTGACCCAGCCCTGCAGGGCCGCCCTGCTTTTGCATTAAAAAACTTCTAATTTGCAGGTACTTGTAAAAGCTACGATGTTCTAGCCCAACTTTTGCTTGTAGCATCCCAAACTGTAACATGTTCCCCTGGCTATCCAGAAGATTCCCTACTTTCACTATCCCCTTGCTATGCCAGTCCCTCATAGTAACATCCCTAAAGATATCCCTCGGTAATGAGCAGTTCGTATACAGTCGTGTATAATTATTGTACCTTCCTAGGCCAATTTTTTTTTGTAATCCCTTTCCAGACCCTGTAGGCCGCCTTTAATGTCTTAAACCGTGTGTGTTTAAAATAACTGAAATCAATTGTATTTAAAAACCCATTCTCTGCCCCCTCGCCCAATAGTGTAGTATAAACATTGGTGAATCCCGAACTAACCTCCGCTGTGTGATCTGTACCTCCCCCTCCTATCAACCCCTGACAATACTGCAAGGCAGCAGCCCAATAGTAGAGCCTAAAGTCTGGTGCCCCCCAACCGCCCTTTTCTCTGGACACCGTTAGGTGTCTATAGGCTCTCCTTGTCTTCCCCTTAACCCATATGAACTTATTCAAAATCGCTTCAAGTTTAATAAACCATGTGTTATCAAAAAATAACGGGATGGCCCTAAACAGATAGAGAAGCTTCGGGAATGTAACCATCTTTATTACATTGATCCGACCCATCAGGGTCAGATGCAGATTGTTAATTCTTTCCGTATTCTCTTTTACTTTTGCCAGCAGGGGGCCCATATTTATTTCCACTAGCCTGTCTAGGTCGGCTGTAATTTTGACACCTAAATACGTAACTTCTGGAGCCACTCTTGTATCCTGGTAATGGACCAAATTGTTCTGTACAATTTGTGTCTTTCCTTTATTTAGGGAGTAACCCGACACTACACCAAAAGCTGCGGCCTCCTGCTCTATTTCTGTGTTTGCCGATTCCGGCTCTGGGGTGACCACCGCCACGTCGTCTGCATAAGCGAGTGTTTTATACTCATAGTTGTGTAGTTTTACCGGGCAAATGTTAGTATTTCCTTCCAGTTTGCGCAGAAGGGGGTCCAAATATAGCGCGAATAGGAGTGGCGAAGCCGGACAGCCCTGCCGTGTGCCGCGCCTTATTCGTATTTCGGCAGTATACCCTCTGTTTATCCTCACTTTTGCCATAGGTTCCACATACAGAGCCTGTATGGCCTTTATAAAACCTACCCCTATGCCAAACCAATCTAAAACCTTCCATAAATAGCCCCAGGAGACCCTGTCAAAGGCCTTCTCCGCATCCAAGAAAATGGCCGAGACAGGGTCCCCCGTGGCACCTACTGCATCCAGTATGGTAACCATCTGCCTTGTATGTTGTGTAGTCCCTTTCCCTGTATGGCATTGTCTCCTTGTGGATAACAGTACATAACATTAGTCCACAAAGGGATCATGAGTCTCAGGTTCTTAGGGAGATAAGGGGTGTGAACTTCTTTGCTTTTAATGAACCTTCTCCTTATTTCACCACGAGGGACGATATTACATAAGTACCACAGGGTACAGAAGGCATTGTGCCACATTTTGAAACCCACCCACTCTTGTGGCAGTTCTGTATTGCATAGGGTATTACAGACTCAAAGTTGCAGGGTGGTTCCTCATTTATATGGTGAGTGGCCACATGAAAATGATGGAAAGCCTTTGTGGCCCAGAACATTTAGCAATGTATGTACAAGAGTAGAGTGTACAACTGTGTGCCATGTGGGAAGTGTTGCACAGTTAGGACGCCCACTAGAAACACATTTTAGGACAGGGCACAAAGATTCCTCCTTCCTGCGGGTTCAGTCACAGACCCCTGATAGGATTTCCCTGCCCCCTATTAATGCCAACCGTTTAGTTAGCAGCTCGAGAAATGGCATGTTTTTCGCTACTGCACTATTTAGGGGGGCTGCGGGGAAATGGGGATTCTTTGGGGATCTCAGTTTGCATCTTCAGCACAAGCAGGGAATAAGGGCTAGAGATGTACAAAAGTTATGATTAACGTCCTCACTGACAAGTCACCAACAACTGACCAACGTCGTCCGGCCTGGCCGTTCGCGCTTGGTGCTGCCTTACTTTCACTTAGACAGCCTTACTTGGACTTAGTGAACGAACCGATATTGCAAGTAAATACCGAAAACCACAGAATGGAAGTACACACATTTAGAACTGAAGCAGAGAAATGCAGAATTAAAACAGACGAAGAAGACTGAAGTCTGATGGGTCCCGAATGGAAGCTGATATCTGGGAATTCGACAAACAGAATGAAAGCAGACAAATGCATTGGCAAAGCTAATAGGTCTGGGTTTAACGTGCTATTAAGTGCAGCATCAGCACATTAGAGCAAGACATATGGGAGCGAGGAAGTACAGGTCCAATAGTCATGGTCATTGGAATTATACAATCCTGCAGTTCTGGAATTGCCCACAACATTATAGATTTACCACATAATCCATCGTCTGCTGATAGTTTGCAGATTTTAACCAAATTTTTTTTTCTAGCTCGAACGGATCAAAAGTTACAATAAAGTCCACATGTATGTGATGTTTCGCACTAGGAGACACTCTGCGATGGTTAATTGGTTACTTTTCAATTGCTACTCTGTTCAAGTGTTAAACTGGCAGCTAAGAGATGTAACCTTTGCCCAAACAGAATTTACGTGTGTTAAAATGTTAAAATAACAGAATACTGTCAGATAATATGCTACAGTATGCAGCACAGTTTCCTTTGTCTTGCTATACAATTTAGTCCCCCATTGCAGCAATCCCAGTGACCCTGGCTGTATTTGTAAAGTAGCCTGCAGTTCAATGCAAGCACTAAAGTGGAGACAGAAAGACACACCCAAACAGCCAATAGCTAAGCGGAGAGATGATTACTCACTGGGCTGAACCAAGACTTGATTGAAAGAATCTCAGCCCAATACATGAAAAAAGTCTGGTAAAAACAAAGCTGATGGTTCAAAGGGTGGATCTAAATCTCCACTTTACCTACATTGTTAGTGAACGAAACAACGCTGCTGATAGGTTCTTGAACCCTTGAACTTGAATGGCCATGAATACACGGTGGTGGTGAGGCCGTGCATGTCCTACACCTGCCCAGCATTGCCAGCATAGGGCGGCCTTCCGAGGGCCCACAGAGTATTGAAAACGACACTTACAACCCTAAACGGGCCCATTCTCACCGGGTACCCTCCACTGTAAAGAGGAGGGCAGAGCAAACCCGTTAGCACTGCTGCTTGCTCCCCAGCACCACCACTCCCCAGCTCGAACCAAATTGTGATCCCAATCCTACTCTGGCAGTGCTACGATCAACGTGGCAGAGTTGAAATCTGCTCAGCACGCGCAGTGCCCAGGGTGCAACCGGCAAACTTTAAGCTCTTGAAAACGTGAGGGCACATACCGGAGCTAAGTGGTCTGACTGACACCTTAACCAGCTGAAAGCACGCCGCAAGTCAAGTATGTTACCAGTGCACCTTGGTATATGCGTCTCTCACAGATGGATAGTTATCTTTTGAAAGGTAGGGATATTTTCTGGCTTGGAGTACTAGACAGTTTGTTTAATATGCCTTTCAGTTACAGCACACTGTGAAAGTGAACCTAATTTGTGCCCGGCCACGCGTCATGTTTGGACTACAGCAGCGCCGGGCCTTGGCTTTTTTTTAACTTACATACTACTAACAGTAGTCTAAATCTTGCCAGGCCCATACTTCGACAGGCTGCAGTGCAGGCCCTATCGAAAAAATCACATGATCATTGCGTAGGTAGCGGTTAAAGAGGACGAAAGTGTGTGTGTACCTAACTAAGTTAGTCAGTACTAATAACTTAACTTACACTGCGTTACCTGCTGTGTGGTGGACCCGGCCGGCCGTCAGGGACAAGGCAGGTCGCGGCCCACACTGGCTGCAAGCACGGCCTTTCTTTATAACTGATATTAGGCCTTGAGCTGCAGCTGCTTCTACTAGAACATTACACATTACAGTACTGCTACTTACTGGCTGATGATCGATGCCCTCCTCAACACAACTCCAAGGTAGTCGGGGTCGGGCCGACTTGAACGTGAAGATTGACTCTTGGTGAGCTGAGCTGCTGCACGCTTCGGTGGTTATGCTCGGGCGTGGCAATGATGTAACAAAAATCTGCGCACATTGCCGCGCGCACAGCCCCTACCCCAGTATAACCAAAATAAATGCAGCCCAATTCAGTGTCCTCCTACCTGCGGCCCGCCCACAGCCTGGAAAGTCAGTGGTTAAGACCGCCGCGGCGCACAGTGCGGTGCCGCCATGAAAACAGTTATATATTTAAACTCATGTGTTTAGGAATAATGAATTTGCTCAGGGCAGCAGTCTAAATCCCACACCAACACTTTTAACCACCGGCGCTGTGGAAGATGTGAAAAACACGCAGCGGCTGCACGAGAGTACAGCAGTAAGTTAAAATTGGAAAATAAATGTGACTTGTGCAGCAGATGCGACGTAGACCCGGCCCTGTCAAATAAGTGCCGGTGCTAAGCACCGGAAAGCACCGGCACAAATTAAGCCCTGGGTAAAGGATACATTAAGTCAGCATGGAAATTACCATACGCACACACATGCTATAGTGACAGCAACAAAAATGTATTTCTTTGTGGTGAAAACTGCAAACGTTCACTAAGTGGTATACTTTTGTGCAAGGGTATTAATTTACACGGAGCCTGTGAAGGAAATTCTAACAACCTTTCATGCCACCAACATGTCACACCTGCAACGCAGATAGAGCCTTTCTTTATGCAACTCTCGAATGGGAGTTACATTCTAATAACGGATCACAGCTGTTGTGGCCTTTTGCCAGGGAAAGCATATCTCATAAGCGTAACTTCCATGGTCAAATGATGTATGCAAGCATTGTTTCCAAACGGCCCTGGAGACACAGAGACTCCCATTTGGCCTCGTTTGAATTTCTCTTCTATACGAATTGATACTTTAAGCAGAATGAAGTCTGTGCTTTTGCAGACAACAGTGCCCATCACGTCATCAAAAGAGACGTATGATCTTCTAGTTGCAAGGACAACATCAGAGATACATGACCTTTTATCAACAAATTGCCCCGTGCATTTCAAAGAAATGCTTAGACAAATCCTTAACATGTCTAGTGCCATAGGCATCCCAGGCATATTTAAGACCATTTTTACGGGACTGTTAACACCATTCAAAGCAATTCTGGGAATCATTCAAATTTTGTCCATTCAGTCTTTGGCGGCATACCCCTATTTTTGGGACTTGTAGCAGGCATTTTATTTTTGACCCTCCTGCTCCGATATGGCAAGCCAAAACTCAGACATGACTCCGACAGGGATGGAAGAAACGATCCTAGCAGTACGCTACCGGGACCGCATAACTAGAGTCTTTGGATTGGCCAGGCTGAGAGATCTGAACATGACCTGGTTTCTTTCATTCAGACCCATATGGCAGACCTGCATCTTACCTGTGCTTCGATGTATGCTATGCGGAGATGAGTGCGTGTTGGACACCTGTCTTGCACTTCCATCAGCAGTACCAATGGATATCGATACTTTGCTAAGTCCGGTAACGGCTCACGCATTGTGTTGTCCCCAGCGGCTACCAATCCTGATGACGGCATTTGTTGAGACTCCTGTGCTACGACTAGGTGGTGACAGTGGAGCGAGAAATAAAAGCAACATCACCCAGGTACGAACTTCTGTGAGCATTGCTGATCCAGACTTTGATGATAGCAATCATTCTCACACCTGCCAAGTTACAGCACTATCGAACTTGGTCGAACTGTCACCTGATTTTGTAGACCAATTCTTTGAGAGCTTGTCTGATATGATGTTCTCCCCCGAACAGAAACAATAATTTTTGAAAAGCATTCCGACACACAGCGTTCCCATGAACTCTGAATTCGGCTTTCAGTTTTGATCAACAAAAACTGCTGAAAAGTGTTGGAACTCTAATCCCCCGTTCAACAAGAATTTTTTTTTTTTAATGAACAATTTTTTCAAAATATTTACCTTTTTCTGGCACAAAAAATTCTTTGCTTAAAGTAGACCTATTCATAAAGAACAGAAGCTTCTATTTTTAGGTACATCTAGAGACATAATAACTTTTCACCAGCCTCTAGCACATGTTACAGCAAATGCATTTCTATGTGATGAAATTATCTCGCCCTTCTTTTCTGTATAAAGAGATATTTCATGTGTAATTTTTTTCGCAAAATCGTTCATTGATTACATATGCTATAATTTTGAATGATTTCTTTGCTTAAAGACGTACAGTACCAATATTTCCATGTATTTCAAATACGCCATTTCAAATGCTAATATGTATTTTGGGGTGGGTAATGTTACACATGCATCTTATCGCTATAGTTTTTAGTAATTTGATGGACATAAATTCGTGGAGTGGGTGTCGTGTTCTAATCTAGGACCCGATCAATACTGCGACCTTATGCCCCTATACGGCTATAATCCACTCATACCCCTATAATGGCATAAACGATCAAAAGCAATATTTCAGAAACTCGTCTCTGGCCTAACACGATAAGAGCCACATTTCAGAATCGCTTCCTCTGCAGCTCATTAGAGCAAATGACACAGCAGAAGCCACTATCTAAGATTCCTAGATTACACTCCGAGTTCTTCAGCAAGATAAAAACTCAGCAACCTGGGAAAGCCCCGCTTGCTATGTTTTGATTAGTAATAGAACTCTAATGAGCACTGAGAGACGATCACTTCCTAGTGACATCTTTATTGACGTCTTATGTCCAAAAACTTACGTCAAACAAGGCACCTTTCAGGTATAAATATTACCAACGTTGCCTTAAGCAAACGCTGCCTCAACGACATCGATGATAGCGATGGTGTGGTGAACACAGGAGCAGATCAACTGTCTCCTGCAGAGCCCAGCAGATACAAGCTGCCCACGGGCGCTGCCCCTCCTCCTCCTCGACGCGCTGAGAGAGACGCTGTCTTTTCTCCTGCCGAGAAAATCCAGCTCCGGCGTTTCCAGCCTACTCTTGCGAGTGACTGGGATATCGAGTCCTGGAAGGAGATACAAGACCTCCAACATTCTAATTCAGAGGTATGGTGTTGACTAAACCCTTAGAGAGAATTCTTGAAGCAAACCTTGGCAAAACCAACTTAACTAAAACTGCTACTTACTTACTCCCTCCCAAGTATTAGGCTTAGGTCAGGTACACTGGGGTAGGCATAGTTAGAAGCACCAGTTGAGTATGTTAGCTAAATGTATATATGAATGTATATATTTTATTCATTTTAACCATTGTATGGCTAAGAAACCATATCAATGCTTTTACAGTATTATTTCGCAATCCTCATTTTACTGTACGCACTTTTTATAATAACTAGTCTTGCAATTGTGGCAATTCATTTCTCTTCCACGAGAAGAAAGACTGTTCAATAAATAATACCTTTTTATTGAAAACGCCCATCTCTCTATTCTCTGCATCTTGGTGAAAGTAATCTGCACAACTGACTGAGTAAAATAACTGTCTATTGTTTCACACGACTCTAGAGATTGACTCTTATTCTAAGGAGCAAAGTTGTCATGTTTATGCAGTTGTTGGAAAACTGAATCCCTTCTTGTCTGTACCAGGGAAGCTGATCACTTCCTATTCAGTCAAGAAAGTTTCCAGTGACCTCTGAGCTAGTTGGTAACAAACCCAATTAAGTTTAGCATAGTCAGTAGAGACCTGGAAGACCCGCACTTCTACGTCCATACTATTGTTTATGTTATTCCAATGCGCAGGGCCTACTGGGAAAATAGGAACTACACTACAGAAGCGTGCACTGATGGCTGGTGGTGTGTGTGCCTGGTGCAAGCGTGCACTGACGGCTGGTGCTGTGGGTGCCTGGTGAAAGCCTGCACCGACGGTTGGTGGTGCGTGTGCCCGGTGAAAACGTGCACAAACGGCTGGTGGTGTGTGTGCCTGGTGAAAGCGTGCACTGACGGCTGGTGGTGTGTGCCTGGTGGAAGCGTGCACTGACAGCTGCTAGTGTGTGATGGCTGGTAGTGTGTGTGCCTGGTGAAAGTGTGCACTGATGGCTGGTGGTGTGTGTGCCTGGTGGAAGTGTGCACTGATGGCTGGTGGTGTGAGTGCTTGTTGGAAGCGTGCACTGATGGCTGTTGGTGTGTGTGCCTGGCAGAAGCGTGCACTGACGGCTGGTGGTGTGTGTGCCTGGTGGAAGTGTGCATTGACGGCTAGTGGTGTGTGTGCCTGATGGAAGCTTGCACTGACGGCTGGTGGTGTGGGTGCCTGGTGAAAGCGTGCACCAACGGCTGGTGGTGTGTGTGCCCTGTGAAAACATGCACCAATGGCTGGTGGTGTGTGTGTGCCAGGTGAAAGCGTGCACTGATGGCTGGTGGTGTGTGCCTGGTAGAAGCGTGCACTGACGGCTGGTATTGTGTGACGGCTGGTAGTGTGTGTGCCTGGTGAAAATGCGCACTGAAGGCTGGTGGTGTGTGTGCCTGGTGGAAGCGTGCACTGACGGCTGGTGGTGTGTGTGCCTGGTAGAAGCGTGCACTGACAGCTGGTAGTGTGTGACGGCTGGTAGTGTGTGTGCCTGGTGAAAGTGCGCACTGAAGGCTGGTGGTGTGTGTGCCTGGTGGAAGCGTACACTGACAGCTGGTGGTGTGTGTGCCTGGTGGAAGCATGCAGTGACGGATGGTGTTGTGTGTGCCTGGTGAAAGCGTGCACTGACGGCTGGTGGTGTGTGTGCCCGCTGAAAGCGTGCACCGACAGCTGGTGGTCTGTGTGTGCCTTTTGAAAGCGGGCACTGATGGCTGGTGGTGTGTGTGCCAGGTGGAAGTGTGCACTGACGGCTGGTGGTGTGTGTACCTAGTGGAAGCATGCACTGACGGCTGGTGGTGTGTGTGCCTGGTGGAAGCGTGCACTGACGGCTGGTGGTGTGTGCCTGGTGGAAGCGTGCACTGATGGCTGGTGGTGTGTGTGCCTGGTGGAAGCGTGCACTGATGGCTCGTGGTGTGTGTGCCTGGTGGAAGCGTGCACTGATGGGTGATGGTGTGTATGCCTGGTGGAAGCGTGCATTGACGGCTGGTGGTGTGTGTGCCCGGTGAAAGCGTGCACTGACGGCTGGAGGTGTGTGTGCCTGATTGAAGCGTGCACTGATGGCTGGTGGTGTGTGTGCCTGGTGGAAGCGTGCACTGATGGCTGGTGGTGTGTGTGCCTGGTGGAAGCGTGCACTGACGGCTGGTGGTGTGGGTGCCTGGTGAAAGCCTGCACCGACGGTTGGTGGTGCGTGTGCCCTCTGAAAAGGTGCACAAACGGCTGGTGGTGTGTGTGCCTGGTGAAAGCATGCACTGACGGCTGGTGGTGTGTGCCTGGTGGAAGCGTGCACTGACAGCTGCTAGTGTGTGACGGCTGGTAGCGTGTGTGCCTGGTGAAAGTGTGCACTGATGGCTGGTGGTGTGTGTGCCTGGTGAAAGTGTGCACTGATGGCTGGTGGTGTGTGTGCCTGGTGGAAGCGTGCACTGACAGCTAGTGGTGTGTGTGCCTGATGGAAGCTTGCACTGACGGCTGGTGGTGTGGGTGCCTGGTGAAAGCGTGCACCGACGGCTGGTGGTTTGTGTGTCCTGTGAAAACATGCACCGATGGCTGGTGGTGTGTGTGTGCCTGGTGAAAGCGTGCACTGATGGCTGGTGGTGTGTGCCTGGTAGAAGCGTGCACTGACGGCTGGTAGTGTGTGACGGCTGGTAGTGTGCGTGCCTGGTGAAACTGCGCACTGAAGGCTGGTGGTGTGTGTGCCTGGTGGAAGCGTGCACTGACGGCTGGTGGTGTGTGTGCCTGGTGGAAGCGTGCACAGACGGCTGGTGGTGTGTGTGCCTAGTGGAACCGTGCACCGACAGCTGGTAGTGTGTGACGGCTGGTAGTGTGTGTGCCTGGTGAAAGTGTGCACTGACGGCTGGTGGTGTGTGTGCCTGGTGGAAGCGTGCACTGATGGCTGGTGGTGTGTGTGCCTGGTGGAAGCGTGCACTGACGGCTGGCGGTGTGTGTGCCTGGTGGAAGCGTGCACTGACGGCTGGCGGTGTGTGTACATGGTGGAAGAGTGCACTGACAGCTGGTGGTGCATGTGTGCCTGGTGAAAGTGTGCACCGACAGCTGGTGGTGTATGTGCCAGGTGAAAGCGTGCACGAAGGCTGGTGGTGTGTGTGTGCCTGGTGAAAGCGTGCACTGACGGCTGGTGGTTTGTGCCTGGTGGAAGCATGCACCTACAGCTGGTAGTGTGTGACGGCTGGTAGTGTGTGTGCCTGGTGAAAGTGTGCCCTGACGGCTGGTGGTGTGTGTAGGTGTGGAAGCGTGTACTGACGGCTGGTGGTGTGTGTGCCTGGGGGAAGCATGCACTGACGGCTGGTGGTGTGTGTGCCTGGTGAAAGCGTGCACTGGCGGCTGGTGGTGTGTGTGCCTGGTGGAAGCGTGCACTGACTTCTGGTTGTGTGTGTGCCCGGTGGAAGCGTGCACTGACGGCTGGTGGTGTGTGTGCCTGATAGAAGCAAGCACTGACGGCTGGTGGTGTGTGTGCCTGATGGAATTGTGCACTGACGGCTTGTGGTGTGTTTGCCTGGTGAAAGTGTGCACTGACTTCTGGTGGTGTGTGTGCCCGGTGAAAGCCTGCACTGATGGCTGGTGGTGTGTGTGCCTGCTGGAAGCATGCACTGACGGCTTATGGTGTGTGTGCCTTGTGGAATTGTGCACTAATGGCTTGTGGTGTGTGTGCGTGGTGAAAGTGTGCGCTGAGGACTGTTGGTTTGTGTGCCTGGTGGAAGTAGGAGCATTCACAGTGATAGAAGACACAAATGAAACTGACGAAGAGGAGGGGGAGGAGGGGGGAAGGGAGGGGGAGTGGAGCAAAGGAGCATGATTCACAGCTAGAACAAACAAATGAAGCTGAAGGCTGAGTGCTGAAAGCAAAAGAAAAAGAAAAAAAAACAAGCCAAAAACAAGCCAAGTGAGAAAATGGGCCATATCCTTGCGGTTAAAACTAGACAGCAGAGAGCGGCAGCAGAGATAAAAGAGATATCGGATTTACAGGGGAATACTGTTACAGATCCGGATAGGATAAGAGATGTTTTTAGAGTATTCTATGAAAAGTTGTATGCACGGGAAGATACAGGGGGAATTGTAGAAATTAGTAACTACCTTAGGGATATAATCCCCCCATCCCTCTCAAGGGAGGAAGGAGAAATATTAGAATCTACCTTACGTTTAGAAGAATTTACTGAAGCATTGGGTAGTTTACCATCAGGAAAGGCCTCCGGGCAAGATCAAATTCCAGTCGAGTTCTACAAAGTATTCCGTAAATGTTTGCTGATATACATGTTTGAGGTTATGTTATATGTACAACAGGGGGGACAACCACCAGAATCATGGGGGGGGGGGCGATATAATTGTTATTGCTAAAAAAGGAAAGCCCCCATCTCTCCCTGGTTCGTATAGGCCAATTACGCTGATGAACTCAGATGTTAAGATTTACTCAAAGATGTTAGCAAAGAGGTTAGCAGGGTGTATTGATCATTTGGTGAGCCCATCACAACACAGCTTTATACCCGGGAAGGGTACTACCCAGCATATCAGGATGGCGATAACTATGATTGATGCAGCAGGGGTCACAGGTGACCCTATCTCAGCACTCTTCTTAGATGCCGAGAAGGCTTTTGATAGGGTCGCCTGGGAATATCTATGGGAGGTTATGAAGTGGTGTGGTATAGGGCCTGGGTATATACTTGCCATTCAAGCCCTGTATAGAGATCTGTCTGCAAGGATTAGAGTTAACGGAGGACACTCAGACTTAGTTAATATACAAAGAGGGACTCGACAGGGTTGCCCATCTTCCCCGCTGCTTTTTGCCCTATATATTGAGACTCTAATGCGCAAACTGGAGGGAAATCCGGAGATACAGCCTATGTCATTGAATGGTTGTATTGTGAAAACTCTTGCTTATGCCGATGACGTGGCTATATTGACTCCGAATCTGGATATAGCTATGGTAGGAGTGGAGACAGAGGCACATGTCTTTGGGCTGGTTTCAGGGTACAGCTTAAATAAGACAAAAACCCAGATAGTTTTGAATAGTTTTGCAAGCAGTGTGGATAACAGGGTGGTTAACAGTGCAACTTATTTAGGGATTGAAATCTCTACAAATTTGGAGGAGGTGGTTGAGTTAAATATGAGTCCATTGTTGGCGAAGGTTAAAAGTGATTTAGAAAGAATAAATAACTTACACTTGTCTTTGGTTGGATGCACTAATGTGCTGAAAATGGTTGTTTTGCCTAAATTTTAGTATTTATTTAGATCAATTCCTTTAATTTTTGAGAATAAATGGTTTAATATGCTGGAGGGTATAGTAAATAGATTTATATGGGCTCATGGAAAAACCCGCAGGGCTTATAAATTTATTACTCTACCAAGGGATAGAGGGGGCTGGGGTGCACCAGATTTTAGACTATATTATCTTGCTGCTGCACTCCAGTATATGCAGGGGCTAATAGGAGGGGGAGGTGGGTTACCGAAAATTACTACTATGTCAACCGAAGTCTACGCAGCTGTATTAGGCCAGGATGCAGAAAACTGCTTCCTGTACCACACGGATCTGGGTTATCTTAGAAGACAGTCATATAAGACCCTTAGTGCTGCGCTTAAAATCTGGAGTTCTTTTTAAAAAAAGACAGGTATGGGAAGATTCAATAGGTATACCAAAATATATCAAAATAAATCCTTCCCTGCAGAGATCTTCGCTGATTCAGTAATGGCAGGCTGGGAAGATAAAGGGATACAACAAATTGGGGATTTAAGAAATTCAGTGGCGATAGTTCAATTCGAGGATTTGGTAAACAGATATAAAATAGGTAGAAGTGACTTTTTTAAATATCTTCAGGTTAGGAGTTTTTTGAGAAATGAGTTGATGGAAGGGATAACTACGGGAGAGGAACATTCCATTAGGTCGATATATGCCTTTTTGTCAAAAAGCAGACCGGATGACTTGGATAAACACAGGGATAAATGGGTGGAGAAAGTAGGGATTACTTCTGAATTTTTCCATGAATCCCTAGAATTAGGTCGGTCCATTCTCTGTTCTGCTCCCTTGCAATCCCAACATTATAAGACCTTATTCTCACTATACCATACTCCAGCCAGGATTGCGAAATGGGGGGGTACCGAGGGTATTACCTGTCCCAGATGTAATTCGGTTGATGCAGATATTGTGCACATGTTTGCTACATGTCCTCAGCTATATACGTTAATCAAGGATATTGAGTACTTTTTGGATAACTCATTAAGGATAAAGATAACCCTTACAGTGAGCTTAATTATGTTGGGAGCTGGTACTGAAAATACTTCAATGGATCCAAATGATGCAATATTTTTGTTTATGGTGACTGCTGTTTTTAGACTAATGCTAGCTAGAGTATGGTTAGATAAGAGTCCCCCATCCATGCAAACATGGTTATCAAATTTAATTTCTATATACAATTTAGAAAAACATATCTATGCAAGAAAGGGTAGGATTGGGAGGGCTCGGGGTAATAAAATCTGGGGGCCCCTGGCGAGGTGGAGAGCAGGGATAGGTTGATTTTATTCTGTTTTCGCTATTGTGATTTTGTGCTGACTCTTTGATTCTATTGAAATTCTATTATATGTTACACTGTTGTAAGGGTACTTCTTTGTGTTCTTATTGTGAGATGATCAAATGTAAGATGGAAAGATGGTTAATTTTTTTTTTTTAAATGTGTGCTTTGGTTGTAAAAGTATAAAATAAAAATATATTTTAAAAAAAAAAAAGAAAAAAAAATAGAACAAACAAATGAAGCTGAAGGCTGAGTGCTGAAAGCAAAAGATAAAGACAAAAAAACAAGCCAAAAACAAGCCAAGCCATGAAAGTGAAAGTTAAAGTGATCGGACGGCGCGGCAGAGGGGAAAGCAACTAAATGATCTGTGACGGAGGAGACAGATGGCGGCTGCGTGCGTGCACGCACACCTGCACTCAAGCTTCAGGCCAGAAAAAGCCTCTGGTAGGTAGCACTTTTTTTTACCTTTTACTAAAAGTCGACCAAGCAGCGCATGTGCTGCTCTAGGCTCGACCTAATGAAACCGTACATCGAACCACTAGACCTCAAAACTGCTGTTCAGGTGTTAGTCATTTCCAGACTTGAATATGGATGCACCACTCTATCAGGACTTTGCAAAGTCTCAACAGCCACGCTTAAAGCATTTTTTAAGGTAGTCTCGAGACTCTTAACTGGGTCTAAAAATTTTGACCACATCACCCCTCATCTGAAAGCTCTCAACTGTCTGCCTCATGAAGCAAAAATCCAACTAAAGATGGCCTGCATAATGCATAAGGCAATCTGTCACAAAACACCACTGTACCTTGCACAGAAAATCTCGTTTTCTGGAGGAAGCAGACTCTCATGGAGCGCTGGCGCTCTTCTTCTAAAACCTCCACTCTTCCATAAGAAAAGAACATACAATAAGGTCTTCTCCGGAGCTGCACCGAGAATATGGAACTCGCTTCCACCAGGCATCAGGAAAATCTCTTCTACTTCCACATTCAAAAAAGAAGCTAACTCCTTCCTAATGAGAGAATTCCTCCCTTAATCTACAGTACCTCTCTCTGTAAGACCATCTATTACCAGACTCTAGTAGAAGTTCCTCACTCTCTCACTATGCGCTTCGCGATGGTCCGTACTCGCACAAAAACTTCTGCTTGAAGACTGCTTCCCCTATTGTCACACTGAGAATACCCAGATCAGCCCAAATTCATGATAAGAGGATCACTGACATAATATCGAATACAAAAATATAGACTTACCAAAATATCGATGAAAAAATATAGAAAGCAAAAATATCGAATTCCTATCTACAAACAGGTAAGTACAAAAATATCGAATCAAAAATATTGTTGTAAAAAATAGTCAATATCTATTTTTTTTAAAAATGTCTTAAAAGTAATTTAAAATTAATGAAATAATGAATATAATTAACTAAAACATACTTAAAAATACTTAAAACAACCTTAAAATTACTAAATAATTAATTTAAGCTATAAAAGAAATACATATATATATTGTCCCCGGAGCTGTTTCGCGCGTTTTTCCTGCTTTGGGAGAGAGCATTGGACTGTATATATATATATATATATATATATATATATATATATATATATATATATATATATATATATATATATATATATATATATATATATATATATATATATGTAATATTGATAAAAAATATACAGTATATTTACCGTAGGATATAGCGGGAGGGTAAAATGTACTATTACCACTCCAGTGAGTGCAACAGTCGGGAAACCGTTGGATAGCGTAGGGGTAAAAATTACTATTGCCCCTCCAGAGAGTGCAACAGTAGGGAAAGCGTTGGATAGCGTAGGGGTAAAAATTACTATTCCCACTCCAGAGAGTGCAATAGTAGGGAAAGCGATGGATAGCGTAGGGGTAAAAATTATTATTCCCACTCCAGAGAGTGCAACAGTAGGGAAAGCGTTGGATAGCAGGAGGGTAGAAATTACTATTCCCACTCCAGAGAGTGCAACAGTAGGGAAAGCGTTGGATAGCCTAGGGGTAACAATTACTATTCCCACTCTAGTGAGTTTAACAGTAGGGAAAGTAATGATTTAATATATTATTAAAAATAAATTAAATATCAATACCAATAAAAAATATATTACAATTAATTACTACTTTAATATTATGTAATAATTAATTAATTAGAAATACAAATACATATTAGTTATTAAAATGAATTACCCATTCGTAATTAATTAACAACTAATTAATGTTCAATAACAAAAACTAATTAATAATACAAATTATTACCAATTAATAATTAATTAACAGTAAATTAATTATCAATACACAAAACATATTTGTAATATGTAATTAATTACAATTAAATTACTTCCCACCCTATTCCCCTATAAACCCACAATCCGCTGCAGAACATAAATTAATACAATTATCGTAATTATCAATTATTCAATTAATACAAATGAATTACCAATTAATAAAAATTCATTACTAACTAAAAATTGATAAACAATAAATTACAAATCAATACCAATACATAAATACAAATTATTTACTTAATTACAATTAAATTACTTCCCACCCTATAAACCCACAACCCGCTATGGAAAATAAGTTAATAAAATTAACATGATTATCAATTAATCAATTAATAAAAATTAATTAACAATACATTCAAAATGAATACCAATAAATAAATACAAATATTTAATTAATTACAATTAAATTACTTCCCACCCTATTCCCCTATAAACCCACAACCCGCTACAGAAATAAAACGCAAAATTAAATTAAAAATAATTAGTTTTTTCTACAAATTAATATTTAATTTAATATAATTAAATTACTTTGCACCCTATTCCCCTATAAACCCACAACCCGCTAAAGAATTAAATTACGCAAAAATTAACTAACACAAAATTCATTACTTAAAATAAATTACAAAAATAATATACACTTTTCACACATATACTAACATACAAAACACTTTAAAAAAATCGATATTATTAAAAATTCGATATATTTTAACACCTATATTATATACTTTGATATTTTGACTTTCTATATTTTAAAAATCGATATTATATTACTTACCTTCAATTCGATATTTTTCACTACTATATTGTGTCCATTCGATATTTTGTCCATTCTATATTTATACTTCGATACTAGCAGCCCGTCCCGACCTTGTCAGGGAGCAATCAGGCTTCCCCGACCCCCGCCCGCCCCGACATTGTCCAGCAGCCCGGGCCCCTGCCCGCCCCGTCCCCCGCCTGCTTCGACCCCGCCTGCCCTGACAGCCAAACCTATGTACATCGGGCCCAAAAAACAATGAGTCAAGATGGTGGTATTGCATGCATTTGAAAGGGAGTGTGCATTTTGTTAACTCTTCTCAGTGCGAGTTAAAGAACCATTTGCGAACATTATTAAGTAAATGATGCACTTGGCTTCCCCGACCCCCGCCCGCAGACTGGACCCGCACTTGGCGTTCCCGCCCGCAGCCCGGAACCCCGCCCGCAGCAGTAAAGGATGCACTTGGCTTCCCCGACCCCCGCCCTCAGCCCGGACCCGCACTTGGCTTTCCCGGCACCCGCCCGCAGCCCGGACCCCCGCCCGCAGCCCTGGCAAACGCCCGCCTGCCCCGACCCTCGCCTGCTCTGACATTGTCCGTGGGTCCCCGGAGCCTTACCTCATCTGCTGCTCCTCCTCCGCGCTCCTCAGTTCACCGTTCCGCTGCTCCTCACCGCCTGTCCGCCGGTCGTCACCGCTCCTCCCCCGCGCCATGTCCGCCACCCCTCCTTGCGCTCCTGGACGCCGCTCCTCCCCGCGCTCCTGACGTGAGCACGCAGGTCGCGGCCGGCGCTACTTCTCAGGGACTACTTTTTTTTAATGTACATTTTTTTAAATATAACGTATTTTTTAACTTTATATAGCCTATGTCCATCTGCACACCCTGAGGATTACAACAATGTATCGGGTGTGTGGATTGGCGCTGTGGTTCCCGAGATTACCTGCCTCAAAGGCTCAAAGTTCTTCCTTTATAATAGTAGTATAGATTATGGCTATTCTATATTTTGAATTCGATATTATGTCTAATTACCATGATAAGCTATATCCTAGGGTACGCTAATTTTATTACTGATTGTGCAAATGTTTTTCTCAATTGTTTTTTTTTTCTCCTCTCCTGACATGTCCATAGAGGTAACTACATCTATATGTGTCTATTGCACTGTTTGATACTTCAATGCTTTATATATATTTGATCCGCTATGATGCTGTTTGATGCAACATTTCTATGTATATGTGAAGCGCTGTGATACCCATTTCTGGATCTTGTTCGTGCTGTACAAAACACGTAATAAATAAATAAATAAATAAATAAATAAATACATAAAATATAGCCGTTGTAGATTTAGCCTAGTGCTCCTCTGTGGCATTCAACCTGACTGGTCATGGTGAATCAGTACCGTTATTACTTTGGCGAGTCTAGTTACTATAATCTTGGCCAGGTCCTTCGCTTCTACATTTAACAAGGAGACTGGCCTGTAGGAGGTACAATCCTCCAGGGGTTTGCCAGGCTTGGGAATAACCACAATCATTGCCATTCTCTGGTCTTCTGATAGACTGCCCTTTGCAAGCGATTTCTCAAACATACATCACATATGTGGTGCCACCAGACTTGCCATGCCCTTATATAGTTCTTCCGGGATGCCGTTGGGCCCCGCCGCCTTACCCGATTGTATCGAACCTATGGACCTGCATACCTCCTCTTCTGAGATGTCTAGTTCCAGCTCTTCCTGGTCTGCCCATGCGAGTGTAGGGAGTTGCATATCAGTTAGAAGCTCCACACATCCTGCCTTAGTGCGGGTCACCGAGGACTTGTATAATTGTTCATAGTAGGACACAAAAGCCTCTGCTATAGTCTCACCCGTGGTGCAGCAATCTCCCGTCAGATTTTTAACCTTAATTACCCAGCTCCTCTCCCTGTCTCTCTTTTCAAGCAATGATATTAGCTGAGAGGCCTTATCTCCTATTTTGTATATTCTTCGCTGGGTTGCCCTAGCATACTGCTTAGCTTTAACCTCCCCATGTTCATAACTCCTGTTGCTTTTATCTGATTACATAAGTATGTCATGCATTTGCCTCTATGATGGTTGCAAGCTCTTTCTCTAATTGCACTAGCTCCCCCTCAAGTGCGTGATACTGGAGTTTCCTTTCTTTCTTTGTCCCTCCTGCTAGCACCTGTACCTGTCCCCGTATTACTGCTTTCTAAGACTCCCATATCACTACTGGTGAATCCAACAAACCTAAGTTGTCCTGGAAGTAATGATTTGTGTGTTCACGTACCTTGTCTTTTATCTGTTTATTCTTAAAGAGCCAGGGGTTGATGAGGGGCGGCAATGCATTCGTTGTAGTATGGCCTATTAGTCTCACCTCCACTGGGTAGTGATCGAACAAGCCACATGCCTTATGTAGCGCTTCCCGAAAGCCTCCTGCCATTACGAAATGTGTCAGAAAGTAATCTAATCAAGAGTAACCACGGTGTGAAGCCGAGAAGAGTGTATATATAATGTCTGGCCAGAGGGTTATGTTCGCGCCAGATATCAACCAGCCCCATCGCTTCCACAAACGTCTTTAGGGTGTCTGCCCCTCCCTCATCACTCGTGTGTGATATTTTATCCACAGTGGGGTCCATCACTGTGTTGAGGTCCCCGCTCAATAACAGCACTCCATTAGGCAATTGCAACAATAACGAGCTCAGCTCAGGCAGTGTATTCGAACGCAGCTTCGGCGGAATATATACAGAGCAAAGATGAATGACTCGCCTCTTCTATAGTCCGGAGAGCGCAACATATCTGCCCAACTTGTCTTGCCAAGTTTGCTGGAGCACCAGTGGTAATTTCGTTTGGACCAGTATCCCCACCACCCTGGATCCGGACATGAACCCAGCATGTACCAACAATTTATATCCAAATCTATCTAATGCTTTGCATGTATTACCCAACAAATGTGTTTCCTGCAGCATGACTATATCTGGTGCATGTTGTCGGATATACTGCAATGCGATAGTGCATTTAATGTTGTTACCTAGGCCATTAATGTTCCAGGTCTGATCAGTACGTCACGCCCGGCGGAGTTGCTTGGTGTCTGTGATGCCTGGTGCTGCTTTTGGTGGGTGTCGGTGTCATCATTGCTATGTCTCAGGTTCCTGATTCTCCTATATCTAGGTGCCACGGGCATCAGTACATGTGCTCTAAATACCCCTACCACCCCCTCCCTCTTTTCTCCCCGTGTGTTGTGAGTATATATTAAATACAGTGTATTATAAACAAAAACATTGAAAACCCCAACAAAGTAAACTCCCCCCCCTGCTACCCTGAACTGTGAGATAAGAACTACCCACCCCACCAATTTGCAGAGCGCCTGTTGCCTCATAACTAAACTGACGAACTTTGGACGGGCTGTGGCCAATACTTGCCCACTGAGGTCTACCCACCCCCCTTCTAAAAGTTGCCATTCTTCTAGCGGTACATGGAACTTGTCATTTTTACCCTCAACCGCACACTTCTTAGGATCAGATACGGCATAGCTTAATGTCAAAGCGTTCGTTCGTTACTTCCTTACGTTATACACCATTTCGCCTCTGCCGTGAGGTCACTGTTTCTAGTTTAGACTATTCCTGGGACCCCTTTTTTACCATTCTTGTTGAGCATGCCTCTTATAGTTCTTTCAGACTGTAAATTGGTCCTGTGTACCTCCCCGCTGGAGGGGGTCATTTGTAGAGTCCCCTTCTGTTTCTGTCCCGCACTCTGTAACCTTCCCCACTGCCCCCCCCCCCCGTGCCACGACCCACCTGCTACTCGCCATCTGTCCAACCACTTCCATACCTCTTCCGGGGTGGTGACCCTTTACCTTCTGCTGCAACTCGGAGCGTGGGCATAAAAAGCATCGAATAGGTAATGTCCTTTGCTCTCAACGCTCTTTTGACCTCAAAAAATGACCTCCTTGCCGGTTGCACTTTGTTAGTGTAGTCCGGATAAAATGAAATAGTGGCGTTATCGATTTTGAACTGTGGTGTTTTTCGGGCCGCTTGGAGGATTACATCCCGATCTCGGTAATTACAAATGCAGGCAATGATTGGGCGTGTGGTACTCCTGGTCTCGGCTATGTGCCCGGGATTCTGTGGGGTCTTTCTACAGCGAAGTACCTGGACAGTCCCTTTGGTTGGAGCGATTTCAGAACCAAGTCCTCTACATAAAGATCCACTGCAGGGCCCTCCGCCCTTTCCGGCACGCCAATGATGCGTACATTGTTGCAATGGGCGCGACCCTTCCGGTCCTCCAGCTTTGCCTCCATTGCAGCTGTTGCATCTATGAGTTCCTGCATTCGCTTTTGCAGTGCTTTTGTATCCACTGTTAGGGCACTTATCACATTCTCAATTTCCTTGACCCTTGAACCCATATTTCTCAGATATGCCCTAATGAGTGATACCTCTGTGTTTACTGAGTCGATTTTCCCTGCTAGGTCCGTCCCCACACCCTGTATTGCTGTCATGATATCATGTTGAGTGAGCCCTGCCAAACTGCAACAGTCCCTGTGGAATTGCCCGTTCCACCTCCACAGCACGTGCGTGATCTTTGGGCACTGCATATTTATCCAGTTTAGTTTGTTGCGCAGCACGTGGGCCTTTACCACCAGTCATGACACCTGAGTCTGATTGTCTGATACCTGCACCAATGTAGACCTTTATGCAGATCTGTGGGGGGGGCTCTCAGAAGTACTCACTGCCATCTGCACCTGAACGCTCCCTGGTCCAGTCGGCCTGTCGGATTTCCTGACCTGATACCCAGTGCTGGTCACTGATGTGGGCCCGCTCCTCACACACCCCTCCATTCACTCAGCTCAGAGAGAGTCCAAAATTTGGCAGGGCTGGGTCCACTGTCAAGCAGCCAGCAGTAAAATTCGCCCTCACAAAAAGGGGCATCTGGTGGAAGTGTCACTTAAACTCACCACTTGTGTTCTGATGGTGTCTGTCCGTCGCTGCAGTGCCCCCTGAAGCGGAATGCACTTGTACTTTTATAAATTAGGAAGCCCACACTCCTTTGGCTTTCCTGTCAGTCAGTTTGTTTGTTTAGTCCCACTTGCGAAGGTCACTGAGCCTTTATCAGTCGCCTCGGTCCCCGGGCACATCAGCAGTGGCTTGTTGTTTGATTGCGGGACCTTCCTCTCTGGTCCCTTCACGTCACCCGTTTCAATGTAGGCACATCAGTTCTAAATTACGGCCCCAAGGTGAGCCCCAAGGTGAGCCCCCTCTCAGCCGCCTGCTGAGCCCTTTTGCGTATCCCACCGGGCCTCCCCTGTAGGAATGTGGGTTTCTGTTGCAGTAACTCCCCCACTTTTTGCCTGCCAGACTACTGATGCACTTTCACTCGATGCGCCCTGGGTCCCTGCCAATCAGGTTCCCAGTGCCTGTGTTCTTTCTCCAAAACTAACCCGATTGGCATCTCTGGCCACAAATCAGCCCTGGTAAATGGTACCACAGGTACCCAGGGCACTGTGACCAGTGAAGACTTCTAAGTGCTGTAGTATTTATTCTGCTACCCTTAGAGGCCCTGTACCGCTACGCATACAAACGGCCTTTGCAGGCTGCGTGTTTTGGTGCAGAATAAAGTGAGGAGTCGACATGGCACACACCTCTGAGTGCCATGCCTACAACCCACTGCCCTGGCATAGAGATCAGTCACCCCTCTAGCTGGGTGCAATATACCAGTGATGAAGTTACAGGTGCATGAGCCCTGTACCCCTACAGTGTCTAAGCCCATTCTTAGACATTGTAAGTGCAGTGCTGCCATTAAGAGTATATGGTGCTGGAGGTTTGTCATTACGAATACCACAGCACCATAATGGCTTCACTGAAAACTGAGAAGTTTGGTATCAAATTTCTCAGCACATTAAACCCACACTGATGCCAGTGTGGGATTTATTAGAAAATGCACACAGAGGGAATCTTAGAGATGCCCCCTGAAAACTAACCTACCACTAGTGTCCAGGCTGAGTGGCTGCTTTCAGCTGCCACCACCAGACATGTTTCTGAACCCCTGGGTCGAGAGCCTGCTGCTCTCTGGGGCCTAAAACAATGCACATCCTGGGACGAGGTGCCAAGTCTCCTCCCCAGGATGGGCAGGGTTCACGAAGGAGAAGCTTCAAAGGCTTGAGACCTTTGGGAGCTTCCCCAGGCCACTTGCTGCTCTCAGCAACTGCTCCACACTGGTTCTGACCCCCACTTTGCGAGTGAGAACCGGCTGGAAAAACAAGTGAGGAAGATAGGTGTGCCCACCTCTGCAAACTCCACCCCTTAGGTGGGGGAGGTGAGGTGAAGCACAACTCTCAGTCCCCGCCATCTTGCTGATGGGGGACTCAGCCAACCAGGGACAAGCTCATGCCCCCCTCCCACTGGGAGGGTGGCATATTAGGGGGTGTACCCACCCCAGGGAAGGAACTCATTGGTCCCTGCCTTTTACCTACCTGTAACGCCCCTAAATCTAGTATTTAGGGGCACCCCTGAACCTTGCTTCCTCAGACAAGAAGAAACTACAAGAAGAAGAAGAAGAAGGACAGAACAGCAGTGCAGCAGCTAACAAGAGGAAGACGCCCACTGACTTGGCCCCAGCCCTGCAGGCCTGTCCCCCCCCCCTTGAACCTGCTCCTGTGA
This sequence comes from Lissotriton vulgaris, assembly GCF_964263255.1. Taxonomy (NCBI): domain Eukaryota; kingdom Metazoa; phylum Chordata; class Amphibia; order Caudata; family Salamandridae; genus Lissotriton; species Lissotriton vulgaris. Next base: position 282,828 of record NW_028252614.1, on the reverse strand, counting down.
AATCCTAGGGTGTCCTGCAGCCAGCATCCTCAAAAACCCCGGAGGATCAGCCTACCTTCATGCACAAAGACTTTATCTCCTGTGAACACCGGATTTGTTCATCTGCAACCTCTGGCTTCAGTTGGAAACCGTGAATCCACCCCACTCTGCACCTGCTGTCCACAGCACCGAGCTCGAGAGGGAAAACACCACGAGGAGGTCACCCATGTGATCCTGACCCGAGATCTGGGGACCCCTGACCTGCCTCAAGCCTCCAGCTGACGCTTGCAGCCTAAATCCAGAAGGTCCCCCCCAACCGCGACCAGGAGCTGGTAAGATCGGACCCCAAAAGGCACCCCTGCACCTGACGCCCGACAGCCTTGTGTGCCCAAACCGATGGTGCCTAACCAACCCCATACTTCCCAACTTACCTCTCGAAGTGGTGGTCGCAACCAGAAGACCTTCGCCCCCAAGCCTGCAGTGCCTTTGCAAACTGGAGGTTCCCCATTGCAAAACAACAGGGCGCCGACGTTGAAACAGCACCCTGCACCTGGCTGCCCTAGTGCCGCTGAGGGTGCACCTTTGGTGCTACTTTGTTTCCCATTTGCTCTGAGCTAAAGCCCAGGAGCTTTGCTCCCACACCAAGTGGCCTGTTTGCCAGCAGCCACCAACCAGAGGCCCTCTATCCCCCATTGGATAACATTGGGACTCAGCACCCTGCACCTGGCCACCCTTGTGCCGCTGAGGGTGTAACTAGAGTGCATCCTTGACCCTGGGGGACCCCTGAGTCTACCCCAGAACCTCATCTCCCACTACCAAATACTTACCTCAAAACCGATAACTCTATTTTCCTCCATAGGATAACATTGACTGTTTTTCTTGGAAAAGTTTCTAAGTGAGGAGCTTAATAAACTAAAGAAATTCTTTAAAATTGCATCCTCTAACAAAACGATTTTACTTACCTGTTTTCAGGAAATTTCCCAGGGTAGTATCCAGGTATACTACTCTGGGGCCGCCCTTGTGCCGCTGGGGGTGTAACTAGAGTGCATCCTTGACCCTGGAGGACCCCTGAGTCTACCCCCAGAACCTCATCTCCCACTACCAAATACTTACCTCAAAACCGATAACCCTATTTTCCTCCATAGGATAACATTGACTGTTTTTCTTGGAAAAGTTTCTAAGTGTGGAGTTTAATAAACTTAAGAAATTCTTTAAAATTGCATCCTCTAACAAAACTATTTTACTTACCTGTTTTCAGGAAATTTCGCAGGGTAGTATCCAGGTATACTACTCTGGGGCTGATTCCGATCTCAGTCGGTCAGCCCTCTGAGACGTGTCAGTAGCCTTACCTTACGGACGAACCGTACCAGGAGCGGGACCGTCCGGGCCAGGAAGTATGATGCGGAAAAGTGCCAAAATCCCGACCGATCCGCACACTCCGACTCCATCATCAATCTCCGACCAAGCCTGACCCTGAAACACTGAATTCGTGCCGCACAGCAACCTAAACACTGCTACTTCCGGCCGGTCAAGTACGATGCGCAGTTACTACTTTCCGTACGGGTCACCACGTACAGGACGTCCCAGCACCCGGAAGAGCTGCATATAAACTTCGACTCGTGCCATTAACCCATTCCACGGATTCGAACTGGAGCACCTAGCAACGGATCGAGACGGACCGTTAATCCAATCGCGCAGGTCATACCAGTCCTGTACATATATGACCGGATCAGGAACAGACGCGGACGGCGCAGACGGTAAGTCGGACACCCACCCCACAAACAAATCCAGGGGGTCCAGACCCTGCCCACCATTACCACGCCTCCTTAGGGAACCCATGGCCACCCCAACTGCCACCCCACCCATAGGGGCATGTTGCCTATCACTGATGCCACTCGACCCATATGTATCATGTTGCCTATCACTGATGCCACCCCACCCATTTGGGTCATGTTGCCTATCACTGATGCCACTCCACCCATATGTATCGTGTTGCCTATCACTCATGTCACCCCACCCATATGTATCATGTTGCCTATCATTGATGCCACCCCACCCATATGTGTTATGTTGCCTATCACTGATGCCACCCCACCCATATGTATCATGTTACCTATCACTAATGCCACCCCACCCATATGTGTTATGTTGCCTATCACTGATGCCACCCTACCTATATGTATCATGTTGCCTATTACTGATGCCACCCTACCCATAGTGGCATGTTGCCTATAACTGATGCCACCCCACCCATTTGTGTTATGTTGCCTATCACTGATTCCAGCCCACCCATATGTATCATGTTGCCTATCACTGATGCCACCCCACCCATAGGGGCATGTTGCCTATCAATGATGCCACCCCACCCATATGTATCTTGTTGCCTATCACTGATGCCACCCCACCCATTTGTGTTATGTTACCTATCACTGATGCCACCCCACCCATACAGGCATGTTGCCTATCACTGATGCCACCCCACCCATATGTATTACGTTGCCTATCAATGATGCCACCCCATCCATAGCGGCAGGTTGCCTATCACTGATGCCACCCCACCCATAGGGAGGATGATGTGACACACATCCATCAAACATCAGCCACAGGCATGTCAGTCAAATACATTCCACAACAACATCATGCCAACAACGTGTAGTGCCTGACAAATAACCCCAACAGTGATTTTGATTCATGGCACACAAAGTAACTACCATCACAAGTGTGAAGTAAACCAGAGTGTGGGCTACGCAAGTCAAGCTTTGAAATAGCACCGGGCCAATGTGTGAAAACACCCCATCAGTGTGTACATCCAATGTAAAATCTGTGGACACAAAGCACAGCTGAAGTAGAGCATTGTGGCAAAGGGTGAAAATCAGCCATCATCACAGTGACCACAAGGTAGGTGTCATCATGGAAATAGCAACACTTGACATACAGTATGTATGATTCCTGTGCATGTCAGGACAACACCTGTACAGTCAACCTTCATCTAACACCCAGTGTAGGCACTGGTGACATACGCATGGGTACGGTATTGCCCCTTAAGTCACCTGCACATAGACAATACATATGTCTACCAAGTTGCACAGAGGACACAGTTGACTTTACACCAATGATGTCCAGCCCCTGCATGTACAGTGTAGATGGCACAACAGTCAGGGAAAGTGTCACATTGGCCATTGTGAAGCACATCATATGTGCATGGGTGCAAGCCACAGATGTGGCCATGCCAAAGAAATGTTACCATCCCTGTGCCAAATTAGTCAATCATGACACCCCCACTCAGCTGCAAAGGATGACATGGATACCAACCTGAACAAAAACACTCATTTCATGGCCCACATGGAGCATACCACATCAACACCTCAGTAACAGACATTTGTAAATCCTGCATCTTCACAGCAAGGTCAGGGTAAACAGCACCAACTAAATCTACAGCTAAATAAAATGCACAAGGAGAACAAAAAAATGCTTTATCCAGCAATCTGCCATCTGGAAGGCAAAATAAATAAATAAATGTAGTCCAATGTCCAGTAGAAAATCAAAAGTCCAATGATGATGTCAGTGACACCTGCCACTCATTGCTTGCCTGCACTGATAAGGACTGGGGGACATCCACTCTGAGGGGCATACATTGCGCAGGCCAGGCACCGCAGGGACAGGATCAGGGCTCAGAAGGAGGTTAGGAAGGGGTGCTGGGTGCAGGAGAGTTAGTTGCAACTGCAGTGGAGGGGTCTGACATGGGTTGTGCCGTCACAACTGTGGGGCACAAGTCTGATGGGGTGGGTACTGTAACCACTGCAGTGGGCAGGTCAGGTGTAGTGGACATGGTCCCCACTGTAGTGCCCATGTCAGACTGGGTGGGCGTGGACTCCACTGCAGTGCCGAACCCCATGGGAGGGGAAAGGGGTGCAGGTGGGGTTGGCAGGACAGCTGGGGGTGACACGCTCCCCACAGTAGTTGCAGCAACAGACAGACTTGTGGTGGTGCCAGTGGAAGAGCAAGTGGCAGGGGGGAGGGCCTGATGATTTTGGGGGTGATATATCTGTGGGTGGGGGAACCTGGGACAGGGTGTGGCGGGGGAACCTGTGGTGTGCTGACCTGGGGGATGGAGGAAGGAGACTGTGCAGTGGAGCTGGGGAGTGGGGGTTGGATCTTGATCTTCCGGCTACAAGGTGACTTGCGGGGTGGGGCCTTGGTCTGCCTGCGCTTGCGGGAGGGTGTCCGGGTGTGAGGGGCACTCTTCTCTGTGTGTGGTGACTTCCCCTCCCCCCTGTAGTCAGGATCTGCTGGATCTGAGGGGAAGAGGCCTAGGTCACACAGGAACAGCTTTTTAGGAGATGGGGTTGCAGTTGAGGCAAGGGAAGGGCTCTTGGGGTAGAGGGATCGAAGGAGTGTGGAGTGCTTGTGGATGCCTGTGTGTGTGTCTGAGACCCATCCCCTGTGTGTGTGGTATCAGTCTCCTGACTTTGCCTGCGTGCACGTTTAGACTTATTTGTGGGTGAATGTGTGCTGTCTGTGTCTGTGTGTTTGGGTGACCGTGCAGGTGTGTGTGTGCTGGGGACAGGTAGGGTGCTTGGAGGAGTTGTTTGGGCTGAGGCTGAAGAGGTCAGGGACTACTGGAGGAGGGATACTCCTGCCGTCAGTGAGGCGGCCATGGACTGATTGGTCCTCTGTAGGGCAGACATGCCAGATGAGATGCCCTCCATGAACGACACCAGTTGTGTCAACAGACCGGTGTGTACATGGAGGACACTCAGCATTGATGTCTGCCCTTCATCGATATGTTTAAGTATGTCCACAGACTCCACACTCAGGGCAGCAAGGGACACAGGGGCAGGGAGTGCGGTGCCTGGCATGACGGAGACATTCTCCCGAACACGGGAGCTACCACGGACCTCTGGGATGGGAACCGAGGGGAGGGTGGTGGTGGTGGGGGTGGTCGTGATGGTGGTGGCGGGGACAGCCTCACCCTCCATTGTTTCCTGGCTGCTGACACCCGCCCCCACAAGGTAGTCATCCTCCGAGCTGCTGTGGTCCACAGCTGAGGTGGTAGGTGCTGAGAACTCCTCGGTGTGGCTCCCCTCACCCTCCGTGCCACTGGGTCCCTCCGACTCCTCAGTTGATGGCCCGGGCTGGCTCTGTAGCTCATCTTGGTGCGTGGCGATGTCTCCTGTGCCCGTGGATGTATCTGCATATAAGTAGGAAAATAAGAACCACATTCGTTTCCTGCACTGACTGCACACAACACTGTCAATACCCAACATTACTGGTCATGCACTAGCATCCTCAGCTGTCATTTACTAAAAATGTACACACAGGGGTACATAGGTCAATACCCGGTCTGAACTTCAACCATGGCACCCATATCCCTCCTGGACAGGTACCCATATGTCTGTTGCATGCTGGCTGTCAATACCCCAAAGTGCACACGTGCACCACATACACAGTTGTTGTACATGCAAATGACCATTTAGAAGTACATCACCATTAACATACATCACATCAAATGCCAATCACTCAGTACATGTGTCTGGATGAATGTATGCCCACACTCACATTTCACAATCTTGTGATACCTAGCAGCACAACACACAATGATGTCCTAACGTCCTGATACTAAATGACACAATGGGGTGCATGGAGCACCTCAGACTCCAAATGTAGGATCCCTCCTAGCAAGTCAATGCCCTTGCACACACATGCATGGTAAGTCAGTCTTCACTGTCACATGTCATGGGGCAATGCATCCCAAAAACATCAGTCTGCACTGCGTCACATTCATAGGTCATGCCCATACCGAACTCTGCAGCTGACAAGTGCACCAGTCTGTCCCCTGCCACACACTGTTCTTGCACTATGATGATCCTACATCACTTAAATCTGACATATGAGTGACTGCAAACTCAACTACCTGAACATGAACACCGCACAGTCGGCTGACAATTACACACAGCTGCGTGAAAGTCACTCTTGCATACAGCATAGTGCTTATTCACCTGACCACACCCCTATATGTTGCACAGGTATCACCCCCATTTTCGCAACTCAGATGTCCAGCTCACACTAACATCCTCAACACGCCAGTTGTCACAAAATAGGAAGTCACACTACAATGATATTGTGTCAGACACCCGATGGCACATTTCAGGAAGCACAACCAGTTGGTCCCTACACGTGAGTATGAGTATTATTATTTTATTTATTTTTTGATTTGTTAAGCGCGGTTGCTGCCCAGGGGCGTCCAAGCGCTAAGGTTAGACAGAGCTGAGACGGAGCACAGGAGGAATTAAGAGGGCTTCCTAAATAGTATGGTTTTCAGTTTCCTGCGAAAAGGGAGTAGGTCGGGTGTGGATCGAAGATCAACGGGAAGTGAATTCCACAGCTTGGCGGCGTTCAGTGAGAACATCCTGCCCCCTGACCTAGCTCTCCTTACTCTGGGCACCACTGCCAGAAAGGTACCGGAAGACCGGAGGTTCCTGTTAGGGTGGTAAGGGATAACAAGGCTGGTGTTGATTGCTGATCCAGTCTTCCAAAAAGCTCGATGTGTGATACACAGAGCCTTAAAAGCCACTCTCTGTCTCACCGGTAACCAGTGTAGGCTTTTCAGTCCCTGTCTAACGGACTGAGACCGTGGGATTTGGAGTATGGTACGTGCTGCACAATTTTGTACCACCTGCAGCTTTCGAAGAGTCATCTCAGGCTCCCCCAGATAAAGGGCGTTGTTTGAGTCTAAACGGGACTGGATAAGGCCTTGTACTGCCACCTTCTTGGCATCCAGAGGTAAAAGTGAAAGGACCTTCCTCAGTGTTCTTAAAAGGCCAAAACAGGTGGCAGACAACTTAGTGGCCTGAGTGGAAAAGGAGAGTTTATGGTCTAACCAGACTCCCAAACTCTTGACACTGTCCTTAGGGGTGGGAGGTGCCCCCAGACCAGCAGGCCATAAGGAAGAGAAAGGTAGTGGTGAGGGTGGGCCTAAGAGCATGAGTTCAGTTTTCCCACCGTTCAGTTTGAGGGAGGAGTTAGTCATCCACTCCCTCACGCTCTCCAGGCATTTCAGCAGGCCGGCCGAGGCTTGTCCACCGTTCTCCTGGGCCAGTGAAACCACCAGCTGGGTATCGTCGGCGTACGACACGATTTTAATGCCGTACGGTTCTACTACCCCAGCTAGCGGTTTCATATAGACGTTAAACAGTACAGGGCTCAGCGATGAGCCCTGCGGCACTCCACAGCTGAGAGGCTTGATGGTAGATGTTGTGTTACCATCAAAGATCTGGAAGGATCTGTCGGCCAGAAAGGACCTAAACCACCTTAGTGCGTTTCCCGAAACTCCGATGTTCTGGAGACGGTTCAGCAGAGTGATATGGCTGACCGTGTCGAAGGCGGCACTCAGATCAAGGAGGATCACTGCCACTGATCCCCCCTGATCCAGTATCCTTCGAGACTCTTCAGTCACTGCTAGCAAGGCGGTTTCAGTCCCGTGGCCAGGTCTGAAGCCTGTCTGGGAGGCGTGCAGTAGGGAGTGATTCTCCAAAAACTGGACCAGAAAGGCGTTGATGTGTTTTTCCAGCACCTTACCAGTCCATGGAAGCAGTGAGATGGGGCGATAGTTGGAATGGTCGTTAGGGTCCAAATTAGATTTTTTTAAGAGCGCCCGCACCGAGGCTTGCTTCCAGGCAGTGGGCACTGTACAAGTGGACAGAGATGAATTTAGCAGTTCCAGAACTACAGGGAGGATGACATCACCTGCCTGCATCAGGATTTCTGGGGGGGCTGGGTCTCGAGGGGATCCCGACCTGACCTGGCGGTACTCAGTAGTAGGCAGGTCTAAACAGGGAGAATTTTCCGAGTTGGATGGGTCGGGCGCCTCATGATTCAGAGCCATGGCTGGGAAGGTGGAGTATATGTTCAGCACTTTGTCATGAAAAAAATCCGCCAATTCATTGCATTGCTCCTTGGTCTTGGGTAAGGGGGGAGCAGTGGGGGCACTCGTGCATTGCTTTACTATGTTAAAAATTTCTTTAGGTTTTGATCTGGCTTCCAAAATTTTGCCGGAATAATAAGTTGCCTGGGCTGCCTTGATCCCTTCTTTGTAACTTTTGATCGTCTCTCTATAAGCTGCCTTCTTTTCTGGAAGAAAGTCTACGCGCCAGGCTCTCTCATGTTGCCTACATTGACGTTTTAGCTCTCTCAGCGAGTCAGAAAACCAGGGGGCTGATGTCTGCACTCGCTTAGAGGATGTTTTGCAAAGAGGCAAGAGAGAGTCTAAAGAGTTGGTAATCCAGCTAACATAGTTTCCATATGCCAGATTAGGGTCTGAGCAGGATGGCGGACGAGTAGCGTCTAACTCACCCCTCCAGAGGTCGCCGGGGAGTTTTCTCCAGTTTCTTCTCAGCGAGATTTGGGGGGATAAATGGGGGGCTTTATAGGTGGACCAGGTAAACGGCACCAGGTAGTGGTCAGACCATAAGAGGGGGATAGGTTGGGCAGTTATTAAATCCATACTGTTGCTAAAAATAGGATCGAGAAGGTTCCCTTTTTCGTGGGTTGGGGATGTAACCAGCTGGGTCAGTTGAAGGGCTTCGAGGTCATCAACTAACTCTTTCGCAGAGCAGTCGGACGGCGAGTTAAAGTGTAGATTGAGATCTCCCAATACTGTGTAGCTAGCCGCCGATAGGGATCTTTTTGCTATGATCTCTGGTAGTGCTCGAAGGAATGGTTTTGCGGATTCAGGGGGGCGATAGATCAGTGTACCAGAGAAGGAGTGGTTGGCGTTAAACTCTATGCAGAATTCCAGACTAGAAATACAGTCCAGTCCAGAAATACAGAGACTCACTATGCCTTGGAGTGGGCATGACAGAGCAGGTAAACCAAATACAGTGTATTGGCATGGACAGTGGTCATGTGTCTGGGCCAGTGTGACATACTTCCTCTACATAGCCCCGAGGACACTACATGGACTCACCTGCTGCATGGGTATGTTGTAAGTACCCCACACACATGTTGTCACCCAGACCTGCAATTTGAACACATATGAAAGGCAGACACATAACACATGTCAGAGACCAAGCATAGTGCAAAGAAGAGACACACCCACGATGCACACATCACGGTCACAGTAACATATTCTGTGCAGGACCATCAGCATAGCTCATTTAAGGGACACAGAGCCCAAGTTTATAATAGTCACAGACTGTAGGGGCCACAACTTTGGATCAGGTGAGGAGTGTGACTTACACAATAAAGGGACACGAGTCCTGGACTCCAAGACCAACGTAATGTCGGAGTATGACCAGGCCACTACACTGAACATAGCATGTCAGACATGTTCACAGATCAGGCATGGACTTACCCCCTCCTTGCTGCTGTCTGGCATTCAGTTGCCCATCCAGGTCCGGGAAGACCACCGGCAGGATCCGGAGCATGTGGGGGGTCAGAGTCCGGTGTCCGCCCCTATGGTCGAGGAGGCGACAGCTTCAGCTGGACCCTTGCGATCCTCCGGGTCCAGACACGTAGGTCCTGCCACCTCTTAAGGCAGTTGCGGATCTGGCGCTTATAGACCTCTAGTGATCTGACTGCCCGGGCGATGGTCAGCCAGATTTCCTGCTTCAGGTGGGCATCAACCTGTGAGGTTTACAAAGTGAAGAGGACATTAACACACATGCCACATAATTGTGCTGCATACAGTTGAAAATCCATGTAGTCATCACAAAGCCAAAAGAGGTACACAGGTAGTTCACCCATAGAAATGTCATTTTTGCTGCAGGTCTAACATGGTAACATTGGCTAGGACTGTAAAGCCAGCACTACTGCACTACTGCAGCAGGACGGATCACTGACATAATATCGAGGGACATAATATCGACTACCAAAAATATCGGCGAAAAAATATCAACAGACAGAATATCGACTTTGTATCTACAAACAGGTAAGTACAAAAAAAACGAGTAAAAAATATTGTTTACAAAAATATAGTTTGTAAAATTATCGACTTTATTAAAAACAATGTTAAATTAAATTAATATTAAAAATTATTTACTAAAATTTACTTAAAAATACTTAAATTACCTTAAAATAATTAATTAATTAAAGAAAGTTATAAAAAAATGTTTTACATATTTGTTAAAACATATATATATATATATATATAGTAACATAATATAATTAAAAAATATCCAATATTATTACCGTAGGATAGCGAAAGTGTTAACTTACTATTCCCACTCCAGAGAGTGCAACAGTAGATAAGGCGTTGGATAGCGTAGAGGTAAAAATTACTATTCCCACTCCAGAGAGTGCAACAGTAGGGTAAGCGTTGGATAGCGTAGGGGTAAAAATTACTATTCCCACTCCAGAGAGTGTAACAGAAGGGAAAAGGTTGGATAGCGTAGGGGTAAAACTTACTATTCCCATTCCAGAGAGTGCAACAGTAGGGAAAGCGTTGGATAGCGTAGGGGTACAAATTACTATTCCCACTCCAGAGAGTGCAACAGTAGGGAAAGCATTGGATAGCGAAGGGATAAAATGTACTATTCCCACTCCAGAGAGTGCAACAGTAGGGAAAGCATTGGATAGCGTAGGGGTAAAAATTACTATTCCCACTCCAGAGAGTGCAACAGTAGGGAAAGCGTTGGATAGCGTAGGGGTAAAAATTACTATTCCCACTCCAGAGAGTGCAACAGTAGGGAAAGCGTTGGATAGCGTAGGGGTAAAAATTACTATTCCCACTCCAGAGAGTGCAACAGTAGGGAAAGCGTTGGATAGCGTAGGGGTAAAAATTACTATTCCCACTCCAGAGAGTGCAACAGTAGGGAAAGCGTTGGATAGCGTAGGGGTAAAAATTACTATTCCCACTCCAGAGAGTGCAATAGTATTATTATTATTATTATATTTAATTTTATACAGCGCACAGCTACCCGGAGATTTCCTGGCGCTAAACAAAAAGAGAGAGAACGGGGGAGTTGCAGAAGGACTGGCTCTAAAAGACAAAAAGGGTCTACAGATTAAATAACCAAGTCTTGAGGTCTCTACGGAACCTTAGATAGCAGGATTCAGAACGTAAGGAAAGAGGTAAGGTATTCCACAGGGAAGGAGCCAAATAAGCGAATGAGCGGCCGCCCATTCTGACTCTCCTAATACGAGGCACCTGGTATCTATGTTGAGACGACGAATGAAGAGTACGGGGGGGGACAGTAGTGTTGAACCAGATTGCTTAAGTAAATAGGGGCATTACCTGACTTGATACGGTGCATGATGCAGAGGGCCTTGAATTTGGAGCGGTTTTCAATTCGGAGCCAGTGTAGGCCACGCAGAGAAGCAGAGGTGGAAGAGGTTCTGGGGAGATTGCAGAGTAGCCGGACGGCCATGTTTTGAACCGTCTGAGGTTTGCGGGTCACCTCCTTACATGAACCCAGAAAAAGAGCATTCCCATAATCCAGCCGGGATGTGATTAAAGCTTGGACTACGGTTCTCTGGGTGTCATGAGGCAGCATCCATATGATCTTTCTCAGCCACTTGATGATGGTAATACAGGTGGCCGCGACTTTGATCACATGTTGCTTCATCGACAGCTGATCATCAAAAATGATGCCAAGGTTGCAAGCTGTTTTAGAGGGAACAGGTAAGGGGCCCATTTGCTGTGGCCAATGATGAGGACCCCAAAGTGTGGTGTTGTGGCCAAACAAAAAAAGCTCGGTCTTGTCCCCATTTAATTTTAATTTATTGTCATGCATCCAGTTGCTATGTTATTGAGACCAGAGAGAAGGGAAGATGTATTGGAGTTTTGACCTGTGGAAGTGAATAGATGATCTGTGTATCATCGGCGTAAGAATAAATGATAAGTCTGGCTTGCTCCGCAATGGTGGCAAGGGGTCTAACATATAAGCAACAGTAGGGAAAGCGTTGGATAGCGTAGGGGTAAAAATTACTATTCCCACTCCAGAGATTGCAACAGTAGGGAAAGAGTTGGATAGCGTAGGGGTAAAACTTACTATTCCCACTCCAGAGAGTGCAACAGTAGGGAAAGCGTTGGATAGCGTAGGGGTAAAAATTACTATTCCCACTCCAGTGAGTGCAACAGTAGGGAAAGTAGATACTTCATATATTATATAACAATATATATATATTAATATCTATAAAAAAATTAATTAAAAGTAATTAACACTTTAATATAATATAATAATTAATTAATTACAACTACTAATTTAATTTAATCATTACAATTAATTATCTATTAACACTAATTAATTACAAATTAACAATTAATTAATTAGTAATTAAACAGTTACTTAACAATTAAAATCTAATAAATACACAAAAAAATTAACAAATGTAATTAGTTATAATTACATTACTTCCCACCCTATTCCCCTATGAACCCACAACCCGCTACAGAAATTAAATTACTTAAATTAACATAATTATCAATTAATCAATTAAATAAAATTATTTGGCAATTAAAATTTAATAATTACCTAATAAATATATTTTAACAATTAATTATAAACACATACCAATAAATAAATGTACATATTTAATTAATTATAATTAAATTACACTACATAAATTTACATATTTAATTAATTATAATTAAATTACTTCCCACCCTACTCCCCTATAAACCCACAACCCGCTACAGAAATTAAATTAGTTAAATTAACATAATTATCAATCAATCAATTAAATACAATTAATTGCCAATTAAAATGTAATTAATTACAAATTAAAAATTAATTAACAATTAATTATAAACAAATACCAATAAATAAATGTACATATTTATTTAATTATAATTAAATTACTTCCCACCCTATTCTCCTATAAACCCACAAACCGCTACAGAATTAAATTACGCAAAATAACATTAAATTCATTAATTCAATTACATTGTAACATAAATAAACACTTTTAACACATAAAAAAAATCGATATTATTAAAAGTTCAATATTTTTCTTGACCTATATTATGTACTTCGATATTTTGACTATCTATATTTTAAAATTCGATATTACATTACTTACCTTCAAAATGATATTTTTGATGTCTATATTCTGTCCATTCGATATTCTGTCCAGCCTATATTTTGTACTCGATATTATGTCCATTCAATATTTTGTAGTCGATATTTTGTCTGTTTACCCAGCAGGGCACCTGTTCAACACATGTACCCACATGAATAGGTAGCTAGCTGAAAGTACTCAGTGCGTATGCCTCACACTGCTGTGCACACTTCCATTACTCTTAGTCAGACCACTTGCATGATATGATAGGCTTCGGACTGCATACTCAGCTGCTCCCCTGGTGTCCCATACAGCTTGCTGTACTCTGGGAGTACCCCTTCTAGCAGGGCCTGGTTCTCCTCCTCAGTGAATGCTGAGGCCCTCTCCAAAGTACGTGCCATTGCAGGTTCCAGAGGAAGCACACACAGCAGCAGCAGTGGATTGTGGAAATTGGTCCTCTAGCATGTAGTGCAGGTAAGTGAGGTCCCTGGGGGCCTGGCAGCCTTAAATCGGTGCTGCAGAGGCATATTTTGTGACTTTGCCCCTCACTGGTAGGCCAGACTTGGTTGCATTCTGTGAATCTGTCCAATCCATGGAAATGAAAGACTCTTACACGCCTTCCGCATCGTTCAAAACACTCACCTTCAGGACGCCCTAGGATTGCAACATTGTTGTATGCATCTAACTGTATTTCCAGCGCACGACTCGAGCATTTTCTGAATTCGCGTCCGTCTCCATGACAGCCCATTGCCAATGAGTGCGCACGGCTCCGAAAACTGACTATCCGACGCGTTTATTTTTTTAAAAGACGCATCCGTCTGGATATGTATCTATGGGCTATGCGTGCGCACAGCTCGGTCCATGACTGTACGACGCGTCTGCTTACGACTCACCCGCGTCGGGTCAGATTGCATACGCTTCCAACATGCATGAACCGAACCGTGCGCACGCATTGCCCATTGGCATCAATGTCATCCGATGCTGGTGACTGCAATGCATATGCATCGTACAGTCAATGGACAAGGTGTGTGCACAACTCAGTCCATGCATTTACGGCGCGTCTGCATACAAGTCAGCCACGTCGGATCACATTGGTGTGACTTGCAGACGGTTTAAACACTGATTTAAGTGCCATGGCCACACCTTCAACACCACAGCATGTCTCACACTGCATCCCATGGCATGTAAGGCTGTATCACCTATGTGTGTATGGTGTGGGGCAACATTTCTATCATTTAATGGCACTTAGGTCAACCCACTCCCAGGCTGGACATGAGTTCATGGGGACAGATTACTTTTGGTGTGGTGCACCTCACAAATGTAATTTCAAAGTGTTGGCTTATGGGCATGAGTCATGGACACAGTATCAGTTTGGAGATCTGTATGACCTGTCACATACAACATGAGTAGAGGGTTGCATGTCATGTACGTCACAGACAGAGCCATGGCTACATTCATGATCTATCAACAAAGTTTGTGTGCATGTTGTGTCTCTGATGTTTGTGTTTCCATGGCCCTAATGTGAGACAGGACCCACCATGTGCCTTGTGCGTGCTATTTCATGCTGTGTGTGTCTAAGGGGCATCCATGTATGGCCTGCAGGGACCACAGGGCCCACTAACTGGGGAAGTCATTATTGTTTGTGGGATGTCTATGATACAACATGGCATTCCAGTGCACATGTGGCTATACAGGCTATCTCCCTGACATGGAGTTGTGATGCCTTTGAAACATTTGTCATCACTTGTCACTGTGTTGTGTGTTTGTAATGTGACAGCAGTCCATGGGTACTGTGCCACAGCCCAATGATTTGCCATAGCGCCACAGGGAACTCATGCACACATGTGTCAATGATATGTGAGATGATGGGCACGAAGGTGACATATGTGTCCATAACAAGAAAGCACACACCTTAGTTAATTGTGAATTGCTATGATGTATATTGTGATTTTCTGCAAGGTGAGTGCTACATGGGTAGCTGAATGTATAATGTTACTTTACCCATCTCTATACTGCAGGGCGCCAGCAGTCGATAGACCGTTCCCGGACCTCGAGACCATAATGGAACGCAACAGCATCCTTCTGTTCCGCTTCACCAGGATCCTGATTGATGAGTTGGCGGAGCAGTTGGCAGTACACTGCTCCCTGGCCGCACATACCCGACAGCACTGGCACCAAAGGTGAAGGTGATGGCAGCCCTGCACTTCTTTGCCACCGGTACCTTCCAACACACTGTGGCTAGTGTTGGGGGTATGTCACAGACAATGTTCAGCCGTGTGCTAAGGGATGTGTTGGAGGGTATGTTGCACCACCTTGACTCATACATCAAGTTTCCAACACCAGTTGAACTCGCAGGGATCAAGGATGCCTTCTATGGACTGGGGAGGATGCCAAATGTGATTGGCTCAATCGATGGCACACATGTGGCCCTGATACCACCACGGGCACAGGAACAGACCTACCGCAACCGCAAACATTACCACTCAATAAATGCTCTGGTGGTATGTCTGGCGGACATGGTTATTTCACATGTGTGTGTACGGTTTCCTGGTTAGGCCCACGATGTCTACATGTTGAGGAGGATTCGCATCCCGGTGATGATGTCACAGATGCCAAACCAGCGTGCCTGGCTTGTTGATGTGTACTGTTTAACGTTGTGTGTGTTTTGCAATGTTGTCTTCCACCCCCTTACAATACTGAACTAATGTGTGATTCTTTGTATGTAGGTGACTCTGGATACCCCAACATGCCTTGGTTGCTGACACCCCTGATGAACCCTGTTACATCATCCGAGATGCGATACAATTGGGCACATGGCAGAACCAGGCGAGTCATTGAGCGTACCTTTGAACTCCTGAAGAGCTGCTTCCGCTGCCTGGATAAGACCGGAGGGGCACTCCCATATGAGCCTGCAAAGGTCTGCAAAGTAATAATCGTCTGCTGCATGCTCCACAACATGGCAGTATGGGAGGAGGTGCCTCTCATCCAGGACGATGACGACCAACATCCACCACCTGTGGAGGATCCTGGCCTGGGCCACGAGGCCAGTGATGATGATGAGGCTGACGTCCGCACACAGCTCATCAACGATTTCTTCAGCTGAAGGTGAGTTGACAGTGTTGTCATGTCAATGTTCTGAGTGAGTCTGTGATGTGTTAGTGCAGCTCAGTTGCTGTTTGTGTTTGTCCGTGTGGTACTTGACTGGAAGCGTGCTGTGATGTGTCCGGTCCGATGGTCTGTAGTCCACAATTGTGTGGACATGCTAAGTTGTTACTGTGTATGTTTCTTTTGACATGTTTATTGCATTTCCTACCTGTTCTGGTGTGCTTCTGACTGTGTCTCATTTCTGTCCTTCCCAAGGTTCTTTGCCAGTTGCTGGGGCAAGTCTGACACCAACAACCAGAATTCACCCTTACAGCGCCATATGACAACAGTTGTTGACCATGTGCCCACTGTCATGTGGATTCACCTAGAAACTGTTGTGTAATAAACTTGTTGCTCAAGTTACTTACCTTCGGTAACAATATATCTGTAAGAAACAGTAGTTAGTATTAGATTCCTTACCTTAGAATATCCCCAGGCGTCAGACTGGATCTGGAAAACTTTGCTTAGCAGTACCCCTGCGCGTCGGTAGGTGTCGTCTGTGGCTCCGCGTCCGCCGTCGGCATCGTTGGCACCGGGATGACATCGTCGGAGTACTTAGACGCCGCCCTCGCGCGCTGACGTCAGTTCTTATACATAGCTTTTCCGCACCAGAAACGCAGAGCCATGATAAAAACCAACACTGGTGCCATGAAACTAGGGCCCTGAAAGGGATGACCTTAACCCTAGATATCAGTTCGCAGAACGGGGAGGATGGGTGGGGCGGTAAGGAATCTAATACTAACTACTGTTTCTTACAGATATATCGTTACCGAAGGTAAGTAACTTGTGCATCTGAAAGAAACAGGTTAGTATTAGATTCCTTACCTTAGAATAGATACCCAGCAATACCAACCCCGGTGGTGGGTCTGCGAACCAATGATCACACCAGAAAGTCCTGGAGAACGGAACGGCCAAAGAAGCCATCTCTCCGGACTTGGCTGTCCAGGCAGTAGTGTCTTGCGAACGTGTGCAGCGAGGTCCACGTAGCTGCCTGACAGATGTCCTGCGAGGGGACTCCCCGACCAAGGGCAGTAGTAGCCACCGTGGCCTGAGTGGAATGGACCCTCAGCCCAACAAGAGGCTCCTTTTTAGCCAAAGATTAGCATACCTTGATGCACAACATGACCCACCAAGAGATGGTCCGCTTATGCACCGCCCGACCTTTCTTAGCGCCCATGTAACCAACAAAGAGTTGGTCATCCATCCGGAACTGGCGTGTGCGATCCAGATAGAATGAGAGCGCAGTTTTGGGTCCAGACGGTGGAGCCTCTCTTCCTCTTTTGAGGGATGCAGAGGCAGAAAGAAGGTGGGCAAGGTGATGGACTGCCCGATGTGGAAGGCTGTGACTACCTTGGGCAGGAAAGAAGGTCGCGTCCGCAACACAACTTTGTCTGGATGGACAGAAAGGAAAGGAGGTTTAGAGGAAAGAGCCTGTATCTCACTCACCCTCCTGGCAGAGGTGATGGCAACCAGGAATGCAGTCTTTAGAGTAAGGAGACAAAGAGGACAGTTATGAAGTGGCTCGAAAGGAGCGCATATCAGATAGGTCAGAACAAGGTTCAAGTCCCACTGAGGCATCACGAAAGGAACAGGAGGAAACAAATGAGTGATGCCCTTCAAAAACCTATTTACAACTGGGGACTTGAACAAAGAGGGCTGATCAGGGAGCCTTAAGAAGGCGGAAATGGCAGAGAGGTAGCCCTTTAGAGTGCCCAGAGCAGAGCCCTGCTGGGCAGCAGAAAGGAGAAAGAAGAGAACCTCTGAAAGAGGGGCAGCAAGGGGATCCACTGCCTTTGCTGTGCACCATGCCACAAATTTGTTCCACCTGCAGGCATATACCGATTTTGTGGAGGGACGCCTGGCTGCCAGAATAACATCACAGACTTCAAGAGGCAAGTCAAATGGCCTCAACTGCGACCGCTCAATCTCCACGCATGTAAGAGGAGACTGGACAGGTTCGGGTGGAGGACCGTCCCCTGCTGCAGCAAAAGAAGGTCCTCCTGAAGAGGCAGACGAATCGGGGGATCGACAGACATGCTGAGTAGCTCTGGATACCAGTATCTTCGTGCCCAGTCCGGAGCCTCAAGGATGACTTGGGCCCGGTCACGTCTGATCTTCTTCAGCACTCTGGGTAGAAGTGGTATAGGCGGAAAGGCGTACAACAGACCGCAACTCCACCTGCGACAAAAAGCGTCTCCGAGCGAGTGCCACCTAGGAAATTCCAACGTGCAGAACTGATGACACTGTGCGTTCTCTTCTGTGGCAAATAGATCTAACCAAGGATTTCCCAACTGCTGAAAGAGGCCTTGCACCACGTCCGAGTTCAGATGCCATTCGTGATCCATCATGCACTGACGGCTGAGTTCGTCCGCCCTGGCGTTCAGGGAACCTGCCAGGTGTTGAACCACCAGGGTCACGCCCTGATGTTCCAGTCACTGCCAGAGGCGCAGAGCCTCCTGGCATAGGGTCCACGACCCCACCCACACTGTTTGTTGCAGTACCACATGGCGATGGTGTTGTCCGTGAACACCTGCACTACACTCTCCTGGACAGAGGGGAGGAATGCCTTCAGTGCAAGCCATATCGCCCGCAGCTCCAGAAGGTTGATGTGGAGCCGGGACTCCGCCGGAGACCAGAGGCCTCGGATCTCCGCCTCTCCCATGTGGCCTCCCCAGCCCTGGAGGGCCGCGTCCGTCACAACTACGTGCTCCGGTTGGGGTGGGGAGAGGGATTTGCCGCTGACCTAATCGCGGTCCGTGAGCCACCACTGCAACTGTCTTGCAGTGTTGCAGTGCCCTCCGAGATCAAGGCATGGTCGGACAAGTTGCCCTGATGCTGGGCCCACTAAAACTTCAGGTCCCACTGCAGAGCCCGCATCCGCCACCTGGCGTGATGTACCAGAAGGATGCAGGAGGCCATTAGCCCCAGAAGCCGCAGCGTCAACCTGACCGAGACTCGGGATAACGGCTTAAAGATCGGAATCAGAGCCTGAATATCCCGAACCCGCTGTTCTGGTGGATAACCCCGAAACTGCGCCGAGTCTATAACCGCTCCGATGAAGAGGAGCTTCTGAGAGGGACACAGGTGTGACTTCGGCACATTGATGAAGAACCCCAGCAGGTGCAGGAGGTCGGCCGTAGTCTGGAGGTGGCTGACGCCTGTCTGGGGCGAGCCCGCCTTCAACAACCAGTCGTCGAGGTAGGGGAAAACTGAAACCCCTAACCTGTGCAGATGAGCTGCGACCACCGCCATCACTTTCGTGAACACCCGTGGGGCGCTGGTAAGGCCAAAGGGGAGCACGGTAACCTGAAAGTGCTCGTGGCCTACTGTGAACCGTAGGTAACGCCAGTGGGCCGGCAGGACGGGGATGTGAAAATAAGCGTCCTGCAAGTCCAAAGCTACCATCCAGTCTCCCGGGTCCAGGGCAGCTAAGACCTGAGCCAAAGTCAGCATCTTGAACTTCTCCTTCCGGAGGAAGCCGTTGACGTTCCGCAGGTCCAAGATAGGACGTAGGCCCCCTTTGCCCTTCTTGGGAACCAGAAAGAAGTGGGAGTAACAACCACACCCTACTTCTGGCCCAGGAACGAGCTCTATGGCCCCCTTGGCCAAGAGGGCTGTAACTTCCTCTTACAGAAGATTCAAGTGATCCCCGACACGCGGTGGCACTGCGGTGGCATGGCTGGAGGGGTCACCTCGAAGGGGAGGGAGTAGCCCCTTTGGACTATTTGCAGCACCCACCTGTCGGAAGTGATGTTGCGCCAATGAAGGAGGTGATGGCGAACCCTGCCCCCCACTGGCGTCATGTGGGCCTGAAAGCTCGGACTAGGAAGGCTTTGAGGCGGATGCTACAGGGGTGGATGTGGACTGGCCTCGCCGTTGTCCCCGGGCACCGCCACGGCGGTTACCACATCCACCACCGCGCTGGATGTTAGTCTGCGGCCTGTGGCTGGCAGGATGTGTGGGGGCACCCCTTCCTTGGCCACAAAAGGAGCAAAAGGCAGCAGGCTGCTGGCTCGGGCCGACAGGCCCAAGGACTTGGCCTTAGCCCTGGAGTCCTTAAAGCGCTCAAGCGCACTGTCTGCCTTGTCACCAAAGAGGCGACGGCCATCAAGCGGCATGTCCATAAGTGTGTTTTGGACATCAGCCAAAAAGTTGGTGGATCTCAGCTAGGCGTGGCGACGAATCGTCACCGTCGTTGCCATCGCTCTACCTAGCGAGTCCGTTGTATCCAGTCCACACCGGATAGAATACCGTGCCACATCTCGACCCTCCGCAAGGGCTTTGGCGAGTTTAGTCCGGGCCTCCTCCGGACATCTGGCAGCATGGCCGTGACGTGTCCCACAGAGAGTGGGTATAACAGGCCAAGAGGCACGCGGTGTTAACAGACCGCAACCCTAAACTGAGTGAGGAGAACATCTTCTTGCCATACTGTTCGTACCTCTTGGATTCCCGATCGGGGGTAGCCGTCGGGAATGCGGTCTGGGGGTTAGAGGCCTGTATGACCAGGCTCTCGGGGTGGGGTGGGTGGACAGGAAGCAAGGGTCGTCCGGAGCCGGGCGGTGGCGTCTGGCCACGTTCCTTTCTACAGGGGGACCTGTAATGGGCCTGGACCAGGTACCCAAAAGAACGTCAGATAAGGCCTCATTAAACGGCAGCATAGGCTCTGAGGAGCTTGCCTGCAGTTTAAGGACCTCAGGTTAGTTCTCACGGCCGCGACGGGGAGTTCAAGGGATAAGGCCTTGGCCAACCGCGTCAACACCACACTATAGGCAGACCCCTCCTCCGTAGCCACAGTAGGAGGAGAGACAAAACCAGTGTCTGGCGAAGTGTCCAGACCACTGGCATCCCCAATCTCACCTGCCCAGTGCTGATAAGGCTGGCACTCACGTGCCAGAGGGTCCTCAGACCCCTCCCAATCCTCCTCGCCACCAATCTCCTGATACTCAGCGTCAAAGGATTGGACCGGGTCATAGCAGTAAAAATCTCCTAGCGGCTTCTAATACGGCGCCGAGCGGTGCCGCTCCAGCGCCGGACCCGAATCGAGGGTAGGACCAGGGACGACGTCGTCCTGGGACGGCGTCGGGGGTGACACCCTGGGGGCTGACGCCGGCGAGGTCGTAAGGTCGACCGGCGACGACCCGGATCCGGAACCGGATCCAGCGGGACCCTGCGGCGTCGGGACCGAAGTCGCCAACTGCACCGGGGCCAAAGCACCCGGCCCGCTTGAGGACCCAGTCGGGGCCGCTTGGCCCGAAGGAGCTGCAGAACCCGACGGAGGAGTGAGTGACCTCATGGCAATAAAGAAGGCCTCGATCTCCTTCGGAGTCGCGTTCTGCCCCGGGACCGGCAGGTATGGAGCAGGCCGCGACGCCTGCGGCTCCGGCGGAGCCGCGTGGGCGTTGTCGCGCGAACCCCCGGCCGCGTCGCGCGAGCATCGGGGGGAGTCGGAAGAGCGATGACGCCTCTTAGACTTCTTGTGCCTCATACCTGAGGACTTGGAGCCCGAGGAATGGTGACGATTCCCGGAGCTATGATGACTCTGGCCCCGCGACCGGTCCCTCAACCTCCTTCCGGACCGGGACCTCGAACGGCGCGGGCCGACTGCCAGAGCTCGAGGAGCTTGCGGGACCGCTCCCACCTAGCCTTCAACGTCAAGGCCCGGCAGTCGGGGCATGACTTGTCATCGTGGTTGGGCCACAGGCAATGAAGACACCGGCGAAGGGGGTCGGTAACCGACATCAGTCGGTTGCAATCGACGCAGGGTTTGAACTCGGGCATCCCTACCGGCACCGTCGGAGTCGTTCGACTCGAAAAACAGATCGAAAAGATCCAAAAAGTTTAGTCAAAATTTTTCGAAAGGGTACCACTTTCTCCGGACCAGCACTCGCTGGTGCGGAAAAAAGAAGAACTGACGTCAGCGCGCGAGAGCGGCGTCTAAGTACTCCGACGACGTCATCCCGGCGCCAACGACGCCGACGACGGACGCAGAGCCGCAGATGACGCCTACTGACGCGCACGGGTACTGCTACCCAAAATTTTTCGAATCCAGTCTGACGCCTGGGGATATTCTAAGGTAAGGAATCTAATACTAACCGGTTTCTTTCGGATTCAGATTTGTAATGTACCTGTGCTTCACTTAGTAATGTGTGTTGTCTGACTTCACACATCTGACTGACATTTGGTAATCTCACTTGTGGGCTTGATGGCAGTGACTGTGGAAAGATGTGGTGTCTGTACATTCCACCGTATATCTGGCAACCATCTTTGTAGGCAATGTGTCACATGTCCATGGTGAGTATGTGTTGTGGAGCCCTATTGGTGTGTCTCCCTCATGGGTGTCACATCAACATGAGTCACATAACGGTAATGACATTGCTGTAGTAGTCTGCATGCACTGTGTGCTTCAGCATTTCATCATCTCCTTGACACATACCAAGTTTGAATCACAACATAGGCAAGTATCGTGTAACGGTGAGTTTATTTACATACATGTGTGGAGATAGTGCTGTACATGAGGTTTAGAATCCACAGTTCACACATGAGTTAGAAGTATTGGTAGATGAAATGTCCAGAGTGAAGCCCACATTCATCTTCTACATTGGTACAACATGGACCCTCCATGTCATGATGGGGACCTGTGTCATGTGCAACAAGGTGAACGCTTTGCACCCACAGACCAACATCCAAAACAGGTTCTGGATTCCCTGGGGATGTGCGGGGACAACTGTGGCTCACTTGTCCTTCTTCGGACGACCCCTCCTCTTCTTCTATGGGGGATCCTCAGGAGCAGGTGCTGGCGGTGGATCGGAGTCTCCACCAGATTCATCCTCCCTCCCTGTGGCATTAGCAGATATTGTTGCTTGAGATGTTGTGGGCACACAGGGAGGTGTGGACATATTTGTGCTGATCTGGCGGAGACAGGTCAATATGTCCATATGCACCGCAGTGAGTTTGTCCAACACGGCCTGTACCTGTGGTGGCAGGCACAGTTGACCCGGGCCCCCTGGCTGTTGCCACTGGTGTCATTGTTGGTAGCATCCTGGGTGGCCGGGGCCCTTGTGCTGCTTGAACTTGGTCTCCTAGGTCGGTCCGTGTTGGCGGGGGTGTTAGGTCTGACTGCAGATGGTATTGACATGGCTGCAGGGGGTGCATGTGTTTTTGATGGTGGGGCTGCCTGATTTCTCACACCGGAGGTGCCAGGTTGAGGGTCGTCATCCGAAGAGGGCAGGGCCAGATCGACACCAGAGAGCTCATCCTCTACCAGAGTCTGGGCCAAGGACTCTTCTTCACTTGGTCCTGAATCCCCAGTGGCACCTGTGTTTGGAAGAGACAGACATTGTCATTTCTGTTACTGCAGACATCAAGGGTTGACCTATATATTGCAACAGGGAGGGGGGAAGAGGTACTGATACATTCATCTTGCAATGGGTAGTACTAACAATGAAGGAGGGGGCAGTGGATCACTCATCCTGTGCAGCCATGATATGTACATGATTTCATTCCTTAGTAAATTCCCTCCCATACATATACAGGAATGGGGCAGTGCTACTTGGATTGCCGCCTCAGTGTACTGTAGCTGCATTTACTTTGTTTCACCTTTACTGCAAATATGATGTGCCTCCACCTGGAGGTGGACTGGCTGCTTTCCCTGCTTTCCCAGTAGTGTCCAGAGGAGATATTAGGTCTAGGATCACATGAGGCTGCTACATGTTGACCAACAGTAACCAACCCTGGTGTGGTGGATGAGTAGCTGGGTCTAGACACAACACAATGTTCAACATTTTTCCTTTGCCTTTGGGTGTTGTGTCTGTTTTTGACTCATAGCACTTGAGCACAACACACACTCTCAGTTTTCTCCTCTGGGCACTACTGGGGAACCAATCAAGTTACCTCCAGCTGGAGGCACAGCATATTTGCAACAAGGGGGAGTCAATGATGCTGCTGCTACAGTACAAAGATGCAGAAAAACATGATGTCACACACTACACGTGTGTACATATGCGTGGCTTTCAATGGAGGCAACACAATCAGTTATGAACCAGGTTGCACAGGAGGAGTAGACCATTAACCCCTCATTGAGCTTTGTAACAATGTTTTTTATACATGTCATTTGCAACAAGACATCAGGATGTATGCATGAACACTGCATTGTCTTCAGTCATCACAGACAGAGGGTGATTTTGTGGTAGCGCATTGTCCTGCCAACATGAAGCCTTTCTATGTGCATGTTGATGTGTGCACATACCCACCTCATGTTTGGATTTCCATGTAATGGTCATTGTTACTAAAGGGCCATCAGGTGGCTGACACAGGGATGTGATCCCTGTTGACATTAGACTCAGCTTCCTTGTGAGGGGGTGTGCCTGTGCTGACAAGATGGCTGACAGTGGAGTCCTGGTGTTTGGTGGTGGCCAATTCCCAGCAGGGCCTTGTGCTCCCCAAAACAGAGCCCAGTCCCAGGGTACCTGCCAGCCCATTTCCACCCCCTCTGAGGTGAGCATCGTGCAGTGTGATCTTGCTGGGCCATGTAGGTGGCTGAGGTTTGTGAGTGACTGCAACTCCCAGCATGCTGTGGGCTACACCCCCTTCCCAGCATGCCCTCACTTCCCTCCTTCTGACTCTGCTTCCATGTGAAGGTGTGTGCCTATGCTGACAAGATGGCTGACATTGGAGTTCTGTTGTTTGGTGGTGGCCAATTGCCAGCAGGGCCTTGCGCTCCCCACAACAGAGCCCAGTCCCAGGGTACCTGCCAGCCCCTTTCCACCCCCTCTGAGGTGAGCAAGGTGCAGTGTAATCTTGCTGGGCCATGTAGGTGGCTGAGGTTTGCGAGTGACTGCAACTCCCAGCATGCTCTGGGCTACACCCCCCTTCCCAGCATGCCCTCACTTCCATCCTTCTGACTCTGCTTCCCTGTGAGGGTGTGTGTCTGTGCTGACAAGATGGCTGACAGTGGAGTTCTGTTGTTTGGTGGTGGCCAATTCCACGCAGGACCTTGTGCTCCCCACAACAGAGCCCACTCCCAGAGTACTTGCCAGCCCATTTCTATGCCCCTGTGAGGTGAGCATTGTTCAGAGGTGATGGTGCAATTGTGAGGGGGTGCATTATCTGTGACAACAACACCATCATGCTTTGGTATACACTCACTTTGCAAGCATACCCACTATTCCTTCCTGTCAGTCAGCTTCAGTGTGAGTTATTGGTTGTGGTGCCAGGTATGTCTGACAGTGTTAACTCAGATTAGTGCCACTGCCTTGCCCTATTTGTTGGTAGGTTTGTGCATGTCATGACACAATTACAATTCACTATGATGTGGACATTCTTGTGTTTGTCTGACTGGCATAGACTTCTTGTGCTGATTGACTTTTTTTTCTTATGCCTTTGCTCTCAGTGCATGGCTTCACAGTCCCCTTAACGGTGCTGTGTGTGTATTGCAACACAATATTTGGCATATTGGTTGTGTACTGACCAGGCTCTGGTATGTCAGGTAGGCCATGGATGCCCTCTGGTGGTAGGATGTCCCGCACCTTCTCCTCCCAGGACCTGAAGTAGACCAGTTTGGCAGGAGGGCCACTGCCGGTGACCTGGCTCAAGGTGTGTTCCTTTTGGAGGAGCTTCTTGACCCTCCTGCGCACGTCATACCACCTGTTCTGGATGTCGGTCTTTGTGCGATACGCTGGTGCTTGTGCCTTCACCTTGTCCACGATTCGGATTGGTGACGGTACAACGCGTACCGTCACAACGCGTGCTGTTACAACGCGTCCCTTACAACGCAAGTCGTTACCACGACTTGCGTTGGGGGCGCGGATATCGAATAGTATAATTTACTATTCTAACACCAGTACCCGTGGACACTAGGGAAGGTGTTGGAATAGTAAATTTACTATTTTTAATCTTCTAGCGCCCTCCAGCGCAAGTCGTGGTAACGACTTGCGTTGTTACGGACGCGTCGTAACAGCACCGCGTTGAAACATCCGCGTTGTAACGGATGTTTCCCCCACGATTCTGTCCCACATCTTGGTTTTCTGTGACATGGGGGTCCTTTGTACCAATGTGCCAAACAAATGTGGCTCCACTCTGAGGATCTCCTCTACCAATATTTCTAACTCTGTCTCTGTGAACGGTGGATTCTTCTTAGGGGACATGGTGATGGGTGGAAGGTCTGTTTTGTTAGGTGTCTGTGGGAGAGCTTTTGGAGGAGTGCTGATGGTGTGTGGTTTGTGTGATGGGTGAGTTGTGTGTGTGTGTCTGTGGTTGGTGTCTCAAGATGTTCTGTGCTGGCTGCTCTGTTATATTTGCAAAGGATCATGGTAGTGTAGTTTTGCCTTTTTATAGGTGGAGTTGGGGGTGTGTCTGTGTTTTTAAAAACAAAATTGTGTA
Organism: Lissotriton vulgaris; assembly: GCF_964263255.1. Classification (NCBI taxonomy): domain Eukaryota; kingdom Metazoa; phylum Chordata; class Amphibia; order Caudata; family Salamandridae; genus Lissotriton; species Lissotriton vulgaris. Next base: position 256,329 of record NW_028252614.1, on the reverse strand, counting down.
TTTATTGACTTTGTCATGGCTTGACTGGTCCTTTTTTTGTGTTTTTGGCATTGTTTTTCGTGGGCATGTAGGAGACGTTCTTCTGACCAAGTCGGACTCTCATGTTGGCTTGTACGGGCTGCTCCGTGTCTTTCACGCTGATTGTGTTCTGTGTTGCATGCAAGTCTATTGCCGTGGTCTCTCTCGCTTCAGGTATGTTTTCGGTCCAGGTCGGTCGTGCGGTTTGGGCTCCGTGCGGTTCGGTCTGATTTTATGCATTTGGCGTCGTACTGTGTGGCTTGGACGACGCTGGAACGTATCGGTCAGGTTCTTTCCCGGTTCGGTTCGGTCGGTGTGGCACATGTCCATTTTCCGGCCAGGTGGCTGAATTTTGTACAGCTCGGTCGGACGGCTTGGTTTCCGTACAGCTTGGTTGTAAAACACAGGCTTTGCATCGTACTGCACGAGTCGTAGGGTGCCGTTGTTGGTCGGACTCCGTTCCGGGTACGAGTCAGTCGGGCCGATTTCCAACCCAAATCGGAATCGGCCCCTCTGTGTAAGCCTAGTAATTTCAAAGGTTACTTACCTGCTATTTTACTAAAAAGCCTATTCAAGTCTATGTACTGCATTTACTAAGTATTGCATTTCTCTGCATCCATACTGTAATTCAAACCAAAGTGCATATACAATTATCATTCAAACTGTATTTCAATTCCCTTACTACTGTAAAGTATGTATTACTTACCTGTGCCAGGCTTGCTTGGTTCTAGAAAATAAAATAGCTAAAAGAATATTTTTATGCAAAAGCAATTGGTCTGAAGTTCAGTCTTTGAGTGTGTGAATTCATTTGCTGACTAAGGGCCCTATTAGGATGGCGGACAGACCTTTGTCCGTCCACCACCCCAGAGGTAGAGGGACCGTCCGCAGGGGCAGCTGCGGTCCCTCCGTGCAAATTAGGATGTGACCACCACCCTGGCGGTCACATCCTGTATGTTTAACATTGAGGCGGGTGCTGCTTCAAGCAGCACCCGCCGCAATGTTAAAAATGCAAGCAGTGCATTTGCATGCACAAAGCGGCAGGCTCCGCGCGGGGCCTGCCGCTTCGTGCATGCGAATGCAGGGGGGTACCATAGGTACTCCCCATGTGCACCCCCTCCCCCCCTTCACCCTGGGGGCCCACAACAGGTCCCCAAAGACAAGACCATATGCCACCACGGAAAGGCATATCCCTAAGCAAATCCTAATATGGCTGGCGGTGTCTGATAGACACCGCCACCATACAAAAGCGGAGGACGGTCTTGCCGTCCGCAGATGACCCCCCCCGCCATCCTAATCTGGCGAGGGGTCATTTATCTCTACGCAGCGGTGAATCCGCATCCTCCGGGCCGGTGGTGGCTTCCGCCGGCCCAGAGGATGCGGATTCAGCGCAATCGTAATCGGGCCCTAAGTGTGTACAACAAATGCTTAACACTGTGCTCTGATACTGCCTTACTGCTCTACCACACTACCACAAATAGAGAGTGAAGGGCTATCTAACTCTACCTGTGCCTACCTTTGGGGATCCACTGGACTCTGTGCACACTATACCTCACTTTGGTACAGTATATACAGAGCCAACTTCCAACATCTCCTGATTAAATTTAACTCACTGCTTCAGGGCCAGGCAAAGTCAGGCGGGATTTACTACTTTTCAGGCCTCCTCACATGGTTCCCGTGGGGCCCCATTATAGCGTGGATGTCTGGGGGGCTGTGTGTCCGCACAATTCCCTCACAGAGCATAATCCACAGCGCAGTGCACCTCCCAAGCACGTGCTGCACCACTCCCCTCAGTCACCGATCCGCTCCAGCATCCCTCCTCATTATGAAATCAAGGGCCCGCCGAGTTCCCAAATTCCTCTCCAGTCGTGACACTGCCCATGAAGGTGGACCTGTGCACCCTGGTCTGATGCCCCGACCAAGGCCTGTGCGACATGTGCCGTCATTGATGATTTACTCCACCACCATGTGCTTTCAGGGTTATTATCACTGCATTCATTTCAGGCAGCCTTCCCGTTATTCTGCAAGCATTTGCGGCTCGATTGTACCGGATTATGTCAGGATATTAGGGGGTTAATGCGGTCGGTCCGGCGGAGCTCCTCTAGCTTGCGGCCATTTTCGCTCGTGGCAACTTACGCCCGAATAGCCACATTTTTCTTTAAAACTATGAATTGGAAAATAATCTTGGGAGTTGGCTATTAGTGACAGCTGGCCTGAAGAGCTATGTGACTTCTTTCTAAAGGAAGAACTTCTAAATGAGAGGACGGCACTACAGAAAATGTACAAAGAAAGTGAGCATGTTGCACGGGTTTTAACTTGATCCTCAATTAATTAATGTTTTGCTCTCCGAAAATCACTGGTAAATGTACGATCACAATCAGATAAATATGTGCTAGTATTTATAGTATGGGATCAGTTTGCCTCAGGCCTTTATAGGCAAGGCGGCTATAGCATATTATTTATGGCATTTTTGCACTGTTTATTAATGCTGTTCTCTGGGAAACATTGGAGTACTGTGATCAGCCATATCTATGTTTATACATCAGTACTGTGTTCAAAGCTTCTATTTAGAATATGCATTGGGTATTTCCAAAATGAATCCTGAGATCTTATTTTCTTATGTATAAATGGTACTACAGAAATACATAAAATAAAAAACAAACTTCAGCAACACTCTTACTGTGGATATATCTAAATGCAGATTCCTCACTGTGAGAAGTTGGCCTGATACGCAGTGCTCACTATTCTAGTGATCACTATGTATCAGTCCAAACGACCCTTATTGATGATTGGTTGTAAGTCAACCTTATAGACCAGCTATTCTAGTAGCATGGACAAGAGCAGTCTTTCGGCTAAACTCTAGAAGGCGTGTTAAGCCAGCTGTTATACCATCACATATACCCCTTGAACACCAAGTGAAAGGACACCACACAAGTTGTTATGAAAATAAAAGGATATTTATTTATAACACAACAACCCTGGACTCTTTATGAGGACAGGGCGCTAAGCACAATACAAAACTCTTAAAGAAATACTACAAGTCGCACAATTTACGCAAATGCCCGAGGGGCACGAAAAACCATATACTATGGAAGTGGAATGCGAATCACTAGCAGGCAAGTAACAGTTCTCATAGACTTTGGAATCGCTAGGCCTACGATGCTGAACCCTTAGATTAGAAGCAGGAGGTCTAGGAACGCCTTGTGCAGAGTGGGAACTCTCACGCGCAATGCGGGACAAAGTCTATAGTTGCTAGCAAATGCAAAGTTAGTGTTCTCGGGCGAACCCGACTAGGTAGGTCAAAAACGAAAGTGACTCTAGACACTTAGAGAGTGGATCTACGTTGGAGCACCGTGGTACTCAGTTTACCTAGCCCAGGGGCTGCGGCTGCATAGGGTTCAAGTGTCGTCGGGAATCCTTGTTGACGAACCAGGAGCCTGAAGTGGAAGTTGCTGGCAGGCGACCAGTGAAGATGTTCCGGGCTGATCCAAGGACTGGATCAGTGAAGAAGAGTACCTGTAAGCAGAGGGGACCAAGTTCTGAATCACTAGCCAGTAATTAGGTGGGCACCAGGATGGCACCGGACGAGGTCACTCAGCCAGGCGAAGAGGTGACACTGGATTCTGCTGCTGCACGGACCAGGGGCGCTGATGTCGACCAGGCTGGAGGTCTGCGAGCTGTCCCACGTCGGTTGTCTGCTGCTGGCGATGCTGGATCCGGTGAAGGAGGCAACAAGCCTTGGCTACGGCAAGCCCACGTGGCGACACAAAATGGCGTCTTGGGTGGACCAGGAGGGTCCGAGGTAGGTCCCCTTCAGGAGGAGATTAAGGCCAGTCTAGAGGAGCTAGACCAACGGTGAAACAAACGTAGGACGTCGTCTGGAGGATCACTAGCCAACGGGCAAGTGACCGGACAACGTGGCAAGCGACACAGAAGCAAAAGGGCCCCACGCAGATCTGGTGGATGCTGGGGGGCTGGTCTTCGGTGCTCGTGCTGCTTGGAGTTGGGGCTTCTCTTACCCCAGTGCACCCACTCGAGGGTCCCTCGGTGGTCGTGCTGGTTCAGTGTCGTGCTGGATCTGATGATCGCCGGGTCCTCTGGTCTCGTCGCACCTACGGTTCTCAGCTGTGTTGTAGAGGCAGGTTGAAGTCAGAGGGCAGGGAGTCCGGGTCTCGTCGAGCTGGGCAGTCTGGTTCCGGAGGAAGGACGTTTCAGCAAACCGCAAGATACTTAGTTGGTGCCTGCTGCTGCAGGGTGACTACTCCTTAGTCACAAGGGAGAAATCTTGAGAAGAAGTCTTGAGTTCCTTTCGTAGAAAGTAGTTTCAGGATTCAAAGATGATCTAATTTGGAAGGGTCCCAGCTCCCACCTTTATTCTAAAGAAAGAGGCTGGTACGGGACTAGGTCCTGCCCATGGGTGGGACCAGGAAGGGGGGTGGTTACACCCCTCTCCCTTGTCCGGACTTTCCCCAGCTCAGGGGCTGGTGTGCCCCTGGAACTGGTTCAAGCCGGCAGATACATAGTGAGCACCGGGGTGCCACTTGCAGTCACCTTCCTATTCAGCCCTGCCTACCTAGGATAAACAAAACCCTGTCTGGGATGGTGCTAGCACCGCCCCTGACAGGAAACCCTTTGTCCAAGCTCTCCTCGCTGGAAGGACTCCCAGCAGCAGGAGGTCAGACTTGTGCCTGTGGTGGCAGCATCCATTTTGTGATGCTGAGGCTCGAGTTAACTTTAACCGGGGTTCGCAGTTACATACATGTCGTGTCCCTCAAGAAGGGTGGAATGCTAACCCCGTCGCCAGAATTGGTGAGGGGTTAGTATTCCAATTCGTATGACACCTTACTCGACATGTTTTGATAAAGCAATACCAAAGATAGCAAATAACCGCGAGGATTATAATGCACTTAAGAGTATATGGTACGCGTTATCATAGAACAGCTATTAGGACTTGGTTCCGCAAGCTGCAGACGGGCTCAGCTCATGCCAGAGCACCATCTCACATAATTCCAAGCACTCTGCCTTCAGGATTGTTAAGGCCTGCCATAGGAGTGACTGATAGGAATACATTGTCCATTTTAGGGTTAGATATAGGTATACTATATCTAAAGCAAAGGGTGATTACACCACCTTGCCCCAGCTGTCGTGCAGCCAGTTGTGTCAGATTTAGATGGCCAGCCAGGGGTGGCATAATACATGCTGCAGCCCCTGGTAGGCCCTGGGTACACCTATGCCCTGAGTTACAGGGTCTGATGAGGTGGCCCAGTACCAATTGGTAAATGCACCTAAGGTACACGTGTCAATTTAGTGAGAGAACAGCTAGGCTGTGGGTCTGATTAGCAGGCCCACAGCCAGGGAAGTCGTAAACCAGTGAAGCAAAAAGCAAAAATCTGGGGTGATCATAGGATTGCAGACCCAACTCTCCTACATGACCCCCCCCCAAAACTTTGGGTCAATAAACTAACCTTGACCAGGTGAGTCCTCTTGCTCTAAGTGGAAATACCTGGAGAGCCCATCTGCATTGCCATGATCAGTGCCAGGTCTATGCTCCACTGTAAAATCCATCCCCTGTAGGGAAATGGACCACCTAAGCAGTTTGGGGTTTTCACCCTTCATCTGATTTAGCCACAAGAGGGGCTTATGGTCGGTCTGAATCTTGAAATGAGCGCCAAACAAGTATGGCCTCAGTTTCTTCAGGGCCCAAACCACAGCAAAGGCCTCCCTCTCAATAGCTGACCAATTTTTCTCTCTGGGGGACAGCCTTCTGCTAATAAAAGCAATGGGCTGGTCATGACCATCAAAATTCAGCTGAGATAGAACAGCTCCCACACCCAACTCAGAAGCATCTGTTTGGACAATGAATGGTTTGGAGTAGTCTGGACTCTTTAGGATAGGTGCTGTGCACATGGCCTGCTTTAGGTCATCGAATGCTTTTTGACAGCCTGCTGTCCACTGAACTTTCTTTGGCATCTTTTTACTTGTCGGGTCATTAAGTGGAGTCACAATTGATCCATAATTTCTGACAAATGTCCTGTAATAACCAGTCAGGCCCAAGAAAGCTCGAACCTGAATCTGGGTGGTTGGAGGAGCCCAGTCCTTGATGGACTGTATCTTGCTCTCCAGTGGCTGAACCTGGCCTCCACCTACAAGGTGGCCCAGGTATACAACCTGTGTTCGCCCTATCTGGCACTTTGTGGCCTTGATAGTGAGACCTGCTGCTTGCAGTGCCTCTAACACTTTCCTCAGGTGGACCAGGCGATCCTCCCAGGTGGAACTAAAGACAGCTATATCATTAAGATATGCTGCACAGAAGTCATCCAGCCCAGTGAGAACTTGATTCACCAGCCTTTGGAAGGTGGCAGGTGCATTTTTCAAACCAAAGGGCATTACCACAAACTGATAATGCCCACCAGGGGTAGAAAATGCTGTCTTGGACTTGGCTTCCTCAGCTAACCTGATTTGCCAATACCCAGCTGTCAGGTCAAATGTGCTTAAGTAGTTGGCAGAAGCCAATCTATCTATAAGTTCATCTGCCCTTGGTATTGGGTGGGCATCAGTCTTAGTGACTGCATTGAGGCCTCTGTAGTCTACGCAAAACCTCATCTCTTTCTTACCACCCTGGGTGTGAGGCTTTGGCACTAGAACTACTGGACTAGCCCAAGGGCTATCTGAGGGCTCAATGACTCCCAGCTCCAACATTTCCTGCACTTCTTATTTGATGCAGTCTCTGACATGATCAGGCTGCCTGTAGATTTTACTCTTAACTGGCAAACTGTCCCCAGTGTCAACCTCATGGGTACACCAATTGGTCTGACTGGGTGTCAGAGAGAACATATGTCTAAAGGATTGAAGAACTTGTTTGCAATCCTTTTGCTGCTGCTCAGAGAGGCTGCCACAAAAGACAACACCATCTACTGACCCATCATCAGGGTTCTGAGTGAGCAGGTCTGGGAGAGGGTCACTCTCCTCCTCCTGTCCCTCATCAGCGGCCATGAGCAAGCTCATGTCCTTCCTGTCGACATATGCCTTGAGCCTATTCACATGGAGCACCCTGTGGGGGCTCCTGGGAGTTCCAAGGTCCACCAGGTAGGTGACCTCTCCCTTTTGCTCAATGATTGTGTGGGGCCCAGACCATTTGTCTTTGAGTGCTGCTGGGGCCACTGGCTCCAACACCCACACCTTCTGTCCAGGCTTGTACACAGTCAGGACAGCCTTTTGGTCATGCCAAGCTTTTTGGAGTTCTTGGCTTGCCTCAAGGTTTTTAGAAGCCTTTTCCATATACTCAGCCATCCTGGAGCGGAGACCAAGTACATAGTCCACTATGTTGATTGCAGGCTTTTTGAGAGGTCTCTCCCATCCTTCCTTCACCAAACACAGGGGTCCTCTTACAGGATGTCCATACAAAAGTTCAAAAGGGCTGTAGCCAACCCCCTTCTGTGGGACTTCTCTATAAGCAAACAAAAGGCAAGGTATCAGGACATCCCATCTACGCCTGAGCTTTTCAGGTAGTCCATGAATCATCCCTTTTAGGGTCCTGTTGAACCTTTCAACAAGCCCATTGCACTGTGGATGATAGGGTGTGGTGAACTTGTAGTTGACACCACATTCCTTCCATATAGCAGTCAGATATCCTGACATGAAGTTTGCACCTCTGTCAGAGACAACCTCCTTAGGGAAGCCCACTCTGGAGAACACTCCAACTAGGGCTCTTGCCACAACAGGTGCTGTAGTGTTCCTAAGGGGAATAGCTTCATGATACCTGGTGGCATGGTCCACCTCCACCAGTATAAACTTGTGCCCTGATGCTGTCTGGGGTTCCATTGGACCAACAATGTCAATCCCCACTCTTTCAAAGGGTACCCCCACCACAGGTAGTGGTATAAGGGGGGCCTTTGTTGTGCCACCTGACTTACCACTGGCTTGGCAAGTGACACAGGAGCGACAAAACTCCCTGGTATCTTCATTCATGTGAGGCCAGTGAAAGTGTGAGACAAGCCTGTCCCAAGTCTTATTCTGGCCTAAGTGTCCTGCAAGGGGAATCTCATGGGCCAAGGTAAGAAGGAAACCGCTCTGTGATAAGGGGATGACCAGCCTCCTGGTTGCACCAGGTTTGGGGTCTCTTGCTTCAGAGTACAGGAGTCCATCATCCCAGTATACCTTGTGGGTACCTGTGGCGTTCCCTGCAGCCTCAGCAGCAGCCTGCTGTCTGAGGGGTTCAAGAGAAGGGCAGTCTAACTGTGCCTTCCCCAGGTCTTCCCTGGAGGGTCCCCTTGAACCCAGAAACTCAACCTGATCAGGTTCAAGTTCTTTAGGCTCAGTTTCCCCCAGTTCTTTGAGGTCAGCCTCCTCTGAGACTTGATCCACAACCCGTGGCAAGGGGGAAGGCAATGCCTTAACCCTACTGCTCTTTCTCTTGGAAGGTGTCTGGTCCATTGTTCCAGGATCCAGCACCTGTTCAGTGGGGCATCTTCTGGCCTGTGACCTAGTCACAGCAAGGACATGTGCTGGCAAGCCAAACATTTCCATGTGAGTCCTCTGCTCCACTTCTGACCATAGTGACGTTTCCAAATCATTGCCCAACAAACATTTAACTGGGAGGTCTGAACTAACCACAACCTTCTTTTGGCCACTTACCCCTCCCCAGGAGAAATCAACAATTGCCATACTATGGTGGTTAGTGACATTACTGGCATTGGTCACTAGGTAGTCTGTACCTAGTATGATCTGTCCAGGGTCCACAAAGTTAGGTGTCACCATTGTGACACTGGCACAAGTGTCCCTGAAGGCCTGAGCATTTTTTTCTTTTTCATTTATAAAAGGTGTCTGCCTGTATTTGCCCAAAGTATTGGGACTTGCATCAGGGGATATATCCACATCCCCTGTACAGACAAGGACAGCCTGAGTGAGTGTGCCAACTAAGTTGTCATACCCCTCAGATCCCAAGGTTAACGCAACTAATCCCTTGGGAGGTGCACTACCACTGCTGACTGTACTAGGGGGTGCAGGTGCCTTAGGGGCTGCAGTGGTAGGAGTTTGCCCTCCTTTCTTGGTGCACTCACTAAACCAGTGAGTTTTACTTTTACAGTATTGGCACCACCTTTTAGACTGGCCTTCTTGAGTCTTCTTTTTCTGCTGTGAAGCCTGACCCCCACCCTTTTTGGTTTGTTGGGGGCCTGTCGAAGACTTCTGGTCATTTTGTTCATTCTTATTGTTACCCTTTTGGTCTACTTTCTTCTGACCACCCTGGTTCTGAGTCTAGTTCTGCTTAACACTCATTCTGACCCATCTGTCTGCCTTCTTTCCCAATTCTTGGGGAGAGGTCAGATCCGAGTCAACAAGGTGCTGATGCAACAACTGGTTCTGACAATTATTTAAAATCTGTTCTCTCATGATCAGATTGTACAATCCTGTGTAATCAGTAACCTTACTGCCCAGCAACCAGCCCTCCAAAGCCTTAGTGGCACAATCCACAAAGTCAGACCAATCCTGAGACTGAGTTTTCTGGGTATCCCTGAACAGCAACCTGTACTGCTCAGTGGTTAGGCCAAACCCATCAATCAGTGTATTTTTCAGGACTTGGTAATTGTTAGCATCCTCAGCTCTAGTAGTGAGGAGCTTATCTCTACCTTTACCTTCAAAGGAGAGCCACAAGACAGCTGCCCACTGACTCTGGGGGACGCACTGGACAGTGCAGGCCCTCTCCAAAGCAGGTATCCATTTGTGGATATCATCCCCTTGTTTAAAGGGGGGCACTATCTTACTCAGGTGTCTAGTGTCTAAACTCCTGTCCTTTTCTCTAGGTAAAATGCTGCCACCAGTGGGGTCTGCCCCACTCAATTTCTGCTCTCTAGCAAAGGCAAGTCTCTCTTTGGCCAGGGCAAGTTCTTCTCTTTTAATCCTCAGATTGACTTCCCTCATCTTAGCTTCATGCTCTCTTCTCTGAGGGGATATCATCCCTCTGTGAGAAGAGGTCTGAGAGCCATTGGTTTGAATGGATCTGTTAGAACCTCTGGATAGAGACCTAACTCGTCCAGTCCCAATGTTAAGCCTGCCTGAGAGTGGGCCTGGGGGTCCCCCAAATCAATTCTCATGCCTGCTTAAGTTGGTCCTGGTGAGTCTACTGACTTCTAACTGACCCTTGTCTGCCTCATCCCCTGACACCTCCTGTTCCTCCTCCTCTCCTTCACTAACTGTTCCATTGAGTTGGAGGTCAGGGTCTCCAAGGGTTCCCTCTAAGGGGGGCATGCTCCTATCTGGATTAGGAGGGCCTGTGCTAGAAGCCCTCCTGGCATCATAAGTCTCTAAGAGACCAATCAGGAATGGGATTGTAGGGTTAGAACCCTGTTTTAGCTTCCTGGAGGTACACACTTGTCTCATCTCCTGGAAGCTAAGAGCTGCATATCTTGAAGTGACCTGTGGAGGGTCGACTGACACAACGGGGGCCTCTGAGTTCCCTCCTTTGTCTGACATGCTTTTCTAGTGAGGTGTAAGTGGTGCACTTACCTACACTATTTGTTTGCCTACTGATCCCTTGCTAAGAGTTGTAGTCAGGGTGTGCTAACCCCTGTTGAACTACAACAGCTGGTTCAGTAGAACTCAGAGTATTCTAAGCTAAGTTATATGTACCTTGGTACTTATGTGATCTTTCAAATGATATTCTTAGGATACGTGTGATAAAACAACAGCAAGCTCATATCACAACCGCTGCTTACCAATGTGAGAAGTTGGCCTGATATGCAGTGCTCACTATTCTAGTGATCACTATGTATCAGCCCAAACGACCCTTATTGATGATTGGTTGTAAGTCAACCTTATAGACCAGCTATCCTAGTAGCATGGACAAGAGCAGTCTTTCGGCTAAACTCTAGAGGGCGTGTTAAGCCAGCTGTTATACCATCACATATACCCCTTGAACACCAAGTGAAAGGACACCACACAAGTTGTTATGAAAATAAAAGGATATTTATTTATAACACAACAACCCTGGACTCTTTATGAGGACAGGGCGCTAAGCACAATACAAAACTCTTAAAGAAATACTACAAGTCGCACAATTTACGCAAATGCCCGAGGGGCACGAAAAATCATATACTATGGAAGTGGAATGCGAATCACTAGCAGGTAAGTAACAGTTCTTAGAGACTTTGGAATCGCTAGGCCTATGATGCTGAACCCTTAGATTAGAAGCAGGAGGTCTAGGAACGCAGTGTGTAGAGTGGGAACTCTCATGCGCAATGCGGGACAAAGTCTATGGTTGCTAGCAAATGCAAAGTTAGTGTTCTTGGGCGAACCCGACTTGGTAGGTCAAAAACGAAAGTGGATCTAGACACTTAGAGAGTGGATCTACGCTGGAGCACCGTGGTACTCGGTTTACCTAGCCCAGGGGCTGCGGCTGCATAGGGTTCAAGTGTCGTCGGGAATCCTCGTTGACAAACCAGGAGCCTGAAGTGGAAGTTGCTGGCAGGCGACCAGTGAAGATGTTCCGGGCTGATCCAAGGACTGGATCAGTGAAGAAGAGTACCTGTAAGCAGAGGGGACCAAGTTCTGAATCACTGGCCAGTGATTAGGTGGGCACCAGGATGGCACCGGACGAGGTCACTCAGCCAGGCGAAGAGGTGACACTGGATTCTGCTGCTGCATGGACCAGGGGCGCTGATGTCGACCAGGCTGGAGGTCTGAGAGCTGTCCCACGTCGGATGTCTGCTACTGGCGATGCTGGATCCGGTGAAGGAGGCAACAAGCCTTGGCTACGGCAAGCCCACGTGGCGACACAAAATGGCGTCTTGGGTGGACCAGGAGGGTCCGAGGAAGGTTCCCTTCAGGAGGAGACTAGGGCCAGTCTAGAGGAGCTAGACCAGCGGTGAAACAAACGTAGGACGTCGTCTGGAGGGTCACTAGCCAACGGGCAAGTGACCGGACAACGTGGAAAGCGACACAGAAGCAAAAGGGCCCCATGCAGATCTGGTGGATGCTGGGGGGCTGGTCTTCGGTGCTCGTGCTGCTTGGGGTTGGGGCTTCTCTTACCCCAGTGCACCCACTCGAGGGTCCCTCGGTGGTCGTGCTGGTTCAGTGTCGTGCTGGTTCTGGTGATCGCCGGGTCCTCTGGTCTCGTCGCACCTACGGTTCTCAGCTGTGCTGTAGAGGCAGGTTGAGGTCAGAGAGGGCAGGGAGTCCGGGTCTCGTCGAGCTGGGCAGTCTGGTTCCGGAGGAAGGACGTTTCAGCAAACCGCAAGATACTTAGTTGGTGCCTGCTGCTGCAGGGTGACTACTCCTTAGTCACAAGGGAGAAATCTTGAGAAGAAGTCTTGAGTTCCTTTCGTAGAAAGTAGTTTCAGGATTCAAAGATGATCTAATTTGGAAGGGTCCCCGCTCCCACCTTTATTCTAAAGAAAGGGGCTGGTACGGGACTAGGTCCTGCCCATGGGTGGAACCAGGAAGGGGGGTGGTTACAACCCTCTCCCTTGTCCGGACTTTCCCCAGCTCAGGGGCTGGTGTGCCCCTGGAACTGGTTCAAGCCGGCAGATGCATAGTGAGCACCGGGGTGCCACTTGCAGTCACCTTCCTATTCAGCCCTGCCTACCTAGGATACACAAAACCCTGTCTGGGATGGTGCTAGCACCGCCCCTGACAGGAAACCCTTTGTCCAAGCTCTCCTCGCTGGAAGGACTCCCAGCAGCAGGAGGTCAGACTTGTGTCTGTGGTGGCAGCATCCATTTTGTGATGCTGAGGCTCGAGTTAACTTTAACCGGGGTTCACAGTTACATACATGTCGTGTCCCTCTAGAAGGGTGGAATGCTAACCCCGTCGCCAGAATTGGCGAGGGGTTAGTATTCCAATTCGTATGACACCTTACTCGACATGTTTTGATAAAGCGATACCAAAGATAGCAAATAACCGCGAGGATTATAATGCACTTAAGAGTATATGGTACGCGTTATCATAGAACAGCTATTAGGACTTGGTTCCGCAAGCTGCAGACGGGCTCAGCTCATGCCAGAGCACCATCTCACATAATTCCAAGCACTCTGCCTTCAGGATTGTTAAAAACAACAAGCTGTGCCCCCACACTCAATAACTTATTCCAGGGACCAAATGAACAAAACCGTTAAATTTGATCCGGTATATTTATTTATACCTTTTTCTTTAAATCATTATTTCAAAAGCAATTTTGTTTGGCAGAAAAGGATACAACATACACAATTATTGACAATGAACTCAAAAATACATTATCACAATGATACTGACAAACTCTGTGGAAAGAAGAAGAAAAAAGTCTTAATAGAATATAATGGTGAAAATCAGGGTTTGTTCTTGGAACATATGCGGTCTAAATGACAAGAAGAAGAGAGGAATAGTGGCCCATATTCTCCAATCTATGAGAGTTGATATCCTGTGTTTACAAGAAACACATCTTCCGTGGAACAACAGACATTGGCTTAGGGAATTAGGTTTGGAAATTGAAGGTTATACGCGACAAGGCACTACGACAAGAGGGGTGACAATTTTAAAAAGGCGGGGAGGAGGGATTTGTAAACGGGTAAAAGTTGATTCATTTGGCAGATGGGTGGTTAGCGAAATTAATATTGGGGGTTCTTCCTGGACTATTTGTGCCATATAGATACTGAACTATCTTAGTCTTGAGCTTGCTGGATGGCCTGCTCCATTAATTTTATGTGGGGACTTTAATATCCATCTTGAAGAATATTTTGGTATAGCCAGTGACTCTCTGTATCCAGGTTAAAAAAAGAAGGTATATAAAGCTTTGAGAGGATTAGTTAAGGAATATGGGCTATCAGATGTAGGTAATTTTTCAGATAAGGGGGTTCCTGGCTAAACGTTCTTCTCAGCTCCCCACCAGAAATTTGCTCGTTTAGATAAATTTTTTATCACTTCTAGATTGCTTAAGACCACTAGCCTTGATATTCTCCCCAAAATAGTTTTGGACCATAACCCCATAATGCTCAAGATTAAGTTAGAAACCAGCGGTACACCTTCCATTCGACCATGGACGTTTGAACGCAAACTATTGGCTGATTCAACATATATCGAACATATGGGGAGGTGGATCACTGAATTCTTTATGTTTAACCGGGGATCCACTTCTATTCAGATGGTCTGGGATGCTTTTAAATCTGGAGTGCGTGGGGAGACCCTCTCTAATTCAATTAATAGTCAAAGTAAAATATGTAAACTAGCAGAAGATCAGTTTCTGAAACTTCAAGAACTTGAATCATAATTAATAATAGCTTACAAATCCGCTCAAGATATGGAACAAATAAAAATAGATTTGGCCATTCATAAATCTAAGCTTTATGAGAATTTTGCAAGGAAATTAGCAGCACAGATTGCAGTTCATCGCTCACAAATCTATGAGATGGGGGAAAATACGGGGCGTATACTAGCAAAAAAAATTCGGCAAAGACAGACTTGCAATTCTATAGATTGTATATAAGACGAGACTGGGCAAAGTCATGAAAAGCCGGATTAAATTTTGGAGGTTTTTAGACATTACTATAGCAAACTATATACAGATGACCCAATAGTTTATTGCTCAGATTTTCTTTTCGATTTTATTGGTACTAAGGAAATTTCAAGATTAACACCCGATAAGATGGTAGGTTTAGAGAAAGATATAACCTGGGAAGAAATAGAGGCCGCTATTCTCACTCTTGCATCAGGGAAAGCTGTGGGCCCGGATGGTATTCCGTTAGAATTTTATAGGATGTTTCGCCAACTATTGAAGGAAGATTTATTGATAACTTTTCAAACAGCACAAAAGGGTATGGCTCCGGAATCATGGCGTCAGTCAACAATCTTGGCCTTTTTGAAAAAAGGTAAGACACCATTCCTTCCGGCTTCTTATAGACCCATATCCTTAATTAATGCTGATAGTAAAATCTATTCAAAGAGTTCAGCTTCGCGAATATCAGCCATTATACCATCTATTGTCTCTCAGTTTCAGCACAGATTTATCCCAAATCGCGACACCACTGATCATATTCATCTTTTGATAGCTTTGATGGATTGGGCTCAAGCAACTGACACAGCAATGGGAATTACCCTGTTGGATGCCGAAAAGGCATTTGACAGGGTAGCCGAGCCATATCTATGGGACAAATTCTCTCAGAAGGGTTTTGGCCCAAAGATAATGTCTGCATTAAAAGTCCTTTATGTTTATCCAACCGCATCAATTAAGGTCGCTGGTCAAGAATCTGCTCCTTTTTCTATTTTTCGGAGAACTCGGCAAGGATGTCCATGTTCCCCGTTATTATTTGCTATTTATATTGATGTTTTTGTAAATAATAAATCATATTGAGGATATTAAGCCAGTCAAGTCAAGTCAAGTCAAGTCATAGAATTTATATAGCGCACTACATACCCAGAGGGTTTCAAGGCGCTTAGGAAGGGGAGGAGGATTACTTGTCAAATATCCACGTTTTAAGTTGCTTTCTGAATGCTAGGTGGTTCTGGGTAAGGCGAAGGTAAGCGGGGAGTGAGTTCCATGTTTTAGCAGCCAGGTATGAAAAGGATCTGCCTCCCATGGTGGTCTTGTTGATGCGAGGTACAGTGGCGAGGGCTTGGCTGGAAGAACGTAGTTGGCGGGAGGGGGTGTAGAAGGACAGTCGTGAGTTGAGGCATTCTGGACCGATGTCGTAGAGTGATTTGTGTGCGTGGGTAAGCAGTCGGAAAGTGATCCTCTTATTGACGGGTAGCCAGTGGAGGTCTTTAAGGTGACCAGAGATGTGTTCGTTGCGTGGGATGTCTAATATGAGTCTGGCTGAGGCGTTTTGGATTCGTTGGAGTTTCTTCTGGAGTTTTGCGGTAGTACCTGCGTAGAGGGTGTTTCCGTAGTCCAGTCGGCTCGTGACCAGAGCGTGGGTGACTGTTTTCCTTGTTTCGGAGGGGATCCAGCGGAATGTTTTTCTGAGCAAGCGAAGAATGTTGAAGCAGGAAGAGGATACGGCGTTGACTTGTCGGTTCATTGAGAGTGAGGAGTCCAGGATGACGCCTAGGTTCCGTGCGTGGTCTGTCGGGGTGGGTGCTTTTCCGAGGGCTTCCGGCCACCAGGAGTCGTCCCATGCAGAGGGGGATGTACCTAAGATGAGGACTTCTGTTTTGTCTGAGTTCAGTTTCAGACGGCTTTGTTTCATCTATTCGGCAACTTCTTTCATTCCTTCGTGTAGATTAGTTTTGGCGGTGCTGGGGTCATTGGTGAGAGAAAGGATCAGTTGAGTGTCATCCGCGTAAGAGATGATGTTGAGGTTGTGTTGGCGTGCGATGGCCGCGAGGGGGCTCATGTATACGTTGAAGAGGGTGGGACTGAGTGAGGATCCTTGTGGTACGCCGCAGATGACTTCAGAGGCCTCGGACTTGAATGGTGGAAGGCGGACTCTCTGGGTTCTTCCGGTGAGGAACGAGGTGATCCATTCAAGTGCTTTTCCTTGGATTCCGATGTTATTGAGGCGTTGTAAAAGGGTGCTGTGGCAGACTGTGTCGAATGCTGCAGAGAGGTCAAGGAGGATGAGGGCGACTGTGTCTCCATTGTCCAGTAGAGTTCGAATGTCGTCTGTTGCTGCGATGAGGGCGGTCTCAGTGCTGTGTTTTGCTCGGAAGCCAGATTGTGAGGGGTCGAGGGATTTGTTGGCTTCGAGGAAGGCGGCGAGCTGGTTGTTGACAGCTTTCTCGATGACTTTGGCCGGGAATGGGAGAAGCGAGATGGGGCGGTAATTTTTGAGTTCGGTGGGGTCCGCTGTGGGTTTTTTCTGAAGGGCGGTGAGTTCAGCGTGTTTCCAGTCTTCCGGGAAGGTGGCGGAGTTGAAGGAGCAGTTGATGACGTCTCGGAGGTGCGGTGCTACGACGGAGTCTGCTTTGTTGAAGATGTGGTGAGGACATGGGTCTGTGGGGGATCCTGAGTGGATGGAATTCATCAGGCGGATGGTGTCCTCAGTGGAGATTGGGTTCCAGTCGTTAAGGGTGTTCACGGGGGGAAGATGATCAGCAAATGGTAGGGTGGGTTGGTTTCCGGGTTGGTTGTCAAAGCTGTTGTGGATGTCTGCAATCTTGTTGTGGAAAAATGAGGCTAGGGAGTCGCAGAGGGTTTGAGAGGGGGTGATGTCGTTGGAGTTGGCCGAGGGATTTGAAAATTCCTTGACGATGTTGAAAAGTTCCTTGCTGTTGTGAGCGTTGTTGTCAAGTCGATCCTTGAATGCTGTTTTCTTGGCTTTTCGGATTAGTTGGTGGTGAGTGCGGGTGGCGTTTTTGAAGGCGTCCTTGGTGCTGGTGGTTGGGTCTTTTTTCCAGGCCTTTTCAAGGGAGCGGCAGAGTTTCTTAGACTTCTTGAGATCATCGTTGAACCATGAGGCCTTCTTGTTGCCAGGTTTGTTTTGACGTTTTTTCAGTGGTGCTAGGGTGTCAGCGGTGTTGGATAACCATAGGGTGAGGTTGGCGGCGGCTTCGTTAGCGTTAGAAGAGAGGGCTGGGGTGTTTTGAAGGAGCGATGCGGAGATTTGGTCCGTGGTGATTTTGTTCCAGTTTCTTTGCAGGGTAGGTTGGAGGTGGATACTGGGTTTTGGTTTGTTGTAGGTGAAGTGAACGCAGCTGTGGTCAGTCCAGAGGAGGTCCGTGGTGTGGCTGAAGGAGACATGGTTGCTGGATGTGAAGATGGGGTCGAGTGTGTGACCTGCGATGTGGGTGGGGGAAGTGACTAGTTTTTAAGTCCGAGGTTGGCGAGGTTGTCCACGAGGGTGGCGGTGTTGCGGTCGTTGATCTTTTCGAGGTGAAAGTTGAGGTCTCCCAGAAGGATGTAGTCTTTGGAGGGGAGCGCGTGTGGGGTGATGAAGTCCGTGATGTCTTCACTGAATTTTGCGCGGGGTCCTGGTGGTCTGTAGAGGAGGGTGCCTCTGAGTGTGGTTTTGGGGTCGATGTGGATCTGGAAGTGAAGGTGTTCGGAGTTGGCGAGGTTGGCGTCAGAGCTGGTTGATATGCGGATTGATTTCTTATGGACGATAGCGATTCCTCCTCCTGTGTGGCTGGTACGGTCTTTGCGAGTGATCTTATAGTCTTCAGGGATGGCAATGGTGATGTCTGGTGCGGAGGAAGCATTCATCCATGTTTCCGTGAGGAAGGCGATGTCCGGAGAAATGGTGTCTAGTAGATTCCATAGGTCAATGGCGTGCCTGTGGACTGATCGGGTGTTGAGAAGGATGCATTGTAGGTGGTTGGGGTCGGGAATCTGTGGTGTGGTCGTAGCGGAGATGTTGTCGGTGCCGCTGAATTTGCAGGAGTAGCAAGAGAAAGGTCCATGGGTGTGTCCAGGAGCGGCTTGGACGCAGTTGGGGGCGCGACCGGGGTTAAGGGCTAGGAGGGTGGCGGCATCGTAGATAATGCGGGAAGGCTGGGCAGCGCGAGGGGCAGGGGGTCTGGCGCTGGGCGCGGTCCAGGCGCGGACGGGCGTAGACGGGCTTACCTTTGGCGCACCTTCGGCGCGGGTTGGGCGCGGTCGCTGCGCGTGAACGCTGCGCGCGGGAACTCCTGTCATATATGGATGGTGGAGGGGGAGGGGCGAGGGCGTCTCAGCTGGGAGGCGGGTCGGGCACACGAGGACGACAACAAACACGCAAAATGGAGGCGGGGGGAGGAGCAGAGCGGAGCGCTATTGACAAATGCGCAGTCAATGTACACAAGCAGAAATGAAATCAGTAAACAAGCAGAAATGGAAAGTTACAGCGCTATTTAGGCAAAGCGCTATACAAGCTATCAGTAAACAAGCAGAAATGAAAAGTTACAGCGCTATTTAGGCAAAGCGCTATACAGGCACACAGCAGGCGAAAATCAATGAATGCAAATTTGAGAGAGCTTCTGACACGGAGCAGCGCTACGATACCAGGTGTCTGCCAGGGAGCGACCACTCCGACCGTGAGGAGGAGCGAGTCACAGGGTCTGCAGGGCGAGGAACGCTTTTACAAGTTAGTGGGAGGGCGTCTCAGCTGGGAGGCGGGTCGGGCACACGAGGACGACAACAAACACGCAAAATGGAGGCGGGGGGAGGAGCAGAGCGGAGCGCTATTGACAAATGCGCAGTCAATGTACACAAGCAGAAATGAAATCAGTAAACAAGCAGAAATGGAAAGTTACAGCGCTATTTAGGCAAAGCGCTATACAAGCTATCAGTAAACAAGCAGAAATGAAATATTCAGCGGGCAATATCAACAATGGAGGACTTGGCATATCAATTTGGAATCTTCTCAGGATATAAACTGAATATCGCCAAGACTCAAACATTATTTACTGGCCTAGACTCTCCAGCTGCTATCAGAACAGAGACAGAAGTCACCTACCTAGGTATTAAAATTGAATTTCCACTTTCCACTATTCCGGAAATAAATATAAATACGGTGTTGACAAAAGTAAATACTATGCTGGAGTGATTAGATCATCTTCATCTATCTCTGTATGGGCGTGCTAATGTTTTAAAAATGTCAGTACTCCCTAAATTTTTATATATGTTCCGTGCAATTCCGCTCGAATTTCCCTCTGCAAGTTTTAAGCATCTAGAAAGAATGTCAGCCCGCTTTTTATGGACCTATAAGCGGCAGAGACGGGCATATAAAAAGATGATATTGTCCAAAGATCGGGGAGGGTGGGGTATTCCATATTATCTTTTTTATTATTTTGCATCTGTTTTGCAATATATTAAGCCACTGGTGGTTGGCGAAAGAGCACGGATCTTAGAGTGTCATTACCCCTCTATTTATAAATTTGCATTGGGTGAGGAACACCGATGTTTTCTACTTAAAGTGATAGAACCCAGCTACTTTAAAAAAAACTAAATTTAAGATTGTGAAGTCAGCATATATTGTTTGGAAATTAATTAAGCGACACCTCAGTATAACTAAAATCACTGCTTATACACCGTTAGCAGCACCACGTGTTCTCCCACCAATTTTTTATGACCTGGTAATTACTAGATGGCGCTGTAAGGGAATTCCGTATCTGGGTGATCTAATGCTTGATGGACGCTTGGTTTCTTTTATTGATCTACAAATTAAATGTAATTTAGTAGAAGGGGACTTCTTCAAATACTTACAGATTCGCAGCTACTTTAGCACTTTAGGTTCCCAAGTTAAAACCCAACTTCGAAAAATTCCTCTTATAGAGTCTATGTTTAGGAAAACCCCAATTGGACAATTTTATAAACTTCTTACTGCTACATGTCAGGATGATTTACAGGCTTGTCAAACTAAATGGTCAATAAAATTGGGTAGGAGTGCAATCGATATAGAGAAATCAATTAGTTTGGCAAACACTATTTTAATTACAGGAAGGTCGCGCTACCAGCACTTTATGGCCTTATTTGATCTTTACTATACGCCGGCTAAGATTTCAAAATGGGGGACAAATGTTGGGGTCACATGTAACAGATGTGGCGAATTCACGGCTGATTCATTACATATGTATTTTTTCATGTCCTAAATTATCTGATTTATTTTCTTCTATTGAACAATTTTTGGGGATCCTTCGAAAAATTCCTCTTATTGAGTCTAGGTTTAGGAAAACCCCAATTGGACAATTTTATAAACTTCTTATTGCCACATGTCAGGATGATTTACAGGCTTGTCAAACTAAATGGTCAATAAAATTGGGTAGAAGTGCAATCGATATAGAGAAATCAATTAGTTTGGCAAATACTATTTTAATTACAGGAAGGTCGCGCTCCCAGCACTTTATGGCGTTATTTGATCTTTACTATACGCAGGCTAAGATTTCAAAATGGGGGACAAATGTTGGGGTCACATGTAACAGATGTGGCGAATTCATGGCTGATTCATTACATATGTATTTTTTCATGTCCTAAATTATCTGATTTATTTTCTTCTATTGAACAATTTTTGGGGATCCTTTTCGATACTCCGATAAATATAATGGGGGAACTAGTGCTGATAGGGGTAGCTGAAGATATACACCCTGAAGATGGGAAAAGATTTATTTTCATTTGCATGGCGGTGGTTCGTGCTTGCAACACACATGATTGGATTAATTCTGTTCCCCCCTCCTTCGAGACATCGCGTGCTCCTTTATTAGCTATGTATAACCTGGAAATGGCCATATATAGAACGAAGGGTCGGAAAAAAAGAGCTATGGGAATGACGATCTGGACTCCTCTAGCAGAGTGGATTTGAGAAAAAAGTGATTTCTTGTCATGTTTTGATTGTTCTTTTTTTTAATGTTAATTGTATTTTAATTGGAATTTCTTTCTTTCTGCCACTGCACAATATTATTTTCTTATGTAAGTGTTAAAGTGCCCAGCTCTGCTCCTCCTGCCAAAAATGGGTGAATAAATGAAAATATATATAAAAAAAAAAGGAAACGCAGCAACAAGAAAGTAATGAAGCAATAGCTAATGGAGAGGGGCGAGGAAAAACATTTCATCCGTCAGGCAAAAGTGAACCCAGGTGTAACAGAGGTCCAAGCATAGAAACACGGGATTACCCCCACGAGGAAAGGAAAAAGGGGCAAGAACCGGAAAAGCGGAAAGTCTCACCAGCTAAGAAGCTTCAGGCACTAACAACCCCTAAGGCTCAAAACTTTATCAATCCAATAAAGGTCACAATAATTGGAACAGCCCGACACTGCAAGCTCCATCATCCGGATTTTGAGCCGGTGCAAACAGGGAAAAATGCAATTAAAAAACAGGAATGACGGAATGGAAACCGGAGGAGGCAAATGCCGTCCCTGCGGAGCGTGAACCACGTTCTAAAAAGGACATCCCATTAACAATAACTCCTGAAACCGGAAGCAAGGAAATGTCAGACTCCTGCCACAGTGACCAAAACCAGTCAGAGGGGTTTGAATCGAAATTGTCATTTGTTCCCGAATATACGACCAAAGGAAGACAAGACACCTTAAACAGAGGGAACCTGTTGAAGCTATTTAAAGAAATCCCAGAATTAAAATGAATTTGTTCTCGAGATCTAATAGCCGTAAAATTCAAACAAACCCCAAGTATGGGAGCCGAAGAGACTCTGACAACCTGGTCCTCAAAGGACTTGGTGGACAAAATATACTCAATGAGCGCAAGGTTCGGAGCCTGAGGAATTATGCTGAAGGTTCATAAACGCCCAAGGTACCGCATCCCCTCCTTAAAAACCTAAAAGATGGGGACACGCCGGGGAAAAACCATAACACATGCGTGTGCGGTGCACGTTCCAATTCTCCCGCCACACCTTCCAATGAGAACAGGTCAAACATAATGGGAAGCACTGGAAACATGGAGGGTAGATCTCAGGAAATCAGGGATTGGTCCTGGGTGCCAAAAACATTAAATAATAAGTATACCTAATGAAGAAAAAAAAAGTGTAACAGGAGAAAGGAGGCCGGGCCCTAACATGGAAGAAGTGCGCCCAGCTAACATCACGCTCTGCTCATGGAATGTCCATGGTTTTAAAGACATGGGGCAGGACCACAAAACAATAACGTTCTTTATTCATCAAGACATAATCCTGCTCCAGGAAACCTGGAACTTGACTCCAACTTCAATACCAGGATTCATAGAATACCACACCCTGGCTGAAAGATTTTCAAGCTTTGGGCACCCAAGAGGGGGCCTTGCAACTTATGTAACACAAAACCTGGACTGGTCAACTGAAGAATTGGACACGGGGGCTAATTGGGTCCAAGTGACCAAATTAAGCGGTAAACATTTGTCCGATGAATGTAAGTGGCAACTTTTAGTAATCAACGTCTGTATCCATCCCGAAAGAAAAAAGCAGAATGAAAAATACACAATTCTAACGAATTTAATAAAATCAATGCAGAGAAGTCATCAGCACTGTCAAATAGTTATTTCAGGCGACTTCAATTGCAACCCTATAGCCAGTACCCTGCACAAAAGTAAAAGGCAAGATAATCAGGGAGCCAGAACACTAGTGAATGAACTAGAATCTCTCGGTCTGACAATCCTGAACGGGAAAACTCCGGGAGACATTCCAGCGGCTGCCACATTTTTGAGTGGAAAAGTGTCTTCAAGAATAGATTTTACCATCATCAGCAACAATTTGCTCTCACAAATCGACACTTTTAAAATCACACCACGAGTCGAAAGTGATCATCTTCTTCTTATCGTAAGAATGAACATCAAAGTAAAGCTTGCCCAAAAAATTAAGTCCACAGTGCAATACCCTGAAAAGTTCAACCTTCGAAAATTAAAATGGCGGGGAGTGGCGTCACAAACTATACAGGAGACAGCTAAGGAATTCTTGGGCAAACAGGGCCCGCAAGCAGAAGCTGATTGCATCAAAACTTGGGAACAGCTGGCCCAGTTATTAGTCCAAAGATTCCCAGCCACACGGTGTTGCACTTCAAGGATGGCGACCAAAAGCGAGCCCTGGTTAATCATGAGCTAAGAGAAAAAAATAGAGGCCTAGCAAGAGAGGTGCGATTACAATCACAAGCAGCAAAAATGGGTAGAAAAACAGAAAAAAGGAAGCTGTGCCAACTGAGGAGCAACTACAGGAGGAACCTGAGGAGCGCGAAAATAGCGTACAAGGGGGCCATCTGGATACATTTATTGACCGCAAGCAAAAAGCCCAACAGCAGCAACTTCTGGGGCATAATAAACAAATTGTCAACTGGCCCAACATTACAGCAAGAAGCGTGAATCGCTCAAGAAATGTGGGTTCACCACGTGAAAACCCTGTACAGCAACATAGTAACAGGCCCCGCAGAAACTCCTAGTGGGCAGCATGTTGATCAAGAGGTAACCCAATCGGCTCCCGACCCGGAACACGCGGAAGGCAGAGTAATAAGTCCAGAGACATTTAGCAATGAGCTGAACAACCTGACCAACGTGAAGGAACTAAGAGGTTTTATATTAAAACTCAAGACCGAGGGAGCGGCAGGTCCAAATGGCCTTCCTAATGCTATCTTTAAGAACGACCCAGACTTTTGGTCCTCCCACCTCACTCCCGTCTTCAATAAGATCTACACACAGTCCAATGTCCCGGCTTCCTGGAAAGGGAATATTATCCACCCCATATTCAAAAAGGGTGACCATCGCAAACCGGGTAATTGGAGACTGATCTCATTGATAGACGTAGAGGCTAAGCTTTATGCTTCTTGTCTGCTAGCCCAGCTCCAAGACTGGATGGAGGAAAAGAACATAATCCCCAAGATCCAGACGGGTTTCAGCAAGGGATGGGTACCACAACCAATTTGGCCATTCTAGCACTCTTAATTGAAAAAAGCGCAAAAAAAGAAATCCCGACAATACGCATGCTTTGTGGTTATCAAATCCGCTTTCGATCGAGTAAGCAGGAGTCATCTTTGGAAGAAACGTAAGGTTTGGGGCTTGCCAAGAGCAACGCTTAATGCTATAACAACCTTATACAGGGATACCTGGGCTAGAGTAAAGCGGGCGACGGGTACAGCACAACCCCAAGCATCCATACGCAGCGAGGCTTGAAAATAGGATGCGTTTTAGCTCCTAGCCTATTTAATTTGTTTCTTTCAGACATTGCATCGTATATTGAAAAAGCCGATTGTCACCCCCCGAACATGGCCAATGAGTCAGTTGCCATCTTACAATACGCAGACGACATTGTTTTGTTGAGCCAAGTATCTTAGATAAATACATCGCACGAAATTCACAGACAGTGTACGCGGCGTTCATTGACTACTCTACTGCTTTCGATCGTGTAGATAGACCTACACTGTGGAAAAAGCTAAGGAGATTGGGAATTCCGGAATACTTGCTGCAGACCATAATTAATCTCCATACTAATACTTGGTCACAGGTGCAAATGGGGAGTGAAAAAGGATTAACCAAATCAATTGAAACGGCTAACGGGCTTAAACAAGGGTGCCTTTTAGCACCGATATTATTTTCACTATACCTTAGTAATCTACCAAATCATCTGCAACAATGCTCTAGTCTGCCTCCTAAGGTTGCCTCGCATAGAGTACACGCCCTGCTCTATGCAGACGACATTGTTATGTTGGATCTAACCCCCTTTGGTTTACAAATGCTCCTGGATTCTCTAAATGAATATTCAAAAGATCACTATTTAATTCCAAACTTAACAAAAACCAAAGTGGTAGCATTTACTGGTAGGAAAAAAAGTTCTAATTATTGTTGGAACCTTGGCGGGGTAAAAGTTGAAGAATGTGACGAATATACCTACCTTGGCAGAATTTTTTCAAAGAACCTGCAAAATACGAAACAGATAAATAACTTAACGAGAAAATCAGAAATACATGCCGGGGCTCTTTCTAGACTGTACTCTGCCACAGGAAATAGACACTTCTCTTCATTGTTAAAAGTGTATAGAGCAAAAATTCCTCCTGTTTTATCTTACGCTACTGAGCATATACCAATAAAGCAATGGACTTATATGGATTTAAATGAAGGGAAAATTTTGAAAAAAATCTTAAAGGTTTCTAAATCAACACCGGTTCAAGCCCTAAGACTAGAGTTTTCAATAACAAGTTCTTATGCAACAGCTGTCGCTAATGTTATCAGATGGGCTTATAACATCTTGCATGGGAAGGAAGGAACACTGCGTTCCCTAATAAAAATCGAGACCTTTTCATCAGATGCATCAAAGCTCAACTTTTATAGGAATATGACAGTGGCATTTGAAATCGCTAAACTCACCAAAGATATTTTGCTCACTTGGTCAAACTCCCAACTGAAACTCTTTCTAAAAAACTTTACACCTAGATTGAGCTTTGACCTTGATTTTGCACATTGTAATAAGTTACCCTCATACAAACTTTATGCTGAGACATTGGAATACAAGCAAGTACAGCCATATATAGGGTTTTCCCTTACGCACGGTGCAAGAAGGGCAATAACAATGTTGCGTTTAGGAATTTTACCTGTGTTAACCTTTACCTCTAGATGGTCACTAGATGGATCTCCTATATGTAATTTCTGTCAAGGAGGCGATCAGAATATTGAGCATATTTTATTTGTATGCCCCTATCCAAATATAGTTACAGCACGGTCAAGATATCTAGATCCGATATATCACAAATGTAGAATTACTACAGTAAAAAACCTGATACTAGTGTGTAAACAACCTCCCAATGAATGGGTCTGTTATAATTTTTACAAATTTCTAAAGTCTTTTCTAACATTATATTAATTTTCGTGATTTATCAGTGGATGGGTCTGTTATAATCTTTACAAATTTTTAAAGTCTTTTCTAACATTATATTAATTTTCCTGATTTATCTATGTAAAATGTTTTTAAATATTTGTGGTCCTCAGTAGAGTACCAAAACAAATAAAAAAATTCTTTGACTTTGTTGAGCCAAACCCCAATTGGCTTAAAAAGATCTATAAACAATCTAGCAACCTACTTGGATCAGGAACAATTGGAGCTAAACAAAGAAAAAACAAAAATTGTCAGTTTAGTGGATCGCAAAAAACCAAGTTTAAATGGTCGGCTAAAGGGGCAACCGTGGAAGAGCAGCGCTCATATAAATAACTTGGCGTAACAATCGGGCAGGGCGCAGCTCATAAGGAACATAAATTGGCATTAGAAGCTAAAGCCCAATCATTAATTTACGCGTACACACTACTACGTAAAAAACTGGACTGCCCGAACTACACTCATCTGCTAAAAGTTATGGCCGCACAAATCCAGCCCAGCCTATCGTATGGTTTAGTCACCTGGTGCGGTAAAGAAGCGAACCTGCTGAACGACCTTCAGACAAGGATTTACAAGGCCGTTTTTGAGCTGCCAAAATCTGCCTCTCCTTCTCAGGTCCGACTGGAATTCGGCCTGAACTGGGGTGGCAGAGTGGGCTAAAGAACGGTGATGGATTAAACCCAGATCTTTTGACCGGGTGTGAGTGTTTGATTGATTCAGATTATCTGTCCATCACCACCCTCTTTTGTACCGCTTTTGGCCGCCATAAGTGTGGCAGGGTATGCTCAGACGTGAGTCCCTTGCTCACTTTGCCACTGGATTCAAGCAAGCCGGGTTGAAGACGGCTGGAATGCCAGAAACCGGTCCTCGGAAGCTTGTTTACGGTCCAGGGAAGACATGGCTTGGCAGTTCGGGCTGGACTGTTCCCATGAGGCACAGGGTCAGACTGATTTGCATATAGCCATGTCTGAACTGGGGTGGCAGAGTGGGCTAAAGAACGGTGATGGATTAAACCCAGATCTTTTGACCGGGTGTGAGTGTTTGATTGATTCAGATGCTCTGTCCATCACCACCCCCTTTTGTACCGCTTTTGGCCGCCATAAGTGTGGCAGGGTATGCTCAGACGTGAGTCCCTTGCTCACTTTGCCACTGGATTCAAGCAAGCCGGGCTGAAGACGGCTGGAATGCCAGAAACCGGTCCTCGGAAGCTTGTTTCCGGTCCAGGGAAGACATGGCTTGGCAGTTCGGGCTGGACTGTTCCCATGAGGCACAGGGTCAGACTGATTTGCATATAGCCATGTCTGAACTGGGGTGGCAGAGTGGGCTAAAGAACGGTGATGGATTAAACCCAGATCTTTTGACCGGGTGTGAGTGTTTGATTAATTCAGATGCTCTGTCCATCACCACCCCCTTTTGTACCGCTTTTGGCCGCCATAAGTGTGGCAGGGTATGCTCAGACGTGAGTCCCTTGCTCACTTTGCCACTGGATTCAAGCAAGCCGGGCTAAAGACGGCTGGAATGCCAGAAACCGGTCCTCGGAAGCTTGTTTCCGGTCCAGGGAAGACATGGCTTGGCAGTTCGGGCTGGACTGTTCCCATGAGGCACAGGGTCAGACTGATTTGCATATAGCCATGTCTGAACTGGGGTGGCAGAGTGGGCTAAAGAACAGTGATGGATTAAACCCAGATCTTTTGACCGGGTGTGAGTGTTTGATTGATTCAGATGCTCTGTCCATCACCACCCCCTTTTGTACCGGAATTCGTCCTCCAGCACCAGAAATTCCGGGGTATGAGCGGCTTTGTCAAACTTTGTCACAAATTCCGCTTCTCTAACCCAGACACTTCGAACAGATTATGCTGGGACGAAATCAAGCGTCAGATGAACCTTGAAACGCCGGCTGGTAGGAGCTCTCTCCGGAGATGCTCCAAACGCTTGGGATTCCTATCCTTGTAATATCCCTGTTAGCGGCAGTCACTCTATCGGAAAAGAACGCCCAAGAGTAACAGGATATTTTTAGCTTCGTTTAGAGCCTATCGCACTTGACCCTGGTCACGATTCCTACCTTATCTCGGACACTGGAGTGGATGAACGGCTGGACGCCATTGTCGAGACGGATTATCGGTGGGCAGGCTAGACAGTCCACCGGCTCATGGCAAGCCTCGGAGTCCCCATGTCGAGCCTGCAGCGGGTCCATTGCCTGCTTTGATTCCTACGGAGCGAGATCTTGGATCCAGTTCTGGCTGCTCCCGGATGCGACCCTGGCGGGCCCCTGCGACCTCCCCGGATGAAGCTGCAGCGGGACCAGCGCGCACTGACTTCCTCAGTTCGAGCTTTCGGGGGCCAGGTCAACTGATCGCTGATGAGGCTGCGGCAGGCCCTGTGACCCTGGATGCAGCGGCAGCGGGTCTATTGCGCTCTGCAATTGTTACGGGGCGAAGGTTTAGGTCTCGGATTGGGCTGATCTACTCCTTGCGGTTACAGGAAGGAAACCGCTCCCTGCCCCGCCCCCCCATTCGAATTAGCACACAATAATGCCGATAGCGCGTTGGCTCAGATTCATATGGTTGAAGCTTTCCTCATCTTCAAGGACTTTTTCACTTGGCGACCATGGCAGCATAACCCTCGATCACCCCTGGGTGCACATGAGCTGGACTGCAATTCGTTCGGACGATTAGGAAAACGAGTGCAGCGGCGGCTGCCTTAACGGTACCAGTGCTTTTTTTTGTATTTTCTTTTTAATTGTTGTCCTGTCCCCATTTTTATTTTCGATAGAACCTTACACTTAATTGGAGGGCAGTGGAACGGGATATTATTTCCCAAAATGCCTGATCGCATGAAACAACAGGGACAAAGGGGCCACTTCCATTCATTGGCCTCTCCTCAAAGTGATTAGCAGCAACTACTTCAACTGAAATAGGACTTTCCTCTGGTCAATCCCAGCTCCCTCTCTGTCCCCCTAACCTCTACAATGGAATTAGGACACATCACCCAAACAGATAAAGGACTACTCTGCCTTTACCTGCTCCCTAACAGAATTAGGTCCTGTCCTTGAAACAAACATAGGACTACGCTTCCAATTCCTTCTCCTCTCTAAGCTGTCGGCCATCTTGGACTAGTCTCTGACCACTCTCAGACTAACCTCTTGGCAGGCAATCTCGGAACATACCTTCTCCCTAACAGAAATAGAGCCTGTCCTTGAAACAAACATAGGTCTACGCTTCCAATACCTTCACCTCTCTAAGCTGTCGGCCATCTTGGACTAGTCTCTACCATCCTCAGACTAACCTCTTAGCAGGCAATCTCGGAACATTCTCTACATCTGTTACCCTCCCACTTAACGATTTCTCTTCCCTCCCTTTAGTATCGGCCCTCTCCAACCTGTTTTAACCAATCCCAGGATAGCCCCTCTAACAAGTATTATCTAGTCCCAAGACTATTCTGAGACTAGGCCCTTTGCAGGCAAGCTCGGAACGCTCTCTTCAGATGCTAGTCTCCCTTTTCTTGCCTCTCTCTTCCCTCCCTCCCTATAGTATCGGACCTCTACAACATGGCTCAAATGCACATTACTTAACTGCAGATCTGCCCCAGACACGCATCTAACATAGCCGACCTCATTATCGCACATGACCTAGACCGTACCATACTCACCGAAACCTGGCTAACTGAATCCTCATCCCCCCTCATCGACATTCTAGTTCCCCCAAACTATCACATCATTAGATTAGATAGGACCGGCAAAACAGGAGGTGGGATAGCATGCATTTATCGCAGTAGCCTTTCAGTAACCAGAGCCATCTCCCCTACATTCTCCTCTTGTGAACACTTCTGCCTCGACGTCAACAGCGAGGGCAATCCAGTATGCTCTCTACATATTATCTACCACCCACCTGGTGACAACCTCACCTTCACTGAACACCTCATGGACATGATCACAACTAACTCGGGTCGTCAAAACACACAAATATTCCTTGGTGACTTCAACCTTCATTGGAACGATCAGAACGACTTATTGGTTAACAGTTTCAAAAACGTCCTCAAAACCTTAGACCTAACCCAAATCTGCGACCGCCCTACTCATGACAAAGGCTCTATCCTTGACCTCATTATCTCCAAAGATCACACCACCCAACTTGACTCAATCCAACCTTGTGACTGGTCCGACCACCACATTATCACATCTTCATCAATGAACTGGTGAAACTTCACCCAGCCCAATCCACCAAACCTAAGGTATGGAAAAGAGACTTAAGGAATCTCAATCCCATCTCCTCACCTTCCCCAGCTACAACCTACTCATACCCCCCTCTGGCATCGACGACGTCCAGGTCCTTACCGAGCACTACCTCATCTCAATGACTACGATAATCAACGAGGTTGCCGCCCATCAGTTAAAGAGAATCTCTTCCAAAAGCTCAAAGCCGTGGTATGACAGTCTTATTAACAAGTATAGACGAGACATGAGACTAGCAGAACGCAATTGGAGATCCACCCCATCAGCTACGCACCTGAACACTCTGAGAAAAAAAAGAAAGGAGTAGTTTCTGTCCTGTAACTCCAGTTCTGTAGTAGGGGTATCTCTGTTATAACACAACAAATAATATCTGGGGGTCAAAGGAAGGAGTCAGTAAGTCTGGCAGGAAGGACCACTATACCAAACGCATGCTGGGCAGTAACGGTGAAAAAATAATAATATTTAGTGAATGGTCAAGTCGAGACTCAAGAGCACATGGAGAAAATGTATTGTTCCCATCAGAAGCCACACTGTACCGCCCTTATTGTCATCATATGGGATCTCCTTACCCAGGAGGCAAGACGGCCGGTAAATGATTACCGTGACCGAAATGTGATGTGAGGGCAGAACAGAAGGGTATGGTGGTGGCTAATGAAAAAAGCAGTGTAAAGTGATTAGAGTGGAAAAAGTGAAGGGTAATAATAAAATTAGGTGAATGGGTGGAAAAAGCAATTTTATTGATATCCCCCAAACCCTAAGATTAAAAGGCAGGTGTGGGTGCAGGTTTTAAATAATAACCGCACTTAGTGGTGGTCGACATGTTTCTGCATTATACGAGATTTTCTCAATGCATTCCTCAGGACCGAAAAACTGTACACTACTGCTTTGAAATAGAATAAATATCACCTGGTTATCCAGGCGTGCTCAACCGTATACTGTCAGTGCGAAATGGTCAGGGATCCAACATGTAAAACAAACAGACAAACAAAACAGAGAAACAAATACAGCACTAAATGTTATTTTACATTGTTTCCGTTTGTATTCAAAATAGTATTTCAACATGTTCCATCAAACTAGGACATTATTTCTAATTACGACTCACCCTATATGTAGGTTGAGGAGCTTCACCCCACCTGGCTGCAGCGCAGGTAAAAGGAGCACCGCTCTGTAAATAATCAGAGTGGTTAGTGATATGACACTGGGCCAGAATGAGAAAAGAGTGTACTTCGAGATCGGAGGTTAAAAACCTCTTGTAAAATCAAATGGTGACCAAGCCAGGCAAGACCGCCGTGATCTATCACAATCCGTAAGAATGACTACCAAGTTAAAACAAGTTATGCAAGACGGTCCGTGTCGATTTGATTTACAAGCCGCATACAACCGTTGCATATTTTTGATGGCGGAGTGGCCTCTAGCGGCGTATATGCGCTAAGAGAGAACCAAAACCACGCGCATAGCGTTCACTCACCTATCCGTCGGTGTCTCCAGGCAGTCTTCAGTACTGCTCGGGGGGCGCCGAATACGGAATGAGGTAATGCTTTGTATGGTTCTAACTCTACAAACGACACGTGACCCGAGGCGTCACGTGAGGTTGAGGATTATGGGAGATGTAGTTCGTTGTCCAGTACCACTTTGATTATATGAAAACAAGGTATCAAAGTATCGTATCATCTGTTGGGACTGTCTTGGCATTCATAAAGTGGTGTGTGTGTGTGTATACACTGGGGTGCAGATGCTGGATGGCTTGCAGACAAAATATTATACGAAGCGTAATTTAAAAGGACAACCTACAGCACTACAATCAGAGGGACATCCAGGGTATGGGCTCATTGAGGCCTTCTTTGTCGCTGTTGATGCGATACACCCACTTCTGTTCAATCTTGAACAAAAAGCGGCTGACGTCTACACAAGAATCAGGAATGTGAGGTTGCTCAAGAACTGTCCAGTAGAACTCCTCAGGACCATGACCCTTCTCCAGAAAGTGTGCGGTCAGTCTGGTGGCCTGTTTACGACACCGCACAGTGCTCTTATGTTCCTGGATACGAGTCCGTACCTTTCTGGTTGTCATTCCCACGTACTTCAGTTGGCACGGACATATGATCAGATAAATCAAGTTACTGCTGTTACAGTTCGTGAACTTGTTTTGTATCCATGGGCGATTGGTGCCAATGTCGACCTCGGTGGATTTATTGGTCTGGGGACAGACGGTACAATTCCCGCAGGGATGGTGTCCGACTACGGGTGGAAGGTCCCATAGGGTGCCCACTTGCCTACCTTCCTTGCTGCGTGGGCGTGTGTGGACCAGTTGATCTTTCAGGTTCCTGCCCCGTTTGTATGCGAACATGGGCTCGGGAATGTCGTCCCCTCCAGTTTTGAGGATAGACCAGTGTCTCTTTATAATTTTCTGCAGCTGGTTGGATCGGCTGTTAATCATCTCAATGACTACGATAATCAACGAGGTTGCCGCCCATCAGTTAAAGAGAATCTCTTCCAAAAGCTCAAAGCCGTGGTATGACAGTCTTATTAACAAGTATAGACGAGACATGAGACTAGCAGAACGCAATTGGAGATCCACCCCATCAGCTACGCACCTGAACACTCTGAGAAAAAAAAGAAAGGAGTAGTTTCTGTCCTGTAACTCCAGTTCTGTAGTAGGGGTATCTCTGTTATAGTCATAATCTAGTGAATAGTCCCGCTCATGTGCGTGGACCCCGGCAATCAAAAATAATCTCTTAAGTTGTCAAAATAATGCAGAAACTGCAAAGACACTTAAGAGAGAATTTAAAGACAAATAATGCAGCCTATATCCACAGGCTACACTGTCCAGTACTTCAACTAGAAATTCCACCAAAAAAACACCACACATAAAACAGCCTGCAGTTTCTACCATAGAGAAACTTGCCTCCCCCAGTCAAAGACTCTGGAATGATAGAGAGGAAGGTAGGGACAGACAAGCCCCATAGGCTGCCATTATGTGGCTTAAATAGGATACTGTGCCTTTAAGAGAACTTTCCAGAACTTCTCCCAGTATCCCAGAATGCATAGCAGGTCCCTCTACTTTCAGTTCTTTTTGAAGGCGAAGCACGCCAGACCTGTCGCATTCTTTACATGATGAAAAATATCCACCGGGGAGGAGGGCGGGCGCTTATGACTATAACAGAGATACCCCTACTACAGAACTGGAGTTACAGGACAGAAACTACTCCTTCTGTAGTAGGGGATCTCTGTGTATAGTCATAATCTAGTGAATAGAATGACAAGCCCATCCCCACACCAAAGCGGCGGTGGAGAAGAAATACATAACGCCACTACTGTGCGAACAAATTCCGCAGCGAAGCCTGCCCAACCTGAGCGTCTGCCCTGGCGTCAGTGTCCAGGCAGTAATGCTTAGCAAAGGTATGGACCGACTTCCAAGTGGCTGCCTTGCAGATTTCAGCAATCGGCACGTTACGGAGCAGAGCCGTCGTGGCAGCTTTGCCCCTGGTGGAATGAGCCTTAGGCTTACCTCCTAAGGTCTTATTAGCCTTCTGATAACACAATTGTATGCAGGACACAATCCACCTAGAGATGGACTGCTTAGAGGTCGCAAGACCCGTCCTGACCGATCCATAATTGATAAACAACTGGTCAGACCTACGAATATCTTTGGTTTTATCCAGATAAAATTTCAACACCCTACTCACATCCAGAGAATGGAGAGACCTCTCCGCTGGGGATGAAGGGTTCTGAAAAAACGTAGGCAAAGTTATAGTCTGGTTGACATGAAAATCAGAAATAACCTTGGGAAGAAATTTAGGGTGAGTACGCATAACAACCTTAGCAGCATGAAATACAGTATAAGGTTCATTACAACACAACGCCTGAATTTCACTCACCCTGCGGGCCGATGTAATGGCCACGAGGAAAGCCGCCTTCCAGGACAGGTGCTGCAACGAAGCCTTATGAATAGGTTCAAAAGGTTCCTTCATCAATCTGGACAGCACCACATTCAATTCCCATGAAGGCGAGGGAAGCCTGACAGGAGGGAATACTTTCTTCAAACCTTCCAGAAAATCTTTGATCACAGGGATCTGGAAAAAGGAAGTCTGTGAAGGGCATTTCCTGTAGGCAGTCAATGCAGCAAGATGTACCTTAATGGAATGGACATTAAGGCCAGACTGCGCCAAATGTAAAAGGTAAGGAAGGATGACATCTTCCTTGCAGGTCGTAGGATCATGGTTCTTAGACTGGCACCAGATACAAAACCTCTTCCACTTGTAAGCATATGAAGTCCGAGTGGAAGGTCTCTTAGACTCCTTCAGTATGTCCATGCAATCATCGGGCAGATTCAGATGGCCATATTGCACTATCTCAGGAGCCATGCCGCCAAACTCAAAGACGAGAGGTTGGGGTGCAACATCCGTCCCCCGAACTTCGTGAGAAGGTCCGGCCTGCACGGCAACCGAATGTGAGGAAGGAGAGACCGGTGAAGAAGGTCCGTGAACCACCACTGTCTGGGCCACTCCGGGGCGATGAGTATCATCCGAGCTATGGACCGGGCCAGCTTGATGAGCACCGCCGGAATCAGGGGAATGGGAGGAAAGGCGTACAGAAAGCTGTTCGTCCAGTCGATCCATAACGCATTCCCCAGCGTCCCTTGCTGGAAGTACCTTGAGGCGAAGTCTCTGCACTTGCTGTTTTCGGCGGTGGCGAACAAATCTACGTCTGGAGTTCCCCACCTTGCGAAGACTTCTCCTAGTACTTCGTCGTTTATGACCCATTCGTGGTTTTCCTGGAGCAGTCTGCTCAGTGCGTCTGCCTGAACATTCTGCACACCTGGCAGATGGGTGGCCGTTATCGTCAGTCCTCTGGCTAGGAGCCAGTGCCAGATCGTCTGCGCCTCCTGTGACAGAGTGCGCGATCTCGAGCCCCCCTGCTTGTTGAGGTAGTACATCGTGGTGGTATTGTCCGTCTGTACAAGCAGAGAGTTGGTCTGGAAGGACGGAAGAAAGGCCTTCAGCGCCAAGTGAACAGCCCTGAGTTCCAGGAAATTGATGTGATACGTGGCCTCCGTCGGTGACCACGTGCCTTGAATCTGTAGAGTCCCGGAGTGCGCTCCCCATCCCAGAAGAGACGCATCCGTCACGACAGTCTGCGTGGGAATGTCCTTGTGAAAGGGAACCCCTCTGAGGAGATTCTCCGCCGAACACCACCACTTCAGAGACTGAAGAGCATGCAGTGACAGGCGAATCTTGTCGTCCCAAGATCCTTTCCTCTGATCCCACTGGTCCTCCAAGCACTCCTGCAGCGGTCTCATGTGCAGCCGTGCGTGTGGCGTCAGGAAGATACAAGAGGCCATCGATCCCAGTAGAGAAGACACCGTCCTCACTGTTGTAGATGGAGTCGTCATAAGAGCCTGAGCCTTCTGAAGGAGTGATAATCGCCGCTCTTCCGAAGGAGACACGCTTGCTGACAGCGTATTGATGGAGGCTCCCAAGTACTGTATGCATTGGACCGGAGTCGGGACAGACTTGGCCATGTTGATGTGCAGCCCCAGCTTGTTCAAGAGAACGCACGTCTTCTGGAAGTGTGCTCGCGCTTCCGAGAAGGAGGATGCCTTGATCAACCAATCGTCCAAGTACGGGTAGACGAACACCTTGTTCTTCCTCAGGTGCGCTGCTACCACCGCCATGCACTTCGAGAACGTTCTCGGCGCAGACTTCAGTCCGAATGGGAGTACTGTGTATTGATAGTGATTGGTGCCGACTTGGAACCGCAGGAACTTCCTGTATTTGTGTGCAATGGGCACATGGAAGTAAGCATCCTGTAGGTCTATAGCGCACAGCCAGTCTCCCTGTTGCAACTGAGGGTAAATCTGATGCAACGACAGCATGCAAAACTTTTCTCTGCGAATCCATTTGTTTGCCTGTCGCAAATCCAGAATGGGCCTGAACTCGTTCTTGTCCTTCTTGCGAACCAGAAAGAACCGGGAGTACAGACCTCTTCCTCTCTGAGACCGAGGTACGTCTTCTATCGCCCTTTTCCTCAACAGGATATCCGCTTCCGCCTGAAGCTCGCGCAGCTGAAACTGCGAGCTGACCGGGGGAATAGCTGGAGGAGGGCTGGTGAACCGAAGACTGTATCCATTGCAAACAATATTCAGCACCCACTTGTCCTGAGTAAATTTTCTCCACTCTGCCAGAAAAAATTGAATGCTTCCCCCTACCGGAGTGGGTAACAGATCCGGGGGAAGTAGGTTCCTAGGGCCTAGACCCAGCCTGGCCCTTGGGCGCCGGAGCCGACTGCTGGCCTCCCCTGCCCTTCTGGCGCTTCTGGAGCGGCTTACGGAACTGGTGTTGCTGTTGCGATTGCCCCGAAGCCTGTCCCCGTCCTCGGCCTTGTCCGCCGAACCGCCGTTGGAAAGGGCGGTACTGCTTCTTGGTCTCTTTGGGCTTTTCCAGGCCCACAGCCATCAGCGTCTCGGCCTCCACCTTCATGCTGGCCATTTCATCGTCCGCATGCTTCCCGAAGAGGGTCTCACCGGAGAACGGCAGATTGGCCACCCTCTGCTGTGCGTCCGGTTTCAGGGACGTAAGCCGGAGCCATGTGTGGCGCCGTTGGTTGACTCCGTGGCAAAATCCGTGAGCCGCCAACAGGGAAGAGTCCGCTGCCGCGCTGATTATCTGGTTGGCCACCAGCATCCCCTCACTCAGTACTTCCATGAAGTCTTCACGCTGCTCCCGAGGTAAATGCTCCGCAAAG
This sequence comes from Lissotriton vulgaris, assembly GCF_964263255.1. NCBI lineage: Eukaryota > Metazoa > Chordata > Amphibia > Caudata > Salamandridae > Lissotriton > Lissotriton vulgaris. The sequence continues at coordinate 219,189 of NW_028252614.1, read as the reverse complement.
CGCTCGAGGGAGTCCCAGAGGGCGCGGTCGTATCGGCCCAACAGAGCCGTGGCACTCGCCGCTTTCATGGAGGTAGCGGAAGTTCCACAGACCTTTCTCCCCGCCGAATCCATCCACCTTGACTCCTTATCCGGGGGAACCGTGGAGGACGGAGTGGTGGCATGCTGCTTGCGGGCCGCCGTCACGATGACAGAGTCAGGCGGAGGCTCCGTTCTCAAAAAGGCCGGATCCGAGTCGGGAGCCCGGTACTTCTTTAGTAATCTTGATGGAGCCGCCTTCGTCACCGCAGGGGTGAAAAACAGAGCCATAGCCGGTTCTTCCAGGCCCGGCACCAGAGGCAGGAGAGGACGAGACAGGTGCTTTTGATGTAGAGTCTCGAAAATGACCGACGTCTTCGGAGTAGGCACCGTCAGGGATATGCACAACTTCGCAGCGCCCCTCAACAGGACGTCCTGAAACGCCACCAGGTCATCTATCGGGGACACTCTCGTGTCCGGCGACCCCGATAGGGTAGGGGAATAATCCCTGGTCCCAGAGGACCTCGTGTGTGAGCGAGATTCGCGCCTCCTACGGCGGTGTCTCGACCTCGTGGATGATTTGCCTCGCGATCTCTCCTTCCTCCCAGAGCGAGAGCGAGACCTGCCTGCTCGTGGGCGCTCCTTAGGTTTACGTGGAGGGGTCTTCCTTGGTTCCTCACGGGGTTTCGTCGGTTCCTCCCGGGGTTTCGGTTTTGGAGTCCCCTTAGGAGGAACAGGCAGGGACGGCAGGGAAGTGGACCTCGGAGGAGGAACCTTCGGCTGCGGGGTGGGCCCATGCGGAGGGACCGGAGGTGGAGGAGGGTCTCCTGAAGGCAGTGGCGGTTTGGGTGGAGGGTCCTCCTTAGGAACAGGAGGAGGAGGAGGAGGAGTCCTGGGCCGAGATGGCGTGTACACCTCTGAGTACACCGAGCCCGGTGACCCTTTAGGCGAAGGGTGCGGAGAGCCATCCTGATCAGCAGGCGATCACTTCCTCTTGCGTCCTCCACTGGAAGCAGCGTGACTTCTGGGACTAGAGTCCCTCTTGCGCCGTTTTGGAGAGGTTGACCGACTCCTAGACGCTGACCGCTGTCTGCTGGACGCAGAGCGACGCTTCTCCGGCGTCGAACGACGCTTCCTGGACTCCGGCGTTGATCGCCGTCTCCTCGTCGTCGACCCTCTTCTCCTCGGCGTCGACCGTCGACTCCTCGACGTCGTCCTCCTCTTCCGCGACGTCACACGTCGCCTTCTCGACGCCAAGCGTTCCGTCCTTGACGACGAACGTCGCCGTCGTCTTGATGCTCTCGACCTCGAGGAGCCCCTCGACGTCGATCGGCGGTGTCGCCTCGACGGCGATCGACGGTGTCGCCTCGACGGCGAGCGTCGGTGCCGCTTCGACGGCGAGCGCCGATGCACGTCACTTTGCCTTCGGCGTCGGTAGGAAGATCTCGACGTCGACGAAGATGATGACGTCGACGGTGGCTTCGACGGCGGCTTCTCCTTCGACGTCGAGCCGTCACGCCGTCTCGACCCGGAGCCCCGGGGAGAAGGGGAGCACACCGCCGTCATCCCTCTCGACGTCGTCGTCGATGCAATCGACGTCGACGGAGAATGGGACCGTTTGCTGGACTTCCTGCCCCCGGGGAGCCCCTCAGGGGCCTCAGCAGAGGCAGAGGGAACCTTCCCAGCCTGCCCAGACCCACCTGCAGCCCGCAGACGCCTATCCTCCAGGCCAGCCAGCCTGATCTTCAATCTGTCCCTCAGAGTCCGAGCAGAAAGCTGCTGGCAGATGACACAATCCTCAGGGACATGATCTTCTGGAAGGCACACGATGCAGACATCATGGGGGTCACTCTTGGCCTTCTTCCTCTCACATGCTGGGCACTTAACAAAAAGGCCAGGCATTTTAGAGCCCTAAAACGCCTAAAACAGCACAAAACAAAGAGAAGAGAGCACCAAGAAGTAAACTGCAACACTTTTAAAATTCAAAAGTGCAAAAACAATTCCAATAAACCCTTGAAAAAGGGAGAGCTCAATGCCAGGGTCCTGTAAGCAGGAGCCGGAAAAAAGAACTGAAAGTAGAGGGACCTGCTATGCATTCTGGGATACTGGGAGAAGTTCTGGAAAGTTCTCTTAAAGGCACAGTATCCTATTTAAGCCACATAATGGCAGCCTATGGGGCTTGTCTGTCCCTACCTTCCTCTCTATCATTCCAGAGTCTTTGACTGGGGGAGGCAAGTTTCTCTATGGTAGAAACTGCAGGCTGTTTTATGTGTGGTGTTTTTTTGGTGGAATTTCTAGTTGAAGTACTGGACAGTGTAGCCTGTGGATATAGGCTGCATTATTTGTCTTTAAATTCTCTCTTAAGTGTCTTTGCAGTTTCTGCATTATTTTGACAACTTAAGAGATTATTTTTGATTGCCGGGGTCCACGCACATGAGCGGGACTATTCACTAGATTATGACTATACACAGAGATCCCCTACTACAGAATGCTTACTTCAGAAAAATCAAACGAACAAAAGCAAACTTCTTTAGCCAGCAACTGGACCAAGCAAAAAAACGACCAAAAAAGCTATTTGAACTAATCAAAACTCAATCCAAAGATGAACCACAGTGAGTGCATAGTGCAACCAGCACGCTACCATCCTGTGAAGAATTCTCTACCTTCTTTAACACAAAAACAATCAACATCAAGAAAGATCTCTTCACAGATCTTAACCTATTCTCTAACCCCAGCAGCAAAACACCCGCTAAACTAAAAAACAATGCTACTTGAAAATCCTTTGATACCTACACGGAAGATTCTATAGGCAAGATCCAAAGTACCCTGAAACCCTCTAACCAACTCTCAGATCCTCTACCTGCAAAAGCCGTAAAGGACTTTAGCCCATGGCTTCTACCCCTCTGGACCAAAATCATTAACAGTTCTCTTCAACAAGGAGCTATCCCAGACTCCCTCAAAGTGGGACAAGTATCACCCATACTCAAGAAACCCACAGCTGACCCTACTGACCTCAATAACTACCGCCCCATCACTAATATCCCTACCTTAGCCAAACTGTTAGAAAAATGTGTCCACCTCCAACTGACGAAACACATCACTCACTTTGAAATCCTCAACCAACACCAATCCGGCTTCCGTGCAGGACACAGCACAGAATCAGCCATGACTCACATTATTGATGACGCACTCCAAATTCTAGACCAAAAGAGCACCTACCTCCTCATCCTACTTGACCTCTCATCTGCATTCAATACGGTCATACACGAGAACCTGCTCGATCTCTTGCATATCAAAATGGGCATCTCTGGGACAGTACTCAAATGGTTCACCTCCTTCCTACATAACCGGACCCAGAAATTCAAAACTAATAACACCCTGTCCACACCTGTTCCAGTTACCCTTGGTGGCCCGCAAGGTTCCTCTCTATCACCGACCCTGTTCAACTTAGTCATGGAGCCACTCACCGCACTGCTTCATGCCTCTAATGTGCAATTCCACATGTATGCGGATGATACCCAGCTCTACCTAAAACTACAATCCCCTGAAGACCTCAAACTTCTCAACTCAGCACTTAAAGACACACAAACATGGCTGGCAGAGAACCATCTCAAACTTAATGCCCTAAAAACAGACGCCTGTGTCAAGTAGTGATCGGAGCACCCCTGCCTTTCTCAGTGATTAGTTGAAAGAATAAAGGTACCCGCTGTTCGTTGTAAGTAAACTGCACAGCTCTAGCTTTTCATGCTGTACACCCATGTATGCTCAGTGTCTGGCTGCCACCTGGGTGATCTCTAGCGAGACACCATTAATGCTTAAGCACTTGCCTTTTCCTACCACAGCGGCGCCAGGTGCGCGCGAAGGGCAAGACAGCGTCAAATAGCACTAGCTTTACAAAATAGGTGCAGTACATTTATTTAGAGTCCCAGCTGACTCGTAGTGGCAGCGCGAGAATGGGCGTGCGCTTAATTGCCTCATTTATGCACACACCGTGATATTTAATGCTGTATATCTTGTTGGAGCATGCTAATGGAAATTAAGCCGATATTAATTGCTTATTGCATTTTGCATGTTTGAAGTCTGTTTTCTAAAATTTCTAGTGACTTCGCCACATATATCTTCTATGTTCATTGTCTGGCCCACATTTTGCTTTTAAAAACACAGCCACTTCCGGGTGACTTTGACAAAGACCGTCAGGTTGAAACGCGTCAGTCATTAAACACCTTATTGTTTCTTTCATCCTGAGTATGGCTTTTCCTGATGTTATTGTGACGTGAGGATCTTTTAATTACTATGACTCGCAGACCTCCAAATTCAAAGTGTTGTGAACTCTCTAGCCAGACTACATTAACTATAATTCGCCCCCCATGCAGAGTCTTCACATAAATGATGCCATTTCAAATGGCATGAGTGTTCTTATGAATGCTGTGATTGAACATGCTACAAGTAATGTATTTTGGTGGGGTATAAGCTGTGCACGTGGAAGGTGCGGGTTAGAGTTAATGTAGTCTAGCAAGCGAGTTCATAATACCATGTAGGAAGATCTGTGAGTTATAGTAAGTTTTCCTGGGTTGTAAATAATAACTGTAAGTTATAACTATAACTTTTGAATTTCTAATGTTTGTGAATTTTGTTTTGTATAGAAATTATAAATGAAGTTTTCCTAACCATAGCTAATCTTTAAACTTTTGTTTTTCCATTGAACTTCATTTTTTTGTTGTTTTGATAAAAATGTGTTTCAAATCGCAGAGTGGAGTGTTGTCCAGTGGTGTGTTGTAGACTACAGTAGAGGATAGGGACATAGAGTGTTGTGGTATAAAGTGTCGTGACGTAGAGTGTCATGGCGTAGAGTTTAGAGGTGAAGAGTGGAGTGGGGTGGCGTGTCATAGAGTGGAGTGGCGTATCGTAGAGTGGAGTGGCATGTGGTACTGTGGAGTGGCACGTCATAGAGGGACAAGTGTAGAGTGGAGTGTCATACAGTGAAGTGGTGTATCATAGAGTGAAGTGGCATTTCATAGAGTGGAGTGGCATTTCATATAGTGAAGTGGTGTGTCGTATAGTGGAGTAGACCGGAGGATCATACAGTGGAGTGGCATAGAGTGGAGTGGTATACAATCTGGTGTCATTAATTATTGTGGAGTAAAGTGTCATGGTGTAGCATGTCATGGAATAGAGTGGAGAGGCTTATAGTGGAGAAGCGTAGAGTGGAATGGCATAGAGCAGGGGGATATCTTGGAGTACAGTGGAGTGGTGTAGATTGTAGTGGCATACTGTAGAGTAGAGGGGAGTGGTGTGGCCTGTCAGAGTGGAGTGGCATGAAGTGTTGTGGAGTGCAGTGTGGTAGAGTGATGTGTGTGTCATAAAGTGAAGTGACACATCGTAGAGTGGAGTGGTGTGTTGTAGAGTGGTGCACACTTTAGTAGAATGGAGGGTCATAGAGTAGAGTTGAGTGGCATAGAATGGGGTGTTGTGTTGAGCAGAGTGGAGTCATAGAGTGACATGTCATAGAGTGTCTTAGAGTGAAAGGGTGTAAAGTGAAGTGGCACACCGTATATTGAAGTGGCATGGCGTACAGCGGAATGATGTGTCGTACAGTGGATTTGTGTTGGGTAGCATGTCGTGTCATATAGTGGAGGGCATGTCAAGGAGTAGAGTGGTGTAATGTAGAGTGGAGTGGCATACCTTACTGTGTAGTAGAATGGCGTTGATTGGAGGGCATAGAGTGGAGTAGATTGTTGTAGAGTGGAGTGGCATGCCATAGAGTAGATGGAATGGCGTGTCACAGAGTGGCATGTTGTGGAGTGTAGGGGCATAGAGTGGAATGGCATCAATGGGAGTGGCATAGAGGGGAGTGTTTTTGAGTGGAGAGAAATTATGTGTCGTAGAGCAGAGGGGCATAGAGTGGAATCGAATCTTGTAGAATGAAGTGTTGTAGAGTGAAGGGGCATGCCGTAGGGTAGAGTGGAGTGGCGTGTCATAGAGTGGCATATCTTAAAGTATCTGAGAGTGGGGTCATAGAGTAAAGTGGCATTGAGTGGAGTGGTATGTCATAAAGTGTAGAGGCATCTTGTGGAATGTTGTAGAGTGGCGTGGAGTTGAGTGGATTAGAGTGGAGGGCCATACATTGGAGTAGAGTGTTGTAGAGTGGAGTGTTGTGGAGTGGCATAGAGTGGAGTAACGTGCAGTAGAGTAGAGTTGAGTGGCATGGAGTGGAATGGTATGTCATAGAGTGGAGTCACGTTGTACAGTGCAGTGGCTTGGAGTATTATACAGTGGAGTTGGTATGCTGCATTGGACTTGAATGGTGTAGAGTGGAAGGGCATAGAGTAGAGTAGAGTGTTGTGAAGTGGTGTGTGGTAGACCACAGTAGACTGGCGTGTCATAGAGCGGTATTTCGTAGAGTGTCTAAGAGTGGAAGGGAGTACAGTGGAGTGGGGTACAGTGGACTGGCATGTCGTAGAATGGAGTGTTGAATCGTAGAGTGATGTGGCATGTCATATAGTGTAGTGGCTTGTCGTACAGTGGAGTGGCGATGAGTGTTGTAGAGCGGAATGGACTGTCATAGGGTGAAGTGGCTTGTCGTCAAGTGGTGTGGAGTGGTGTGTCGTAAAATTAAGTGGTGTGTCATTGAGTATCATGAAGTAGCAGAGAGTGGAGTGGAGCTGCATGTTGTACAGTAAAGTGGTGGGTTGTAGAATACAGTAGAGTGGTGTTGAGTGTCATAGAATGGAGTTGCATTTCGTAGAGTAGAATGAAGTGGCATTTCATAAAATGTCTTAGAGTGAAGGGTGTCCAGCGGAGTGGTATGTTGCACAGAGGAGTGGCATGTCAAGAGTGCAGTGGAGTGTCATAGAGTGGAGTAACGTGGAGTAACATAGAGTGAACTGGAGTGTTGTAGAGTGCAATGGAGTGTTTTAGAGTGGAGGGAAGAGACATGTAGTACAGTATCTGTAGTCAACTGTGATTTTTTTTTCCAGTAGGTACATCAGCACTTCCTGGATCGATTTGGGGAAGTACTGCAGTACTCCATAAACTTTTTAAATAATATATAAAACAATACTTTGCTAAAGTGCCTCTTGTCTTTCTATAAATTACCAAACCAGTCGTAAGCTATATTTCACATTTAAACCCGCAGCAAAGACAAACTATGGTCTAAACAATGGTGAGCAGTCAAAATATCGAAGAAAAAAAATATCGACCTACATCAATATCGAGGTGACAATATTGAAGGGACATAATATCAATGTTAAGAATATCGATGGACAGAATATCGACCCTAAGGTAAGTAATATCGATTTTTTTTATATCGATGTAAGTAATATTGAAGTTAGTAATATCGATATCACATATAGCGATGTTACTAATATCTATAACTAATATCGATTTTTATATTATTGTAATGTATTTAATGTGTATGTTATATGTGTTTTGTTAAGTGTTCTACTTATTTTAAAATATATGTATACAATTTTTATATGTTAATAATGTTTTATAAAGTTATTTTTGTTTTTTAGTACCGTAGCGGGTTGCGGGTTTATAGGGGAATATGTATAGGGGAATAGGGTGGGAAGTAATTTAATTGTAATTAAGTAATAATTTATTTTAAATAATTGGTATGGATAATTATATTATTGTTAATAATTAATAATTGCTTATTAATTTTCATTAATTGGTGATTAATTTGTATTAATTGATTAATTGATAATTATGTCAAGTGTATTATTTTATTATTGTAATGTGTTGTGCGTTTATAGGTGAATAGTGTTGGAAGTAATTGAAATCTAAGTAATTATTCAATTTATTGTTGAGTATTGACTATTCATTTATTGTACATTAATTATTAATTGGTAATTATTTTAAAATATAATGGTTTGATATGAAAATTAAGTTGTTTTTATCATTAATTGGTAATGACATATTATTAAATATTATTCATTGATACAGTTAATTAATATATTAATAATTAGTTATTAATTGGTAATTAATGTTTAATCATTGTTGTTTTATTAAAAAATCTTTTACTTGTCCAATATTTCTTAATTGGCAAGTAATATTTAATAAATATTATTTATTGGTATTGATTATTAATGTATTGGTAATTAATTATTCATTGGTAATTATGTTTTTAATAATTATTTATTGGTATTTGTAAATAGTTTATTTATTTAATAATTAATTCATTGATTTTTTTATTATTATTTTATTTATATGAATGTTATTTTTAAATTCTACGCTATCCAGCACTTGCCCTACTGTTGCACTCTCCGGAGTTGGAATAGTAATTTTTACCCCTACGCTATCCAACAATTTCCCTACTGTTGCATTCTCTGAAGTTAATAGTAATTTTTACTCCTACGCTATCCAACACTTTCCCTACTGTTCCACTCTCTGGAATTGGAATAGTAATGCTTACCCCTATGCTATCCAACTCTTTCCCTAATGTTGCACTCTCTGGAGTTGGAATAGTAATTTTTACCCCTACGCTATCCAACACTTTCCCTACTGTTGCACTGACTGGAGTGGGAATAGTAATTTATACCCTCCCGCTATCCAACGCTTTCCCTACTGTTGCACTCTCTGGAGTTGGAATGGTAATTTTTACCCTTACGCTATCAACACTTTCCCTACTGTTGCACTCTCTGGAGTTGGAAATGTAATTTTTACCCCTACGCTATCCAACTCTTACCCTACTGTTGCACTCACTGTAGTTGGAATCGTTTTTTTTACCCCAACGCTACCCAACGCTTTCCCTACTGTTGCACTCTCTGGAGTGGGAATAGTAATTTTTACCCCTACACTGTCCAACACTTTTCCGACTGTTCCACTCTCTGGAGTGGGAATAGTAGTTTTTACCCCTACGCTATCCATAGCTTTCCCTACTGTTGCATCTCTGGAGTGGGAATAGTAATTTATACCCCTACGCTATCCAACGCTTTCCCTACTGTTGCACTCTCTGGAGTGGGAATAGTAATTTTAAGCCCTAACGCTGTCCATCATTTTCCCTAATGTTGTTTTTTTTTGGGAGTTGGAATATTAGTTTTATTCCCTCTGCTATTTCATATTTTTTGTATTGGTTTAGTTAATGTAGTATATAACTAATTTTGAAAATATTAAAAGTAAATATAATTTTTTTAATTTGTTATACATAGGGGTCGATTCCGATTCGGGAAACTAATCCGTACGACGATTCGAATTCGAAGCCTTTTCCGTACGAATTGTACAAATCCGTCCGAATCGCGTAGTACGGTCCGTAGGTAAAAAATACCTCTGAATCTTTGCGAACCGTATGAAAGCAAGGGAAAATCCATACGAAACGTACCCTGAAAGTGAACTGTACGAATCGTAAACATGCTGTACGACCCAAGAAGTACGATCCAAACCTGGGAATCAGAATGCAATTTGTACGGAAAACGTCGCGTATGAGCTGCGATTCGTACGGAAAACTTCGCGTATGAGCGAGCCACAAAATTAAATACGAGACGAATCCCCCCTGAACGATGCTCACATGAACCCCGTAAAAACGACGCACATGAGCGACCCACAAAATCAAATACGATACGAACCCCCTGAACAAAGCGCATGCGAACTCCGTAAAAACGTTGCGTATGAGGCAGCCACAAAATCAAATACGAGATGAACCCCCCTGAACGAAGCGCATGCGAACCCCTAAAAACAGCACAAGGATGTAGAAAATGACTCGTACCGCAACAACATCGCGTTGCACACACAAATAAACAGAAGCAAATACAAGTAAACGAGCCGTACTGAACCACACGAACACTGTAAAACAGCACAAGGAGGGTGAAAACGACTCACACAACACCACAAAACACGTCTCCAGTGTACAAACCATGGAAATGAATGGCCTGGCCAGATCCAAACAGGCAAACAGAGGGGCTAACTCAGAAACACCCCTTATAACACACCCACCAAAAATTCAAACTAAGCCCCACCCACAAATGGACCAATAAAAAGGACCCACACACACAAACCATGATCCTTTGCAACAGACACAATTAGCAAGACACACTGACAACACACCACCAACTGCACACATCCACCTTCATACATATCCCCCAATCACAATCTGACCCACACACCCCCCTTCACATTTATGCCCACGCACCCACATCCATACACACCATCACCTCACACCTTGTCCGCACAGAAGAATCCAAAGTTCACAAAGGAGGAGATGGAGATCCTTGTAGATGAAGTCATCAGAATCGAGCCACAACTGTTTGGCGCATTGGTCAGAGGATGGTCCAGCGGAAGATGGACGAGGAGTACCAACAGAGCCAGCCTACTGGAGGTGGTGGTCCCCGCAGACCATTACAGTACCAGCCCTTGGAGGAGAAGTTGATGGCCCTGCTACCGACAGTGGGAGTACATGGAATTGAAGGAGTCATAGAGCCTGGTGAGTACACAAACAACTCATGTAACATGGGGGTAATGGCATCCACACCCCAAGTACAAAAAATGCGTGCACCAACCCCCAAGCGCCCACCACCCACAACTACATCCAAAAACAACGCTAATGCCACTAACATGTGTATGCCCCATTGAGAAAGCAAGGCCATGCTATGTCCCATGCTACAGGAAGTACAGACCCAAAAATCGACGTCCGGTATGCTGGGAAGGTGGGTGTCACAAAATGCATTGTGGGACTCCAAATCAGACCCAATTGCATGGGCGTCCGCAGGGGGGGGCATGATCTTCAGTGCGTCTGGTGTGGGCCCAGTCAGGGCCGGACCTTGTCCATCATGCTTTTGAAATGGTGACATTGTTCCAGGTGGCAGCCCCCTCCATTGTGTGGGATGGGTGCAAGGGGGTGTCCAAGAAGGGTGCAAGGCAGAGGGCGAGAAGGGTGCAAGGGGGAGGTGAGAAATGTGCAAGGCAGAGGGGAGAAGGGTGCAAGGTACAAAAGGGTGCAAGGTGGAGGTGGAGCAGGGTACAAGGGGGAGGGGGAGCAGGGTGCAAGGGGGAGCGGGAGAAGGGTATGAGGGGGAGGGGGAAAAGGGTGCAAGGGGGAGGGCGAGAAGTGTGCAAGGCAGTGGGGAGAAGGGTGCAAGGGGGATGGTGATGAAATTACAATTTTGCCCACTCCTAGAAACTTTTCTGTGGATGCCCATGCCCATTTGCCCTCATCCCGTATGGCCCAGGTACACACCCATGCACCATGCTCAATGCACAGGGAGTGGGAAAGTACTGACAAGATAGCTGAGACTGGGCCCTGGTGTAGACAGCACAAGGCCCCCTGTGACCAGTGGAAACACAAACACCAAGACAACAAGGTCAGATCTCTTGGACAGGAATTCACAACCACTGTCATGGCAGCATGCTACATGGGGTGACAGACACACTACGAGGGAGGCCCACAAGATCCCTACGAGATTTTACTCAGTCACTTTTAAGCACATGCTGCGTCAAAACCCAGTGCATGCTTGAAGCAAGCGTAAGAATTGACACAACATTGTGCAGATAGGGCCCCACAGAGCATTGCTGGAGCTGCATTGCGCCGGTGATGCAACTCCAGCAATGCGCCACTTCTACGGCACAGATGCGTGACGCAGCTGTGCCGTTTTTCCACCATGTTGCTCAGCATTGTAAATGTGTCGCATCCATGCTGGCATAGCTGTGGTGCACAATGACTGGTGAATCCCTGCTGATATGCAGGGCTGTGTCAGTTACTGTAAATATGCCCGTACATGTCAATGACTCGAGCACAGATCAATCTGACCCCACAACATACCCATCCACAAGTGAACATTGAGGACAATCCAAGGCATAGACAACTACCACGTGGAACAGTGCCAACTACAATGTGTATGAAAAATGGATGTTGCATTAAATGACATTAGCATTGTCTTTCTCTCACACCCACAGGGCAACGTGCGGAATCTACCTCCGCTCCGCAGGACCCTGATCTCACTGATAGCGACACCTCTCACCACTCCACGGATGACCCCGACCAACCTGGCACCTCTGATTCCCAATCCCGTGCAGCACCTGGATCAGGGACATCTGCGCCAACATCCACCACCATTCCTGCCACATCCCAGCAGACATCTCAGAGCCCTGCCCACAGTCAACAACTAAGCCAGTCTGACAATGAGGGATAAGGTTCGCCGGGCACCCAGGAGGTGGCAGACAACACCACCACTGCCATCCCTCAGGGGTCCCGGCGACCCGATGTGCCCACAACGGCAGGCCAGGCTTCTGTGGGCAGGGGTGGTGGGAGTGGTGAGAACCTGACCAGCCAGCTGTAGGGCCCGGTATGTCTCAACTACGCAACATCATGGAGGCATACCGACGGGACACCAGGGAGTTCCGCCAGGTAGTGGGGACCCTCACAGTGATCAAAAACCTGCAGGCCGAGCAACATGCCAGTCAACAAGAACACCAAGGACAGATGGAGGCAAGACTGGCTGAGCTCCTGGCGGTGCAAAGGGACATAAGCCATTCACTCTGTTGGATCGCCGACAACATGGAGCACCCTCCCTGTGTCACCAGGCAAGACACTTCTAGGCGAAGACCGTCAACAGGCACAGGGAGAGAGGAGGAGGAGGAATCGTCCGACGGAGCGTCCCATGCATCGTCAAAGCCTGCATATGAGGGTCCCCAAGGAAGGTGTGTCGTCCACGGAAAAGACAGTGAGAGGCAGGGGGCCATGCGCATCTCCCAGGTCACCTGGTCTGGTACCTTGACCTTGGGTGCAACAGCCTCACCTCCTTGACTGTCCTACTCTCCCACATGGACATGCTGGTTGCAGTCTGAACAATGATGCCAAGCACTGTGGTCTGGATTCCGTTGACTCAAATTGCAAGGCATCACATCTCCCTCTATGAACTTTGGATTCCCGGCATTTTTGTACAGCACCTATCACTTACTCACTGTTCACGCACAAGACAGATAAATAAACAGAGAAATCACAAGGAAAATTGATGTTGCAGTCATTTTGCATGAGTCAACAACATACGTGTGGGGATATGTCAAAGTATGCCAGAGTGTTGAACAAACTCAAGCCATCCATACACTGGGATCTGAGTCTGGTCGAGGACACACATAGATCACAATGTATCATCAAATACATACATGGAGTGCAATACTCACCCATGACGGTTTCAAGCTGCTAAGGTGGGGGGGCTTTGGGGGGGGGGGGTACCATACTGCTCGGACAGACAGTTCTGGAAGAGTTTTATTAAGGCATAGAGGTCATGGGTCATGTGGAGGTGCCCAGGGAGGGAGTACCAGGTCTGTTTGGTGATGTGGGAGAACTATCTCCTGCATGCAGTTGTACTGTGGATGTGATGAATGGTGCCCAGGTTAAGGTTGGCTGGACGGAGTTGGGGCAATGGGGTGTTGGATGGGAGACGTCCATGTTCGTCTTTGAGGCTGGGGTTGTTGAGTGCCTCTTGAGTGTGGCTGATGAGTCTGAAGGTGATCCTGCAGTTAACAGTGAGCCTATTGTAGGTATCTCAGGTGGATGGTCATGTATCTGAGGCAGGGGATGTTGAGTATGAGGTGTGCGGATTCAGCTTGGATGTGCACAAGTCCTCCTGGAGTCCGGCTGTTGTTTCTGCGTAGAGGGCGTTGCCGTAGTTGAGCCGGCTGGTGTCGTGGACCTGGGTGACTGTCTGTCTTGCCTAGCAGTGGATCTATGTGAAGAATATTTGCAGCATGCGGAGGGAGTTGCAGCATGAGGTAGAGATGGTGTTGAGTGTGAAACCTGAAGTGCAGGTGCTTGACAATGCTGAGTGTGTCCTTGTTGTATATGACTCTGAGGGTGTACTTCTGAAAGGATTGCAATTCATCCTCCTGGATTGTTGATGTGGTCCATGCGGGTGATCTTGTATCCGTCTGTGATGTCAATGTTGAAGTCTTGTGCTGAGGATGCGTTCAACCAGGTTACTGTAATGAAGGTGGTGTGTGGGGCTGTTGTGTTGAGGAGGTAACAGAGTCCAATGGCGTGCTGGTGGATGGAGCGGGTGTGCAGTAGGAGGCACATGACCTGGTTGTATGGACATGGTCTGTTAGGAGGGGCAGCGCGATATAGGCAGTAGGAGTTGCACACACAGCATGTGAAGCTGTCGTGTGTGCACTTAGTGGATGCCTGATAGCAGGTGGTTGATTGTCTGGTGTTCATTGTTTGGAGGGTGGCTGGAGCATGAGTCTGTTGTGTTGCGTGGGTCATGCAAGGGCCAGAGGGTCTTGCACTGTGCACGTTGCAGGCGCTGACGGTCCTTCCTTTGGCACGGAGGTGGCGCAACAGTGGCACAGAAAAGCTGCTGCCTGCATTAAGAATGGATGGAGGGAGATAGGAGCATCTGTGAGGCGTGTGGGTTGCAGAATCAGGGCACTAGGTGGTGCGGTGCCGCGGGGGAGGCATCAGCGGGAATGAGTGAACACATGATGGCAGAAGGGGTGAGACACCAGGGAAAAAGTAGCACACAAAGACAAGGAGGTTAGAAAGGCACAGTGTAACAGGTGTATGGAAAGGAAGGAGTGTCTGGTTACTCATCGGTCACTCAAAGAAAATGGATGAACTACCACCAAAAATGACGGGTACAGGATCAGGCACCAAAAGGCCAAGCTGCGCCCAGGACACACAGCGTCAGCAGGTGTTGCCTGCCCGTTGTGGGTAGCAACCTGCACAAATACATACACAACCAAGTACTTCATGCACAATTTGGATCATTAGCCATGAATAACTGCATGCATGTTGGCAAAGTACTCATACTCCCATATGCACAATCTTTGTCAATTATGCAATAGATAACACATGCAAAGTGGCAAGAGATCTGCGGTGACAGTGATGAGGCACATTGTACTGTGGTGAACACATTTACTACACAAACGGATCAAGTATGTGTTGAGGCCATGCTGCATGAGCCAATGCTCTTGGCCAGTGCCATTGCTCTGAAGAAATCAACAGTCATGTAATAAGTTTACCTGTACTGCTTGTGAAACAATGTGCACAGGAATGCCTGTGACTGCCGGGGCCTTGAATCCTCCGAAACGTGTGATGCTCAAAGTGGTCCATCTCCCGATAGCCCCTTCGTCTGCCAAGACGTGGAACTCCCTCCCCATCCACCTCCGCCTGACCCAAGACCACCTCTCCTTCAGGAAGCAACTCAAGACCTGGCTGTTCGAGCAGTAGTGGACCCCCTTCCCTCAAGCGCCTTGAGACCCTCTGGGTGAGTAGCGCGCTATACAAATGCTTTGATTGATTGATTGATTGATTGATTGATTGAGAAATAACAGACTCAAAAGGGTGATCAGGCGAGGGAAGGAAAGGAAGGGAACAGCAGGGAGGGAGATCTGAAACAAAGGTAAACAAACATAAGGAGTCAAAACTTCTTGTCACTGAATCACTTAATACCACAGGACCTATACTGTAACAGTTACACCTGTAAACGAAAACAACAGCCACTGTATCCTAGTTGGGATCACAGTAATGAAAGTGCTAGTAGATCTGAGGATCGAACAAGGACATTACTACATACTTACAAAGAAGGATGTTCCATACGTTTACATGTATTTATCCAACAGTTATGAACATACCCAAAAAAGTCTTAACAGCCACGTAACTGGGAAATTTGAGCTTACTTCAGGACGAGCACTACAAGCCCCTGCTGTGAAAACAGAGATGAACAATCCACATGAATTCATAGCACATGGAAAGGTGAGGAAACACCATAATACACCAAAGAATATGTTGTACGAGTTTCAAAAGAAATGGCCAATATTATGATCCTGTTTCAAGGATTGTGCAACTAGCACAGGGATCACGGAAGACACATAAAAGGTAGCAGAGTAAAGCAGCGATATGAAGGGTGTATAACGCTCTGCAGGTTGCTGTAAGGCAATTAAAGCCATGCGGTAATCCAGAAAATCACAGTGTATGAATAAGGTCCAATAAACAGAAATCCAAATGCACTGCAGCACGACTCACACAAAGCCAACAATCTGTAGTTACCCCAGGAAATCAGTGAGGGTCAAGAAGGGAAATTACACATCCCCCGCAAGAGCCTTAAGAAGCTCGTCCAACGCGGGAGGGTGTTCGGTAAACACAAGGAAGCCCCGCAAGAGCCAGTCATTGGCTCATTCAACTGGGTTTTGGAATGCCAAACAGAACAAGCTGCTGGGCCTGAACTCAACAGAGAGTAATGAGGAGCGATGGCACAAAAGCACCCATACCGTGACCAGGATATGCAGCACACCACAAGATAATCCCGGAATTAACGGCACCCGAGTGGTGCCACGGAAGCGTTTACATTTGCTACAGCGCAGCGTCGTGGCGTCATCAGCGCAACGTTCTTGGCTTCATGGGATTAGAAATTTGTCATCAATTTACCAAGAAGGCTTGCAAAGCAGTGTTCTCCACCGGCCCTGAGGAAGCGACGTGACAGGACATACTGGCACAAAGGGCAATGCATCCATACAAACAGACTCACAGGACAGTTGACAGAACATGTGGTACATATGCTGGCCAACACCTTCAGAACATGGTTGTTGGAAATCCAAATGTACTGGCACACAAGATTAAGTGGATGAGCCAAACACATACTGCTGCACACAGCGAGGCTGCAATTCCCCATAGAGCCTGTTGTTGTGATGTCCCACACAATGTCAACCTGTGGTATCCGCATTGTGTCAAGGGCAAGGTTTATGCATATTGGTGCCTTCACCAGAGTCCACACTCCACTACAGATGACTGTCAAGAAGGGTGACTGGCATGTCATGGGAGTGGTGCAATATGTAAGTTGATCCATGGTGATGAGACATGTATGCAGGGTACTACAACCTGCACAGAAACAGTTCCCACACACTCCCAAACCATACCAACACCAATCAGCCTGTTTGGATCTCTTACCCAAACAGACATTTACACATGTGCGTGCATGGAACGCTGATTCAGCCCACGTTACAATCATCATGAGGAATAGCAGGAGGACTAAGATGACACGATCAAACAACAGGCACAGCAACCTGGGAATGACAGAGACACAAGAGTTCACCTGTAAAAATCTTTGCAAAAGACATGGGCAGTTATGAAACAGGAACAATGTAGGACACATGCAAATTTCAAGGAAAGTCATTGCGCATTACTGTGTGGTATTACATCAGCACTTGCGTGTCACATCAGAACACACATCAAAGTCACTTTCCTTACAGTCAGCTGGACACACACACTGCAACACATGCCACTCAATGCTACAAGCTTGCCCACTCATTCCCAGTGACTCATAATTATGAGAAGAAGTTGCGTATGAGCTGACCCCGGATATCATCCTCCTCCTCCTCATCACTTGCATCGTGACCAAGCCCTTGATCCTCAATGGGTGGATGTTCCTGCTCCTCAGGATCCAGGATGAGTGGCACTGCCTTCTCAACTGCCATGTTGTGCAGCATGCAGCACACAATGAAGATCTTACAGACCTTGTCCGGTGCATATGGGAGGGATCCGCCGGTCTTATGGAGGCACCGGAATCGGCTCTTCAGGAGGCCAAACGTCCTCTCAATCACTCACCTGGTCTGACTATGTGCATTATTGTACCGCTGATCTGCAGCTGTTCTTGGGTTGCGGAGAGGTGTCATTAGCCATGGCATGTTGGGATATCCCGAGTCCCCTACATAGATAATTCATGTAAATACGTGGGTCAGGAGATGCCGTCAGAGCAAAAGATACTGAAATACACAGGACAAAGTTAACACACCAACAAGACATGCCCGCTCGTTGCGCAGCTGCAGCATCATTTGAGGAAGCCTGCTACGCCTCATGATGAGTGCATTGTGTGCCGATCCTGGAAAACGTGCACAAACGTGGGAAATCAGCATTTTAGAAAGACACACCACAAGGGCATTTATTGAATGATAATGTTTACGGTTGGGTATGCCTGCTCCTGTGCCTGTGGTGGCACCAAAGCCACATGTGTCCCATCAATGGACCCAATGACATGTGGCATCCCTCCCAGGGCATAGAAATCACCCTTGACATCGCTCAACTCTTCAGCAGTAGGAAATTTGATGAATTCATCAATGTGCTCCATAATGGCTGCCTAAACATCACGCAGGACACAGCTGAACATCGTCTGTGACATTCCACCTACATCAGCTATGGTTAATTGAAACGTACCTGTAGCAAAAAAATGGAGGGCTGCCATCACCTTTATCTTGTGGGTCAGCGCAGTAGGATACCTGTGTTGCGGTTGGAGATGTGGTGCCAGCTTTTTCGTCAACTCCTGAATCAACTGTTGAGTGAATCTTTAACGTCGGATGCAGGCACGTTCCCTCCTGGTAGCCAAGTCTGGAAATGGCCTTGGTAGAGGCAGTGCCCTGCAGGAAATTTTTGGGAATAATGTAGATTAACAGTCAGCCAACATCAATGGCAATGTACATAGCACATGCAAAACTGCTACTAGACATCAGGTCACTATGGAGTCTGGCGTGTGCAATACATCCAGGACACATATGCCAGCTTGCTGGCAGGCCTACGAAAAGCCAGATTCACCTGTTGATTGACAAATAAACATGGCATGCCCTGAAATGAGCTGCTGGGCCGGTCTGAGTGAACAGCCCGAGATATCACTGGAGTGACACACGTCACAATACCTGCAGTGGAAGGTTTTCATCCTATCCAGACAGCTGACTGCAAGGCACACGCACAAGTCACATGGAATGTCAAATGTACATATCAAACACATTGGGATTAAGGTGTACACGTGGCAATAAAACAACACAGCCATTGTCACGACGCAGATATGTATGCCTGGGGAAATATGATTTCTGATGCCATCTGACCCAACTGCCGTGGGAATGCACATGTGGCATGGTGTGCATAGATGTGAAACCATTGCCATCTCAACACAGACCCATGTTAGATGCACCAACAGCAGATGCAGTTTACGGAACACAAACAGCAAGCTCAATGTTACACATGACATACACCTGACATAGGGCCAGAAGTATCAAGCAAATTCACATTCGCAAAGGCTGAAATTCGCAGAATGCGAATTTGCTAAATGGAATGTATGAAGCAAAATCTGGTGCAAAATAAGGAATCGCAAATTTTGCGATTCCTTAAATGCAATGTATTAGCCAGAAAAATTTGCAAAATGCCCTTGAGGAATCGCAAATTACCACCAACTTCTAGTTGGTAAGTTGCGAATTCCTTGAAAAATGCAAATGTTTGCATTTTTCAAAGTGCCATGAGATGCACATACATGCCCTTAGGGCATGTATGTGCGCCACATGTGCACCCATGCATATTTCAAGGGTGCAACAGGGTGTCCTTTGGTTACCCCTGCACCCTTGAAATTATTCTCAATTTGCGATTAGCAAATTGCGAATTGCAAATTGAGAATACCTTCCCATTCATTCCTATGGGCCTCCTGGGAATTTTAAGAAATCGCTAAAAAATAGCGAATTTCTACATACATCCCAATTTGCAATTCCCAAATAGCGATTTCTAAAAAATCCCATTAGACCCTGGGCCATCACAAGGCATACTAGGAGTGATTCACAGAAAAAAAGATGCACCATACATTCTTGAACCTAGCAGTAGTATTAGGATGTAGAATAATTGAGATGTGTCGGATGAGTGACAGGAGCCCCCAACTACACCTGTAGCATAGAAACCTGATGGATTGGGTCATTTGAGATGGAATGGGCTAGTTCAGATGAAAAATATATCAAACTGACCAGAAAAATTAGAAGGTACAAGATGACCTACAAACATGGGCAGACCTGTTGGGACACATTAGTGGGCAGGAAGGAGGGAGAGACGGGTTATTCTGTGGGAGACAGCCCCTCAGATAGCAAGGGAGCCTCAGCCCCTTAGGCATCTCTAGCTAAAGTATTGAGGATCCAGGGTATACACTGGACTATGAGTGAGAAGCCTGATAATCAAGAGACAGTTCGGGAGAAAATGTTATTCTTTTCAAACAGACACAAACGGAGGGGTTATGTAGCACAAATCTTCACTGATGGATTTTGTACACTGTAAAACCTTTGAGACGAGTCAATAGGATGCATTGTGTCAGTAACAAATACTTGTGGTAATTGAAATATCATGTGGTCACTGTTGTGTCATTCCGGAAAAACTCTGCCAGCTATCGCTTGCCGGATTTTTTTCTCACATGCTGCTCGACCCATGTGAAGTTGGCGAGCAAGAATTTGTGTTCACTAGTGTGCCTTTTGGGAGCTAAAATGCCCCCCAGCGAAATGTCTTAGCATGGGCAGTTGCGGCAGTTCGAGACCGTTTGCTTTGAGAAACCTACTGCTCAAGTAGAAAATCTTCTCATGTGGCAAAGAGAGGTAGCGCACTCTGGTGCGGCGTGTGGTGCTGTTCATGACGAATTTTCAGCGCGGAACATGATCTTGGCGCTAAAAATCAATGCGAGCAGCGCTGCGTGCTGAATTCTACTAGCTCACTGCTGAGTTTTTATGTAACTCTGCGGAATTTCGCGAAGTCAACTCCACGAGTTCTGCCCACCCCTAATTGTATCCTGATTTTCGCTTTGCAGCTCAGCGTGTAAAATAGGTATATTCCTCCCATGATGTTTCCCATTACAGATTTTTCTGTGGTTTCTCAGGGAAGATGTAGAAGTTCATCTGGTTGCTTCGACAGAGGTATCCCCAATGGGTTAAAAGGTAATGGTATTGCTTTTTAACTTTTGTCTCCTTCGTTCCTAGTCTCAGATCATAGAACTGTGTTGTTTTCAACTGTAATCAGGTAATATTACGTTTGACTATCTGGCTCCATTCCACCTGGACACCCTAGCCCAGTCTGGCTTTCCTTTAGCAAACAAATTTGTTTTATCACATTAGTGCAGTATGAGAGATGATACTTTGAATTCCGGTCGATGAACTAGTTGGACTAAGTTATCAGCTTGCAACAGTTTGTAACGCAAAGTCTAAGGCTGGAAATGTAGGGCTTGACTTAAAACTTGATAGAGTACCCTGACCACTAAAAGTTTGTCCACTCTATTTGAAGTAAGGCGGACAGTCAGCTTCCGACTATGATACCCCGCTAGGTCCACCATTGGAAAACGTATTTCGATGGCGAAATAGGGGCAGTCAGAGTGACGGCATCAGACCACCATTATATTTAGGGTGGACATTTTGAGGTCGTTTTTTTCTGTCTGTTACAAACAGAAATAAAATGACCCCACACACTGGGAGAAACCTCCTTTGGCTGTGACTCCTGTGAAGGCACAGAGATCACCATAGGAGCGGTAGTGATCTCTAGATGTGATGGGTGGGTGTCTGGCCAGGATGAGGGAGGTAATGCTCTCTCCCACAGAGACACGTGGGGGCCTGCGGGAAACAACCATTACAACGCAGTCATTACAACGCACTACCTTTACAACGCAGTCAATACAACACAACATCCTTTACATCGCATGCCATTACAACGCAGCCATTACAACACATGTCACTACAACGCATGCCATTACAATGCATGCCACTACAACGCATGCCATTACAACGCATTATAAGGTTAGTAATTTTACCCCTACACTATTCAACACTTACCCTACTTTTGCACTTACTGGATTGGGAATAGTAATTTTTACCCCTACACTATCCAACACCCTACTGTTGCACTCAATAGAGTGGGAATAGTGATTTTTACAGATACACTATCCAACACTTACCCTACTGTTGCACTCACTGGTGTGGGAATAGTAATTTTTACCCCTACACTATCCAACACTTACACTACTATTGCCCTAAAAGTAATATGCGTTGAAATGGTATGCGTTGTAATGGAATGCGTTGTAAGTGTAGTTTCTAAAAATGCGTTGTGATGGCATGAGTTGTAAAATCATACAATGGATTTTGCAATGTAAAAACTGCATTGTAAAGGCATGCCTTGTAAAAGTTTGCGTTGTAACGTGTCCTATTCTGCCCTGCCCACCATGCCTTAAATCAGGTTTATAGTGTCCAGTGAGCCATCGCGCCCCTGGACAGTCTCTGTAGTGGTCAGTACTATCAGGTAAAATATAAAAATTCTTCCCTTTTTGACGTTTCCACTAGTTATGTGTATGACTTAGTCACCTTATTTGAACAGATGTTTTATTATTAAGTAATATTACGATTTCCTCTGGCATTACTCCTGTAAAGCTGTAGACTGTGCAGCTGATTAAATAATATATCTGATAGAGACTACTAGCCGCCGATTCCTTAACGTAGAATTATCCCCAGGTGTGAGACTGGATCAGGAACATTTTCTGCCACAGCATCTCTGCGCGCTCTGACGTCAGTTTCCTTCTTTTCCGCATGCAACGCAAATCCGGATCGAGTTCCCTTGACCTGTTTTCAGGCCTTCTTTTAACGCATTTGCGTTGGGAACAGTGTGCTAATACCTTCGGGTTTCAAGACGTGTACTTCTTATACGCGTCAGATGTCGGCAATGAACCCTCACCCTATTTGTATGTGGTGTTTTGGCGAGCACCATGAACCAACGGACTGCGACGCTTGTCAGCATCTCAAGCCGAAGTCCCGGCGGGAGCACTGGATGAAATTGCTTTCGGCCCGCTTGTCCAGATTGGCCTCGTCCCCGCGTCCGTTCCCTACCTCTGTAGGGTCCAGAAACCGTTGATTCCGACTGCAGCATCGTCCTTCACCGAGATCCCAGGGGCGTTGCTCGCCCGCCGGTAAGTCCTACAGCTTGTCACTGAGGCCTTGTCCTTGTTCTGCAGAGGGCGCTGGCTCTCTTGGGACGTGCGCCCTCGGCATTCACCACTCTATCTGCCTTTTCCTGGTGTTGGGGAGACTGTGGCCCAAACGGAGGCCTACGCTAAGGCTCTACAGGCTTCTTTGGGCACCCCTCCTCTTCATGAGACGTCTGTGGATTTCCTGCCATGCACGGGGCCTTCTGCGGATTTGCCGGTGGCTCCTATCCCGGCGCCGATAAGTAAGGCTTCAGGTTTTGGAGGTGTGGTGTTGTTGAGGTGCATCCCTACAGGTTCCTCTCTTCGCCGCAAACCCTGCGGGGTTCCCTGTTGTGTAGCAGGAGGTCGCCGGGACTCACGGTTTGTCCGCGAGTCCCCCTCGGTCCTCTGACAGGCGGCTGTCTTACCGGAGGCCGAGCCGACACCTTTCTGTCACCGACGGCTTTTCTCCCCGGCCCTGGCGGTGCCGCAGGTGGAGGTCGGGACCGTGGGCGCCTCCCCGAGACCCTCTCGGTCCTCTGTGCAAGAGACTGCCTCATCGGACATCGAGTTGGCGCCTTTTCGGCGCCATTCATTGGCCGCTCTTCTTTCCTGTCAAGCATGTGGTGGTGGAGGTCGACTTGGAACCCCTGGGGGCCGCTTCATCTCCGATCGAGGACACACCGGTGCCCATGGCAGACTCCAGATGTCCCTTCTTCTCCAGAGGTTTGTCAACTCCTTGTCTCCTCTTCACCGGAGACTGGACGCCGTGGTGTTGCTTTTCCCCGGTGTTTTCCATGTCAGGCTCTACGCCGTCTCCGCAGCCACAGCCCCCGGACCCTCTCTTCCACACCTCACGGTTGGATGCCCCACAGGCTTCTCCGCCTTCTCCGGAGACCCTCCAGGCCCCTCACTCGTCCATGGGTCTTCCATCCTAAAGGGGCTGGCCGTTTCTTCCTCCAATTGGGGATTGGAGATGGGCGGCTTAGTTTGCAGCCTACGCCCACGGAAGAGTTGCTCTCTCCCCCGCGACGCCCTACGGAGGCGAGTGTTGCCTTTGCCTGGGCCATTTCCACGGCTGCTGGCATTTTGCAGATTGGCAGCCCGGTCAATCTGCTCCCTCCGGATCATTTGTCGGACGTTCTCCACCAGAGCTCTGGTGGAAGGGAGCTGCTTTTTCCATTTGAAGCTTCGCCCCACAACTCTCTTCTGGGGGCCTGGGGACTTCTTGCTACGGGAGATCCGGTGCCTCAGCCGCTCCTCCACTGTCACCGTCCTGCCCCGCACTATCCAGTCTGCCTTTTTTCCCACCCTTCGACCCTTCGGCCCAGGGCCCTGTCCTGCAGTCTGCTTTTCCTTCCCTGCCTTCAGTGTTGCTCCCTATGTCACTGGAGGACCGGTGGTTAGACTCCTGGGGGGTGTAACATTTTCACTTCCACGAGTGCTGCTTTGCGTGCACTCAACACACTATGTGTTTTTGCAGGGCTACCTCCACCTTGCGCTGTTCCAGGCTCTGTCCTGCTCAGTATCCTATCCTTCGTCTACAGGGCTTGCCTGTCACGCCTTTTGTCCCTCTACAACCTCTGGATCGCCAGGCTGACTTTGTCATGCCATCTGCTGCGTTGTTGTGGTGTTTTCGCCTTTTTATCTGGCGTTTCAGCCTGGTCCTCTGTTTTATGTTCCAAGGGGGCTGGGATACTCCTGGTGTTCTCCTGTGTTCTGGTTGACGGCTTCAGGTCTGTACTACAGATTTCTCCTCTTTATTTTCTGGCCGGTCCCACTTCTTTTCGTGGGTCGGGTGGTGCCTCTGGGAAAGTCCTTCTCTGGGGCTTGTTCAGGGGTGCCTTGCCTCTGCCTTCGTCTTGCGTTTGGCTTGCTCTGGGCACACTACTTCATAGTGTTTACCAGCTGCGCACTCCTGGTCGTTATGGTCCACCTCCGTGGGCTTCGGAGTGTACCGTGTGTTCCTGTTCCTTGCTCTGCTGGAGTTTTGCGCGACTCTGTCTCCCTTCTCCCGTTGGCGCATCTCGGCTGTGGGACCGTTCCTGCCTTGTCCGCTGCCTCTGGGCTGATGCCAGTTCAGCTGTCCCCTTCGCTGCGGCGGGCTCTACCTCCATTTCCACCGCTTCTCCTTGGGGTTGCGGTGGTTCTTTTGTTCCTTGGTACTCTCTTGGTTCCATTCATCCCTCTGGGGTTTCTGGCGGATGCCCTTTGCCCCCCGAGTAAGCTTGTGGTATCCTCGCCTTCTCTTCTCCTTGATTTTTGTTTACTTCTGATTGGTGGGGGCTGGGCCGTCCTCCCTGTCCCCATGACACATTCCCTGTTGGGGCCCTGTGTTCTTCCAAGCTAGTGAGGTTCTCTCGCAGACCCTCCTTCCCTCTGGGTATCTATTCTACATTAAGGAATCTGCGGCTAGTAGTGTCAGTCAGATGTACAAGTTACTTACCTTCAGTAATGATGTATCTGGTAGAGACGATTCCTTCACGCCCCGCCCTTCCTCCCCGTTCTGCCAGGGCCTTCAGCTTGGTCTTCTGCATTCGCCTCCCTCCGGGTGGCTTGTCTTCTGCGAGTGCCCTCTTTCACTCCCTCCCTGGCAGGGTGTTTCGTTCTGTATATTCGTTCCACTCTTCCCTTCCTGGTCATTGAACAGGAGGTTCATGTGTCCTTCTGCATCCCTACACCCCGTTTTTTCCATTGTGGGGCCTGTTCATAATCCTCTCCCTTTTTTATTGCTTGGGGTTTCTAACTCCTCTGCAGTTCTCTGGGTGGGGGTCTCTTGGCTGTGCCTCGGCCCTTGGCTCTGTACTGGGGGTACGACATTCTTTGATGATATTGTTTAGGAGTAGATTGTCGTTACTCATCTGTTCCGACCTTGTTGCCCCTCACTGTTATAGATTGTGGGTGCAGACTTCTGTCGTCTGCTAAGCCATTTTCACATGTTTTTTCTGCTTCCTGGGAGGATATCGCCTTCGCTTTGCGAGGTTGCCTCTCGGAGCGGTGCTCTGCTCTTTCCCTTCTGTGGTTTTCAGTAACAAAGTGCCTGGCACTTTCCCTAAAGGTCCTGTTCCTCATCATTCTCTTCTTCTTTTTCTGGTTCACTGATTGTTTTGCACTCTGTTCCCATACTCCCACAGTTTTGTTTGTGATGGCTCCGCGTTGCGGCACGGAAAAGTACCCCAAAGAAAACTGCTGTCAGCGCGCCGGGGTGGGACTTATGTGACCTCGCGGACGTCATGTCCGCGGACGTCAGGGCGGAGTCACGCGGTGCCGCCCCCGGCACGCAGAGATGCTGTGGCAGAAAATTTTCCGTATCCAGTCTCACGCCTGGGAATAATTGTACGTTAAGGAATCTGTGGCTAGAATCGTCTCTACCAGATACATTGTTACCGAAGGTAAGTAACTTGTACATTCATAACCCATCGTATCATAAAAGTGTCCAAATTAATAAGTCAAAAGGTGTCGGAACGAAAATAGTCACTTAACAATTTTGTCAGGGGTGCACTTTCATTCTGTAGGTCCCAAGGCAATACCCAGGATTCAGGACTTGATCCACTTCTAGATACCAGGTTAAATAACCTGTTTTCCTCTTATTCTATGCAGAATCCTCCTGCAGATTTTATTTTCCACTTTGCTGCTGCTGCTTTGATTTTTGTACCATTCATCTTTTTCTTCCTCAATCCCGTCTTTTTCTTTTTTCTTTATTTTTCTTCCTCCTTTCTTTCCCTATTTTTTTCCATTTTTTTCTCCTAGATGTTTTTTTTTATATTTTCCTTTCTCCGTTGATGGCTTTAGATAACTCTTTTTGCTTTACATCGTTCCTTCATGTTCTTCTATTATCCATCCCCTTTCATTTTTTTTTTGTTTCATTGTTTTGTTTTGACTTGGTATCCTGTTTTCTTATTTTGTATCACCCGCCCATCTACCTGCTCTGTCTTTCCTTCATTTCCTCATTTCTGTTTCTTTGTTTCGTTGTATTACCTTTTTTATTTTTCACTTTTTTCTCCATTTGACCCCTTATTTATTTATCCCTTCATTTTTTCTTGAGCTGTTGTCTTTCTTTTTGTCGTTGCTTCTCTTTCTCTTTTTCCCTTATTCTGTCTTTGTTTCTTTCTTTTTGCTTGTCTTGAGTTCTTTCCTTTTCTCTGTCTTTCCTACTATGCTTCTTTCTTTCATTATTGCTCTTTATTTTTTGTTTCTGCTTCTTAAATTTATTTCCCCTTTCTTACCTCCTTGGATTAATGTTTCATTCCCTTTCCTCGGGTACTATTTCCTTCTTTGTTTTATTAATTTGTCATTTCGTTATTTTCTAATATATTTTGATTCCTATTTTATTTATTCCACAGCTATTGTCTCTTTCTTTCTTTTCTCGAACCCATTTGATTTCCCTCTCACATCAGTTTCCCTTTCGTATTTAAAAGGTTCCTGTTTCCCAAGTAATTAGTCTGTTCTCCTCTCTGTGCATTCCCCTTTTTTTACGTTGACCTTCTCGACTCGTACTCCGGTTCCTGTCCCAGCTCCATTTGCTGGTACCTCTCACATTTTCTCTGTCTTTGTCGTATATCTCTCTACTCTTTTCAATTATCACTCCCTTCTTAAGCTTCAAACCTCATCCCCATTTCTACTTGCCATATTTCTTCACAACTATGTCGTCAGTTTCCTCTGCCTTATTCCCTTGTCTTTCGTCTCAAATTCCTCTCTTTCCGGTCTCTTGGTTTTTCAATCACTCACTTCTCCCCTCCCTCTCCATTATCTTTTGCATTTCCCCGCATACACACAGACATCTACTTCCATCCTTCTCTCCCGTTTCTACTCGATCCGTCTCTCTCTTGGCTCTCTCCTCTTTTACTCTCTTCCCACTTTTCCTTTCCCCCTCGCGCTTTCAGCCCCCTCTCCTTTTTTTTTCTCTTGTATGTTTCCGATCCATGTCCCTCATGTGATCTCCTTTTCATATGCTCCTCCACTCCGCCCCTCGGAGCCCCCCATCCGTGCCGTGGCACAGTGCGCGCTCCGACACCGGAGAGGGAACACGATGTACCTTCTCACATCCTCTCGACGGTTTTCGACAGCAGAGAGCGGCGGGCCGGTGCCAGCTCACGGCAATCAGTCACAGATGTGCAAGGCGGAGGTCTGATTCACGTTCCTGAGCCTCTTAAATCTTCTCCCACATGCTGCAGATCATCCTGATGCACAGCCAGGGCATCCGAGGGCACCAGCGCATCATGAGAGTAGGGTTTAGTGCCCGCAGAGCGGCCTACAGGTTTTGTAAATTAAAAATCCCGGTATCGTAGACCTCTATCAAAGCTGGTTGCATTAACCCAATTCAGCGTCACTGCATCAGACGTCATGCATCACATTTTGAAGCAGTGTTACTTCACTATTTTGGCATTGTTATCGTTAACTCTACTGACAAAGAGTTCACGTCATTAGTGTGAGTTTAACACCCTATTCAGCAACTGAAAGGTGACCTGCTTAACCACAACGAAAGGCTTAACACTACGCGGCAAAATGTGGTAGCATTTTTAGTAACTTTTTATCCATTTGCGCTAAAAATGTACATTTTATGTTGCAGAGGGTGATGGATTATGTGCCAAATGAGGCACGTCCATAATTATGCGGAAAACACATCAGCTGCATAATTGCATTATTCCATTAGCCCTAATCATAGCCTACATGGAGTATGGCGCCACCCAAGGAGCTCTGTACCCAAAAACATTGTATACAAATCAGACAACAGACCCCTTAAAACATTTCTAAGATGACCCCTTCATTTTGTGTAAAGCCACACTCATGGCTACAACCTTGCTTTGGAATACTCGGGATTTCCACAAACATATTAAGGAAAATGTCCCAACCCATCTCTTTCCCAATACACCAGCAGAAGCTATTTAATTCTGGGCGTATTGAACATTATTACAGAGCTGAGGCCCAGGACAGTGATGTCTAGGTTATAAGGGCCCTCTGGTAATATGCTATTTCCTGCTAAGTGTATAATGTTTGCCTACAAAGTCTGCTAGCAGTGTAACACTAATCAGGGAAAGTTTCTTGTTTTTGCAGCTTATATGCACAGACTGACCCGAAGGTATTGGAGCACTTAACATGAACACCAGTTACATTACTCAAGTCACTTTTTTTTTAGGGATGGGGATATTAAGTGATTTGCCCAGAATCACAGGATATTGAGCAAATGCTGAAACTCAACCCTGTTTTCCTAGTTCCAAAGTCAGCAGCTCTTGCCACAATGTTACACCCGCTCTCGTTTCTCTTTTACAGTTTCATTTGAAGAATCCACCTGACTCTGAAGCTGTTGGTAAACCAGTGCAAGGCACTGTACATGTCAATCTCAATATGCTCAGTCTCCATGCATCAAGCGAAGCGTGTAAATATATTTGCATATGGAACTTGTATAGCGCACAACTGTCCAAAAGGCAGCAGAGCACTGTAAAGGGTCAAAGACAGCCATAAGATGAACAAGTGATAGGATCTGTAGCTAGGCTATGGATAGTCAATGCATTATGTGCAGTACTGTTCTTTATAGAGACGAGTCTTTAAAGAACACTACTTTTTAGAAGAACACTTTCCTAAATTTGAGCAGCATTGGGGTGGTCCTCAATTCAGAGATGTTACTGATCCTGCATGCATAGATTGGAAAGGCCTGCTACTTTGTTTTTTTTCTGTTTTACACTTCTTAGGGCCAGATGTAGGGTAAATTCAATTTAGCGAGTCCTTAATAGCGTTTTTTACCGAATAGCTATTAAGGACTCGCTATATTGAATGTAGGTAGGAATCGCTAAAATATTAGCGATTCCTTAATATTCCTTAATAACGAATCTCTAATTGAGATTCGTTAATAAGGAATACCTAGCCATTCATTCCTATGCGCTAGGAAGCCCATAGGAATGAATAGGAAGATGGTGGTGCACATACATCCCTTAACCCCTTCGAGGCTAATGACGAGCTGGGCTCGTCATGGCGCTTACCTGCCGTGCGCGGATGACAAGGCCAGCTCGTCATGAAATAAAGTAAAACAACAATTTGCAGCACAGGACGGGAAAACGCCTAGCAGCCATGTGGTTAAGGGCATGGATGTGTGCCACACGGCACTTCTAAAAAAGCAAAAAAAAGTGCTTTTTTTAAAGGAAATCGCTACTTACCACCAACTTGAAGTTGGTGGTAATTAGTGATTCCTTAAGGCTGAAGTGCACTTTTTTTAGTGCTACTTACATTGCATATAAGGAATTGCTATTTCCGATTCCTTAAATGCAAGAGCAAAATAAGGAATCACAATTTTGCCATTCCTCATTTTGCTAGTAGGTTTCAACTCACCTACATTGCTCTCAGCCAAATACCAGTCGGTAACGCAGAAATTCGCCGCTCGGTATTTGGCCACCTACATCTGGCCCTTAGTCTGCAGTCTGATGGTGTCTTGGATGCGGGTGGGGTGAGAACCACCAGGTTGAGACATTCTGTGGTGTGTAGGATGCCTAAGGGATGCCAGTGTATAGTCAGGAAGGTCATGGAGCATGATGTTATCACCATCCAGATGCAAGAGGATAAGGGCATGAACAGCAGTTCTGAAGTCGCCTTCTAGAAGAAATTGACACCATGCTGTATTTTTGTTTTTTGTCAAATTGTACCTTGAGGTTGATGTCCAGGGTGAATCCAAAATTTCCCGGGTGATTCTGACTTGGAATTCAGTGAAAACTGTGGATCAAAGTCGTCAAGTTTCAAGTAATTCAGCCAGGTTTATACCATTTTAGTTTATTGTTCTTGGGCAAGACTCAGTGGTGTACCTTGGCTGACAAGTTGGTTTATTGAAGATATGTGCGGCTTGTTCAGCGAAAGCTCACTGCATGAAAAACGATTCACCAAAATGGCAGGAGTACAGAGAATGACATAACACAGCTTTTGACACCTAGTGATGTCAGAGATTTTTCCTGCTGTCTCTCCATTAACCATTTATCAGATTGCTATTTGCTGCTGAGAGGCAAGGGAAAGGCAAAGAGTGGAAATGACAGAAAGAAAGCAGGACTCTTAAGACTCTTGTTAATTTTCTGTTTCTTTCATCACCACAATGATTCCTGGGACCAAGAGTAGCAAGGGGAGTGCCACAGCTACCAAATGGCCAGACAGGGGCAGCAACTACTACTACTAGATACTGACCTTACCAGCGAGGACGTTTTGGAAATCCCTTTTCAAGGATCACAGCAACAGCTTGCCGGACCCGCTGCGCGGGTCCCGCTTCGCCAGGGAGGCCCTCTGTATCCACGGACCTGCTCCTGACATCGAGGTTTGCTGGGGGTGTGTGTGGGCTAAAGGCAGGGCTGCGAGTGGCGCTACAGGGACTCCAACTCCCAGGAGTCCCTGCTCAGCTGACCGGCACCACCTGGATCACTCTCCCTGCTTGCCCCGCCCCCAGCGTGTTTTAATTAGTTCCAGTTGGCCGATGCGCGGGAGCGACCGGACGAAGACCGGGCCAAGAGCGGGCCCGTTGTAGACCGTGTAAGACCGGACCGGGCCCTCTCTCTTAGTTTTCTGCATTTTATCAGTATTCCTGTTTTGTGCCTATAACTCCTTGCAAGGGAATCTAGGAATAATGTCCATGCGAGAATGTAGAAGCAGGGCTGCCAAAAGGGGGAAACAGTTAACCGGGACCCTTGACGACTTTATAACCAGGACCAATACTGCCCTAGACATAGAAATCAACAAAATGCAACAGAGAGTATCTATGGATTTAGAAGCAGCAAGAAGATTGTCCCAGGATTCTGCAATGGCCAATAAATCATCTTTAGGACACATAGCAACTGTGAAAACCCCTGAGCGCTCGTCTGGTCCAGTACCAAATATAACATTGGCGGATGTGCATCACACTTCAGATATAACCCCCCTTGTGTTAGCCCCTAGTCCACCCACCAACCAGAGTTTATCTTTGGATGTGGTGGATGTGTTACTGGGGGTACCCACAAAGACAATTCCCAAGGGAAATGGGGCGTGTGTGAATAACTTGTGTGAAAGTAAAGAGGGTGCAAACCAAAAAAGGAAACGTAACATTACATCTGCCTATGCTAGGAAAAAGGCTAAAGTAGCAAAGGCCAGTATTTTAATGATGGGAAGTCTAATGTAGGGGGTGGGAATGGTATGTTCCATCAGGCGTCCCTCAATGTTGTAAAAAATCGTTCAAATGTTGATGAGGTTAATTTGGATGTAGTAGAGGGGGAGCAAGATCCCCTAATAGCAGCCGAGAATGGTGGGGTAATCGTCTGTGAGGAGGAGGGAAGAAATGAGGAATTTCTAAAAACTGTATGGGAAACGCTAAAAAACCTCCTAACACCTCTGGAAGTTAGATTATCACGTATAGAAAACCAGTTGATTGAGGTGGAAAAGAGCATTATAACTTTGTCAAGCCTTAGCATAGTGGGAAGTAAAGCAAATAGTACAACTGATGTTGTTAAATCTATACCAGCACCTACTGCTATTTCTCCAGCATTACTGCTAGCAATACACACAACCAAACCCTGATCGGAAGTTCATGTAACTAATGCTAGCATCCCAAAAATGAATGTATCTAAGCAAATGCCTGTACAACCTGCACCAGCTTACAAAGATACTGCAGTCTCGAGGGCCAAAGAAACTAAGGCCCAACAATCTAATCAACAGGGGTTCCATACAAAAGAGAAACATCGGGGGGGTTTTATAGACCTTCCACCAGATGCCAGGCCGTATGTAGTAGTGTTAACTGGGGTACCGGAAATAGGCAATCACTATCAGGAAACCTTTTGGTCACTGAAGAACAAAGTAACATATTGGCTGAATGTAAACAGGCCTTTACCCAACCATATTATAAGTAAAATCTTAATGGTACGAAGGGTGCCATGGATAGGCCCCTCATATAAATCTATCCCAGGTGACTGTATTGTTGTTTCATTTGAAGAGCCTAACACGGTACACCACATATGCTCCTGGAACACCTATGGTGGGAACTCATCAATTGAAGCCAGACCACTCACTTTTTTTTATCCCGCGCAGACGCATTCTAATCACGAAGGGAATTGGTCAATGGCTAGACACTATGTCCGGGGAGGGACAGTAATTGGCAGGCAGGGCAATCACAGTAGGTGGAATTGGGCCCCAACTTACAACAGGTTCAGTTGTCTAGAAGAAGTTGATTGACTTACCCCAAAGATAGGTTGCACAATTAGCCCCAATGGTACACCCACTACACCCTGCACTGTGCCTATGACGATTACATCTAACCCAGAAGAAAGTAACCTAGAAGAAAGTATAGGAATAAGTACGGGGGAGGGAGATGCCCATTGTTTAGGTATTGATGCAGTCCCTAAGTTCCCACAAGATGAGAGATGCATGGTAGTACCAGTTGAACAGGGAGTGAGGGGATATGCCCTTCCAAGGGAGGAGTATGAAGCATGTAGACTGTCCCAAGACGTGCTGACTCTTCCGGTGCCACCACTACTCGATGCAGTTACTTTAAATGCAGGACTTTCTAGTAGCAGTGGCAATTCGCCATTGACGTTAATCTCATGGAACATAGTGGGAGTAACTAAGAATTTAAGGGATCCAGAGTGGGCGGAGTACATTGATTCCAGTGACCTCTGTTTATTACAGGAATCATGGGCAATTGGTACACCACACAGGGTTGGTTACAAATCATATGGCATTGGTGCTGTCCCTTCAGTCAGGGGTAGGCCTTCTGGGGGCCTAATCATCTGGGTTAAGGTAACCCTGAAGATTAGGATAGAAGTTATGGATACTAGCTCGCCAGTCATCTTGGCCCTTAAAATTAAAACAGTGGATGGGAGACTGTGTTATTTACCTAATGTTTATAATAGGCCACTACCCCACACCAAGGAATCGGCTATCCTAGCTAAATTAGACTCATTCATGGGGAGGGTGGTTGGTAAAGAAGCAGTTATAATAGGTGGTGATTTAAACTGCAATTTTGAACCTGTCCCAGGACTTATTGATGTCTTCGAGGATGAAGATTTTGTAAATAACATCCCGCGGTTGGACAACATTAAGTTCTCTTCCAGGGGATACTCATTAATAGTCATAAGCACTGAATTATCTCCGCCCATGAGCGGGGACCCGGAACACAAAACAGTATACATATATATGTGTAAATATAACCAAAAGTACAAAGTACTAAGTAATTATACACATATACATGTATAATAACATAATATGCAGCCTAACCTTAACACATAGGCTAATCAAACCAAAACCTTACACGTTCTGAAGCATGAAAATATGCTGTATATAAATGCAATAAACAGGCATGAGCCTAAAATGCATTTCATAGCCATGAAAAACCTTTTATTTTCATCAAAGAACCTGTAGTAAACAGTTATTAGCCTAAAAGGGCTGCATATGAAAAAATGTCTGTGTACAGAAAATCAGACTGGCACCCTTCCTTTAAGGCCCCAGAGAATCTGCACACTTTGCCTTTAAGGCCTCCAGGAGAACTCTGTTCCCATCATGCCCCACAGGTGACAGTTAGGTCAGTTCTTTTTTCCGGCTTGTTCTGTGAGGAACCTGGAACTTGAGCTCTGCTCTTTTGAAGTATTTTCTGTCAGAAATTGGTTTTTCTTGCCTTTTCTTGACAAAATATATCTTTGGTGGTGGGTTGTTACCCTTTCCTGACTAAGCTGTTGGTGTTTTTTAGTCAGAATGCCACCTTTATTTTACAAATGTCCTTCCTGTGGGAAGAAGATGTCGAAAACTGACCCACACTCTGTTTGTGTGGTGTGTCTTCCAGCTTCTCATAAGGTGGAAGAATGTTATCACTGCCTCAATCTTTCAAATAGAACTTTAAAAGAAAGAGAGAAAATGAGGTTGCTGGGCCTTCTGGAGAGAGAAAACCGTGGTGAGAAGAGTTCTAAAGGCCTATTATCATCTGCCAGGCCTTCTTCTCAACCCAAACGTCGAAGATCAGCGTCTCCTGAAGGTAGAACTAAGAAGCATCGACTCCAGGGAGCGTCACCGTCAAAAAAGGTGTGCTCGACGTCGAGAAGATCGCCATCGACGTCGAAGAGAGCTCCATCGACGTCGAGGACATCGCCGGTGAGGCAGTCGCCGTCGAAATCCTTGTCGACGTCGAGGCATTTGGTGTCGATTGCAGTAAGGACGACGTCGGGAGTGCAACGCTCGACGTCGAAGGATCGTATGAGGTCGACGTCGAGGGATAAGAGATGTCCGACGTCGAAGGATCGTGTGTCGACGTCGAAGGAAAAAGGTTCGCCGTCGAAGGATAAAGGGTCGACGTCGAAGGATAAAGGGTCGACGTCGAGGAAGAGTCATCGTTCGACGTCGAGAGGGAGACATACGTCGTCGAGGAAAAGATCGACGTCGAGAGAGATGACGTCGAGGGATTCGACGTCGAGACCTAAAAAGAGAAGGTCAAGGTCTCCATCGCGACGTAAGTCGATGTCGAAGCATGCTTCGGTCTCGAAGCATGGAGTGTCTAGGTCTCCCCCACCTGTGCATAGGTCGGAGTCGAGACTATCAAGACCAGCCTCTGGGACCTCAATTAGGTCTTTGTCGAGGTCAGAAATAAGTCCCGAACCTGGAGTGGAAGGTTCCCCGCATGATCAGCAAGACAACAGATCTGCAGTGGGGCAAGGGATAGTGCACCAGGACTCTTCTGTGGTGGCTCATTCGGGCTCGTCCTCAGGGCAGGTGCCAGATGACAGACAGTTGGTGCCCAGACAGCGGACCCCATCTGGTTCATTGGTCTCTGAACACAGTGCAGCGTCGAGAGCTTCGAAGTCTTCCGCAGAGCTGAATATTGTGCAGGTGTCACCTGAGACTTCACCTGAGCATACAGAGCGGCCTATTAACTTGTCACCGAGGTGGTTGGAAAGTTTAAGGCACTGGAAGATGCGTCCGATAATGGGGGAGAGAACTCCGGTCCCTCGGAAGGAACTGCATAGAAGATCACGCTCAAGATCCTTAGTGAGAGAGAAATCTCGTTCAAGGGAGCGTAGGAGGCAACGATCGGCAACTCCTCAAAGAAGACGTAGAACTCCTACTCCATCTTCTACATCATCTTCGTCCTCTTCAAGATCTTCATATAGGGACTATTCTCCGACTATATCTTCTACTCCTCCTTCCAGGGTGTCTCCAGTAGACGATTTAAGCACATTTAATGATGTGTTATGTCGTGGAGCGAGTAAATTCAGCATCAAAATGGCAGTTCCCCAGGTAGCAACCTCAGTCATCTTCGAAACCTTACATCACAAGACGACTGGCAGGCCTCTCCTACCGTTAGTGCCCGGATTGATTGAACCAGCAATGAGGACATTCCTAACTCCGGCCACGGTGGGTTCAGGTCCTTCTAGGATTGCGAAAAAATACAAGGCTCCAGAGGAAGACCCAATGTTTTTGCGGTCTGACCCACCACCAGACTCCCTGATTGTAGCGGCAGTCAGAAAGGCGCATTCGGCAGCATCTACCTCTTCTGCTCCACCTGAAAAGGACAGTAAGAGTATGGATTCCCTGGGGCGAAGGATGTGCAATACCTCAGGATCGGTCATGCGAGTGGCCAGTGCGTCTGCTCTATTGGGCCGCTATGACCGTCTGCTCTGGGACTCAGTGGCTCGTTTTGCAGATAAACTCCCTAAAGAGGATCAGAAAGACTTCCTGGAAATAGTGGAGGAAGGAGGTTTGGTGGCTAACCAGAGCATTAGCGCGGCGGCTGATGCTGCGGACTTGTCGGCTCATGGCTATGCACACGGTGTTTGCGCAAGACGTACAGCCTGGCTTCGCCTTACGGGGCTAAAGCCGGAGGCACAGAGGAAAATGGTCAATTTACCTTTTAATGGATCAACTCTGTTTGGATCTCATGCAGACGACGAGATGTCTAAGATGAAGGTGGAGTTGGACACTCTTAAGGCCGTAGGCCTTGAGAAGAAAAAAGAATTTAAACGTCGGGGTACTTTTCGTCCCTATGACAAGAGATCTTTTCAACAAAGGAGTCAACAAACGAATTGGTCTTCGCAAAATCAAGGCCAGAATCAACAAAGATCGCAATTCCAGCAGAGGCGGCCTGGACGAGGCAGAGGCAATGGAAATAGGCAGCAGTCATCAGCTGCCAAGCAGCCTCAGAAACAATGAATGGATGCTTCCTCTACAACCGTGTCCCACTCCGGTTGGAGGAAGTATTGTGCGTTATCTGGACGAGTGGAAACAGATCACGAAGGACAGATGGGTGCTGGATGTCATTCAGAACGGGTACCTTTTGAGGTTCAAGAAGGCACCCACTGTCATGCGCCCTCTAAAGATGGTACAGTGGAATATAAAGCGCTTGCAACAGGAGGCGAACGTTCTCCTGAAGAAGAAGGCCATAGAACCAGTCCCTTTCCAGCAGAGAGGTCAAGGCCTGTACTCTCGATTCTTTCTTGTGCAGAAAAAAGGTCCAGTCACAGAGTTCAGACCCATTCTGGATTTGAGGCGACTGAACAAATTCATTCAGAAGGAGAGATTCCGAATGCTGGCTCTTCACCAGATCTTCCCTCAATTACACCAAGGGGATTGGATGTGCTCCATCGATCTAAAGGACGCTTATTTTCATATTCCGGTATCCAGAAAACATCGCAAATTTCTCAGGTTTCAAGTGGCGGCTCGTCATTATCAGTACGCAGTGCTCCCTTTTGGCCTGAGATCAGCCCCCAGGACTTTTTCAAAATGTATGGCTGTAGTGGCGGCTTGTCTTCGAAAGAGTCGGATTTTCATATATCCGTACTTAGACGACTGGCTTCTGAAGAGTTCATCCCCATCGCTTCTAGAGGAACATCTTTCGATTTGTCTTCAGCTCATGTACAAGTTGGGTCTGCAAGTCAACTACAAGAAGTCGATAATGAACCCCACCCAGAAGATCCACTACCTGGGTGCTCAGCTGGATACAGAAGTAGAAAACGTGTGTCCTTCGGAGGAGAGGTGGTCATCCATCAGAGCGAAGTGTCTGCTTCTCCTTCAAACTGCACGTCCGACAGTTCGGCAAGTGTCCTCTCTCCTGGGCTCAATGGCGTCGTGCATTTTCATCGTACCAAACGCACGTTTGCAGATGCGTCCTCTACAACAGTGTCTGGAAGATCAATGGCAACAGAGGACGGGATGCTGGGAGGACCGGATTTATCTCCAACAGTCTGCAAAAGATTCCATCCGGTGGTGGATGAAGAAGGTGCACGTGATGAAGGGAGTCCCTTTTCATCAGGACCCACCAACGCAGACTCTGATAACAGATGCTTCTCTCCAAGGCTGGGGGGCGCATATGGGCCCTCTGCAGGTACAAGGGCAATGGTCAGACTTCGAGAAAGGATATCACATCAATCTTCTCGAGCTCAGAGCGGTCCATCTTGCTCTCAAGTCCCTGGCGCCATCGCTACAGACTCGGTCCCTCCTGGTACAAACAGACAATACAACTACAATGTATTACTTAAACAAGCAGGGGGGTACCAGATCCAGGACTCTTTCCATAGAAGCCCAGACGATCTGGCATTGGTTACTGGCGCGAGACCTGTCCATAACAGCAATTCACCTGCCGGGGAGTCTCAACACACAGGCGGACGACCTCAGCAGAGACTTCGTCGAAGCGCACGACTGGGTTCTCAACGAAGACGTCGCGCACAGCATTTTCCAGGATTGGGGAACGCCAGACATAGATCTGTTCGCAGACGCGGCAAACGCAAAATGCCCCGTCTTCGCGTCCAGGTTCTACCAGAAAGGGTCTCAAGGGAATGCCCTTTTGATAGATTGGTGTCAAAATTTGCTGTACGCCTTCCCACCGACACCGTTGATACCAGCAGTGATCAATCGGCTGTACAAGACTCACTCCAGAATGATACTGATTTGCCCAGAGTGGCCACGCCAGTGTTGGTTCCCAGATCTCCTCCAGTTGTCAATAACACCGCACAGGAGATTGCCGTGTCGCCCGGATCTTCTGTCCAAGCAGAAGGGGCAAGTGTTTCATCCCAATCTGCCCTCCCTGCGCTTGGCAGCATGGCTCCTGAAGTCATCCAGTACGGGCACTTACAGCTGAATCCGGAGTGTATGAACATCCTTAAGGAAGCAAAGCGGCCTTCTACGAGACAATCCTACGGATTTAAGTGGAAACGCTTTTACCTTTGGTGTCAGAGTAAGGGTCTGAACCCTATTCATGGTCAGGAAAAGGTGGTCTTGCCTTATCTTCTTTACCTTGCTGAATCTGGTTTGCAGTTCAATTCCATCAAAGTCCATCTTGCTGCAATAACTGCTTATAGAAAATCGCCAACACAGATATCTTTCTTTAAAATGCCTGTGGTGAAGGATTTTCTAGAGGGGTTAAGAAAGGTTTATCCTCCAGTCAGGTCTCCGTCTCCACCTTGGGAGCTTAATGTGGTATTGACTAAATTAATGGGTCCCCCATTTGAGCCGATACATAAAGCGTCTTTGCAACACCTGACGTGGAAAGTAGCGTTCCTGGTGGCCATCACTTCTGCTCGTAGAGTGAGCGAAATCCAGGCTTTGTGTTGCAATGAACCATACACAGTTTTTCATGGAAACAGAGTGGTGCTCAGGACTCATCCTGCTTTCCTACCTAAGGTGGTGTCGGATTTTCATATTAACCAATCCATAACATTGCCTACTTTCTTTCCGAACCCTTCAAGTCCGGCAGAACGGACTTTACATTCATTAGATCTAAAAAGGGTTTTGAAATTTTACTTAGATAAAACTAAGTCTTTGAGACAGACGGACCGTCTGTTTGTGAACTATGGTCCTACAAATACTGGGTTGGCAGCATCCAAGAGATCCATTTCTAGGTGGATAGTGTCATGCATCTTACTGGCTTATCAGCTAGCCCACAAGTCTTTACCAGGTAGACCTAGGGCTCATTCTACGAGGGGAAAAGCTTCTACCACAGCTCTCCTTAGGAATGTGGCTATGTCAGAGATATGTAAAGCAGCTACTTGGCGTTCAGTTCATACGTTTACACGCCATTACTGTTTGGATTCTGATGCTCAGACTGATGCACAAGTGGGACAAGCATCACTCAGAAATTTGTTTGCTAATACTAGTTAAACACTGTGATTTTAAAGTATGACTATGCTTTAATCTGTTCGCCCGCTTCTGTGGGTATGAGCTTGCTACTCTATTCAGTGCTTATGACTATTAATGAGTATCCCCTGGAAGAGAAGGATTAGTTACTTACCTGTAATCCTAGTTCTCTTCCAGGGGTATACTCATTAAAGTCATAAGCACCCTCCCGCCTCCCCGGGCGAGCAGTAGCATTAAGGTTTAAAAGTTTCAATATGTTTAAGTGCAGATTCCTGCTTAAGTTTACTGTACCGTACAAAAGAACTGACCTAACTGTCACCTGTGGGGCATGATGGGAACAGAGTTCTCCTGGAGGCCTTAAAGGCAAAGTGTGCAGATTCTCTGGGGCCTTAAAGGAAGGGTGCCAGTCTGATTTTCTGTACACAGACATTTTTTCATATGCAGCCCTTTTAGGCTAATAACTGTTTACTACAGGTTCTTTGATGAAAATAAAAGGTTTTTCATGGCTATGAAATGCATTTTAGGCTCATGCCTGTTTATTGCATTTATATACAGCATATTTTCATGCTTCAGAACGTGTAAGGTTTTGGTTTGATTAGCCTATGTGTTAAGGTTAGGCTGCATATTATGTTATTATACATGTATATGTGTATAATTACTTAGTACTTTGTACTTTTGGTTATATTTACACATATATATGTATATTGTTTTGTGTTCCGGGTCCCCGCTCATGGGCGGAGATAATTCAGTGCTTATGACTTTAATGAGTATACCCCTGGAAGAGAACTAGGATTACAGGTAAGTAACTAATCCTTTGTGAAATCTTCCACCTTGGCAGTACAAATAGTGAAGTTGATGGCTGACCATGGTCTTAGGGCGTGTAATGGCCGCCTACCCTCAGATGTTTTAAAAAAGCCTACCTTTTCAAGATCTGCCACTAAAAGCAACCTAGATTTTGTAGTTGTCTCATTATCCATTTGGCAGTATATGGTTGACTTTGAGGTGAAGGATAGATCAGAGAGTGACCACTACCCTATGGAACTAACAATCGACGCACTTTTGTTTAAGAAGCCTAGCGATGCATTGTCTCTAGAGGCACATAATACTGTCCCATGTGACGAAACACTGGTTAGCACCAATAGATGAGCCTTAAAGTGGCCCTACGTGCTA
This sequence comes from Lissotriton vulgaris, assembly GCF_964263255.1. Lineage (NCBI taxonomy): Eukaryota > Metazoa > Chordata > Amphibia > Caudata > Salamandridae > Lissotriton > Lissotriton vulgaris. The sequence continues at coordinate 178,295 of NW_028252614.1, read as the reverse complement.
GAACATGGTGACACTCTCTCGGCAATATACTCACTGTTTGAGTCAACTTTTGCACCCCTGTTAGGGCATGATACCACCACAGAACAATTTATGGTATTGCACAAGGAGTTTTTCACGACATTGAAAACACTATTAACAAAAATGCCAAAGAAGAGGCAGCAAAATGTAAGGAACTTGTCCTATGGCAAAGCATGGTACGACAAGTCCTGTAGGCTAGCCAAGGGGGAGCGTATGATCGCCATAAAAAACAAAAGCCAAAATGATGTTAAACTAGCAAGGGAGGCGTATAAGCGCATTCAGATGACCTCAGAAGGCATGGGAGGAGGCAAGCTGGGCAGAATTGTTGGTTGCCGCCAAAGCGAAGGACACTGTAGGGTTTTGGAGGTTAGTTGCCAACGGGAGCCATGTAGGCAGAATAGTGAAAGATGTATATCTCGATGAATCCACATGGGTGAATCACTTCACGACTCTATATCAAAAATTTGATAGTGGTATGGATAAATGTAGCAAGATAGCACCATGGGCCCCTCCCCAGATAGAGTGCCTAGACTTCTCTATTGATGAAACAGAAATGGCAATTAGTGCATTGAAAAATGGCAAAGCCCCGGGTCTTGATAAAATACCCGGGGACTTGTATAAACACGACATAAAGGTCTGGGCACCCTATGTAAACTACTTATTTAATGTCTTATCTAGTAATTGTAATTTCCCAGATAGCTGGCGGGGTGCCGAGATTGTTTTAATTTTTAAAAAGGGCAATCGGTCTGAACCCTCTAATTATAGACCGATTAGCCTAATGGACATCCTGCAGATATTATATTCAAGGCACATATTAACCCGTATAAATTACTGGCTAGAGGAGAAAAGGGTACTTACAAAATTGCAAGCTGGGTTCAGGAGGAAGGTCAGTACCATCGACCAGGTTTTTAGGTTTTGCTGCCTTTACTGGAAATACGTTATTTATATGTCGCTTTCGTAGACTTGAGAGCAGCATTTGATTTAGTGCCACGGGATCTCCTTTGGAGGTGCCTTGATGAGGCTGGAATGCCAGGATGCCTTCTGGCTCAAATAATTGAGCTGCACGCCAGGAATTTCGCTAAAGTGAGATGGGGTCCTAATGGTGAACTGACCCAAAATATACCAATAGAGCGTGGCGTTCGCCAAGGATGCGTCCTAGCTCCAACCCTATTTTCACTTTTTGTGAATTACATCCCTGCTCATCTGGAGGGCTGCACGAATGATTCGCCCCGACTTAATGGAGAAAGGGTGCCTGTGTTACTTTTCGGGGACGATACCATCTTGATTTCGCAAACCAAGAAAGGTCTCCAGGCGCTACTTAACTTCTTCAGTGAATACTGCGAGAAGAAAGGGCTGGAAATTAATGTAAATAAAACAAAGTGCATGGCCCTAAATCCAAGTAGGCCGGATAAAGGGTGCTTAACTTTAGATGGTCAGGATCTGGAATTAGTGGACCACTTTTCTTATTTGGGGGTTGAGATAGACTCGAAATTTACTTGGAAACCCCAAATTCAGAAAAGTAAGGTGATTTTTTCCCAAAATACCACACCAATCATTACTAAGCTCAACGCAAGCACAAGTAAGGCAGTGACACCTGTTATGGAACTTTTTAAATTCAAAGTTCAACCTGCAGCTCTTTATGGGGCTGAGATCTGGGGGCCATCGGCGAAGGATACCTTTTCCACAATGGATAATAAATTTATGCGAAGTACTGTAAGGGTCCCTACAAGCACCCCTTTAGTGCCTCTTCAATTGGATCTGAACTTTAAGAGGACAGATCATTATACCACTCTCAGGCCTTTAATGTTCTGGGTAAGATTGTGGCTGACACCAGAATTGGATGATTATAGGAAAGGGTTACAAGAAATGATGGGCTTAGACTCACCGAACTCTATTCCCTGGCTCAAACATATTAAAACATGGTTTTCCATCTTAGGCCTCCCACAGTTATGGGAGCACCCCGAAAGGCTACCACATAACACAAAAATGATGGTGAAAAATGTCTTTTGGTCTTTTATAAACAACCAATTAGTCAATGGGAACAGCTGTGGGACTCTAGTGAATAACTTTGTATCTTTTAAGGACGAACCCCTTTTTGAGGTCTTCCTCGATGAAGTTGAGCCCCCCCCTTGCAAAGACCCTATTTATGAAGTTTAGGTATGGAAACCTCATGACCAATTATATAAAGGAATACTGGTCAAGGACAAATAAAGATGAAACTCATGTAGCAAGTGGGAATTGCTTAATGTGTGAAGGAAACTACAAGGAGGATGAGGTTCATATATTGTTTTTCTGTCAAGCATATTCCAAAGCCAGGAAAAAATTAATCAAACCCTTGTGTAACATTTTGGGAATTAGGTCATGTAATCTGGCATATAGAATAATTAAGTCCGATACTTCTCAGATCATTGTTTTTAGTGTTAGCAGATTCCTTCATTCTGTTTATATTACCAGAAGCAAAAAAGGTTTAAAACTGTAACTAAAAATGCATTACCATTTACTTGCACGATCTAACGGTAGCATATCCAACCATGCAGGCATGTGTTGTTATTTATCTTATCCATTGTGTCAAATTTTAAACGATTGTACATAAGTAAAACTGGTATGTTTTTCTTTTTATTTATATGCATGTATATGTATTTGTACAATCTTGTATGGCAAATTGCCGAAATAAAGAAACAATCCGCTAAAAAAAAACACGACTACGTCTGGTGATCTTTAATTGAGGCCCGTAAATCATTGACTTGGTGCCTCAAAACACAAACCTGTATTAGGTATTCTTTGTTCTCGCAGAATGAGACCATAGTTGCTCCCTTTCCAGCACTGACCTCCAAGAAGCAGTCAAAGCATGTTATGTGTGGATTAACCCCTTCGCTGCTAGGCCTTTCCCCCCCCTGTGCTAAGCCTTTTTTTGGCTATTTGGGGTAGTGCATGCTTAGGCTCCTGTAACTTTTTGACCACATAAGGTATCCTCGCCAATTTTGAGTCCTTTTCTTCCAACATCATGGGGTTTCTAAAGGTACCCAGGGTCTGTGGATTCCCTTGGAGGGGTCCCAGAAATTAAGAAAAATACTGTAACAATTTTGTTTTTTTCAGAAAAATGGGCTGCAAATAAAAGCCTTTGGGTTTTTCCCTGCGAATGTTATCAAAAAAGGATTTGTAGAGCTGAAATCACCATTTTCCCAGCTTTTAGGAAATGACAGTCTTTTGTTAGAGAACCAACATTTTTCACACAGTTTTGGCATTCGCAATAATGGATCCTGGAAAGCTATGCATTTTAGAAAAGTAGACAAAATTCTGAATTCAGAAAGGGGTCATTTGTCTAAATTCATGAAGGTTTCTTTATAGAAAATAACAGTTAAACATTGGAAACATTGAAAATTAGTTGAAAAAAACAGCCTTTTGTCTCAACATTTTCACCTGTAACTTCTTGTAATTATTTGTTTTAGAAATAGGGGACCCCTATATACTAATGAACTTGCTATACATAGGGAAATACAATAAGTTAGGAAAAGGTCTATAGCTAAGTTAGAAAGCAACAGTAAATGAACTAGACTATCTATTTAGTCTAGTTCATTTACTGTTGCTTTGTAACTTAGCTATAGATCTTTTCCTAACTTTTTGTAATCATGTCAGCTCATTGAGAGCAATATACCATTACATCCGTTGGACCTTCCTGGTTGTGGGGATATATAGGACTTGTAGGTTACCAAGAACCCGAGGAACCCAGAGCCAAAATCTGAGCAGCAACTTGCAACGGTATTTTATTATGTACCGGGTATAGAGCAATTACTCTGGGAAAATGTATACATGGAAAAATGGGTATGAAAGACACCTATGTATTTCTGAATTGGGTACAAATTATAGAGTTTAGAAACAGTATATATTTGCACATTTTCAAAATTGGGAATACTCATACTACCACGCGAATTATTGGTCATTTTTCAAAATGACTTTTTTTTTACACAATGTCTTTTATTTGGAAGGGAGACATGCATTAAAACTCAATAGGTAATAATAGTTGATTTTCAAATATGAATTACCCTAAGTCTCCCGACAAAAATGGTACCTCACTTGTGTGGGCCGGCCCTGTGCCCGCAACAGGAAACGGCGCAAAATGCAACGTGGTCACACTTCAATTTCGCAGTGAAAAATGACCCTTTTTTTTGGTAACGTGCCTAGCTGTAGTTTTTGCACCCTAGCTCTGCAGGCACCTAGGGAAACCTAGCAAACCTATACATGTTTGAAAAGTAGACACCCTGGGTCCATGATGGGGTGACTTGACTGCCTCCCACCAGGTTCTGTTACCCTCCCACCAGGTTCTGTTACCCAGAATCCCTTGCAAACCTACAAAAGTGTACAAAAAACACATTTCTCCTCAATTTATGTGGTGGAAAGTTCTGGAATCTGCGTAGATCCACACATTTCTACCCACCCCACATTCCCTAAAGTCTTCTGAGAAAAATGGTACCCCATAATGTCTTTCATTTGGAAGGGAGACATGCATTAAAACTCAATAGGTAATAATAGTTGATTTTCAAATCTGAATTACCCTAAGTCTCCCGACAAAAATGGTACCTCACTTGTGTGGGTCGGCCTAGTGCTTGCGACTGGAAACAGCGCAAAACGCAATGTGGTCACACCTCAATTGTGCAGTGACAAATTACCCTTTTTGGCAAAGTGCCTAGCTGTAGTTTTTGAACCCTAGCTCTGCCGGCACCTAGAGAAACCTAGAAAACCTATACATTTTTTAAAACTAGACACCCAGGGGAATCCAGAATGGGGTGACTTGACTGCCTCCCAAACCTAAAAATGGACCAAAAAAAACACATTTTCCCCACATTTCTGTGGTGGAAAGTTCGGAAATCTGCGTGGATCCACAAATTTCCATGCACCCTGTGTTCCCCAAAGTCTTCTGCGAAAAATGGTATCTCACTTGTGTGGGTCAGCCTAGTGGCTGCAACACGAAACTGCGCGAAGTGCAACGTGGTCGCACCTCAATTTCGCAGTGTAAAATGGCCTTTTTTTGCAAAGTGCCTAGCTGTAGTTTTTGAACCCTAGCTATGCTGGCACCTAGGGAAACCTAGCAAACCTATACATTTTTGATAACTAGACACCCAGGCAAATCCAGGATGGGGTGACTTGACTGCCTCCCACCAGGTTCTGTTACCCAGAATCCCTTCCAAACCTAAAAAATGGACAAAAAAACACATTTTCTCCACCTTTCTGTGGTGGAAAGTTTTGGAATCTGCGTGGATCCACAAATTTCCTTCCACCCTGCATTCCCCAAAGTATTCTGAGAAAAATGGTACACCACTTGTGCGGGTCGGCCTAGTGCCTGCGACAGGAAATAGCTCAAAACGCAACGTGGTCACACCTCAATTTCGCAGTGAAAAATGAAGTTTTTTTGACAAAGTGCCTAGCAGTAGTTTTTGAACCCTAACTCTGCCGGCACCTAGGGAAACCAAGCAGACCTATAGATTTACGAAAACTAGACACCCAGGGAAAACCAGGATGGGGTGACTTGATTGCCTCCCACCAGGATCTGTTACCCAGAATCCCTTGCAAACCTAAAAAATAGACCAAAAAAACTAATTTTCTCCACATTTATGTGGTGGAAAGTTCTGGAATCTGAGTGGATCCACAAATGTCCTTCCACCCTGCATTCCCCAAAGTCTTCCGAGAAAAATGGTACCCCACTTGTGCGGGTGTAATGACCGGATTTTCCGCTCAGATGGAATCAGCCCCTAGGGGCCCCTCTAACCCAGCCGGAACGTAATCACCTCCCCCCCCTCAGGACGTATTTACAATGGGTATAGACATATATGTAGGTACATCTCGTACCTAAGGATGGGGAAGACAGCAATAAACATGCATAGGTTTTCTACAATATCCTATTTATACCAACTAGTCTTGCGGCCACTTCGGCCCAGACTAATCTACTCTAGGGCAGGTCTGAGTATATACCCTTCCACACTGATCACTATCAGTGCTCACTAGACACACAATCTGGCGTGTCTACACACATGGGTCTGCAGCCCCAGTGCTCTCATTTTCCAAACGGTTCACAATCAGGCGAACCTCCACACTGTATCCCCCCAGTGCTCTCACTTACACACACGGTTCACAATCAGGCGAACCTCCACACTGTATCCCCCCAGTGCTCTCACTAACGCCGTTCACTAACGACGACCACTTTCTTATGAGTACTTAATAAGGGAATCTCTCACTTGTCTACTCGGGATAAAACTACAATAATCGAAATCAGTATGACTTGTCAAATTGATGTGTATATATGTACCTTCTGCTCTTGACATCAAACATACCCTCCTTCCCTCATTGTTCATTCATTCCTTACCTGATCGGGAATTACAACCGTTCATGCAAACAATGCCTGACTAGAAAGTGCGGTTACCTCAATTGAACAAGAATACAAGGCACATGTCAGTTCACTAAAAACTCGGGGTATTTATTAGCAGTTAACACAAACACAATACTATGCAATATGTATATATTCTGCAAAGAAGAGGTAAAGATTAGAATGCGCGCTCATTACGGAAAGGGCGGATGTCACCTTATTAATGTGAAGTCGGGACTCAGCAGTCATCTAGGTTCCCTTCTCGTCTCTGTGTCTTGGCTCGTCTCGCAGTCACACCCCAGCCGTCACAAGTACACGTCTGCACCGCTAGGCTCAATCTCGTCTGCTTCCCTCCAAGCCACTGGAACCTTGCTGGTTATTAGCTACCGTATCTCTCTCTCTCTGTTTCAGTGCACTCCGCGCTAATTCTCCTTCAATCTTTCTCAGAGAGTCTCGGTCTTAAATCTTTCTCGGACTTCAAAGATGGCGACTGTCCGCCATGAAATAGTTAATGATTTACAAAAAGGGGGTGGTGATGAACAGAGTGTCTGAGTTAAACAGACCATCTTACCCAGTCCAAAGATCAGGGCTTGATCCATCACCGTTATTTATCTCACTGCCCCATCCCAGCTCAGAACCTGGCTATATGCAAATCAGTCTGTCCCTGGCCCAGTGCATCATGGGAACAGGGCAGACTAAACTACCAAGCCAATTCTTCACCAGAAAGGAGACAAGCTACCGGGGACCGGTTTCTGGCATTTCAGCCTTCTTCGGCCCGGCTTGCTTGAATCCTGATGGAGCAGTGAGAAAGGGACTCATGTCTGAGTATACCCTGCCACACCTATAGTGGCCAAAAACGATTTACAAAAAGGGGGTGGTGATGAACAGAGTGTCTGAGTTAAACAGACCACTCTTACCCAGTCCAAAGATCAGGGCTTGATCCATCACCGTTATTTATCTCACTGCCCCATCCCAGCTCAGAACCTGGCTGTATGCAAATCAGTCTGTCCCTGGCCCAGTGCATCATGGGAACAGGGCAGACTAAACTACCAAGCCAATTCTTCACCAGAAAGGAGACAAGCTACCGGGGACCGGTTTCTGGCATTTCAGCCTTCTTCGGCCCGGCTTGCTTGAATCCTGATGGAGTAGTGAGAAAGGGACTCATGTCTGAGTATACCCTGCCACACCTATAGTGGCCAAAAACGATTTACAAAAAGGGGGTGGTGATGAACAGAGTGTCTGAGTTAAACAGACCACTCTTACCCAGTCCAAAGATCAGGGCTTGATCCATCACCGTTATTTATCTCACTGCCCCATCCCAGCTCAGAACCTGGCTATATGCAAATCAGTCTGTCCCTGGCCCAGTGCATCATGGGAACAGGGCAGACTAAACTACCAAGCCAATTCTTCACCAGAAAGGAGACAAGCTACCGGGGACCGGTTTCTGGCATTTCAGCCTTCTTCGGCCCGGCTTGCTTGAATCCTGATGGAGCAGTGAGAAAGGGACTCATGTCTGAGTATACCCTGCCACACCTATAGTGGCCAAAAACGATTTACAAAAAGGGGGTGGTGATGAACAGAGTGTCTGAGTTAAACAGACCACTCTTACCCAGTCCAAAGATCAGGGCTTGATCCATCACCGTTATTTATCTCACTGCCCCATCCCAGCTCAGAACCTGGCTATATGCAAATCAGTCTGTCCCTGGCCCAGTGCATCATGGGAACAGGGCAGACTAAACTACCAAGCCAATTCTTCACCAGAAAGGAGACAAGCTACCGGGGACCGGTTTCTGGCATTTCAGCCTTCTTCGGCCCGGCTTGCTTGAATCCTGATGAAGCAGTGAGAAAGGGACTCATGTCTGAGTATACCCTGCCACACCTATAGTGGCCAAAAACGATTTACAAAAAGGGGGTGGTGATGAACAGAGTGTCTGAGTTAAACAGACCACTCTTACCCAGTCCAAAGATCAGGGCTTGATCCATCACCGTTATTTATCTCACTGCCCCATCCCAGCTCAGAACCTGGCTATATGCAAATCAGTCTGTCCCTGGCCCAGTGCATCATGGGAACAGGGCAGACTAAACTACCAAGCCAATTCTTCACCAGAAAGGAGACAAGCTACCGGGGACCGGTTTCTGGCATTTCAGCCTTCTTCGGCCCGGCTTGCTTGAATCCTGATGGAGCAGTGAGAAAGGGACTCATGTCTGAGTATACCCTGCCACACCTATAGTGGCCAAAAACGATTTACAAAAAGGAGGTGGTGATGAACAGAGTGTCTGAGTTAAACAGACCACTCTTACCCAGTCCAAAGATCAGGGCTTGATCCATCACCGTTATTTATCTCACTGCCCCATCCCAGCTCAGAACCTGGCTATATGCAAATCAGTCTGTCCCTGGCCCAGTGCATCATGGGAACAGGGCAGACTAAACTACCAAGCCAATTCTTCACCAGAAAGGAGACAAGCTACCGGGGACCGGTTTCTGGCATTTCAGCCTTCTTCGGCCCGGCTTGCTTGAATCCTGATGGAGCAGTGAGAAAGGGACTCATGTCTGAGTATACCCTGCCACACCTATAGTGGCCAAAAACGATTTACAAAAAGGGGGTGGTGATGAACAGAGTGTCTGAGTTAAACAGACCACTCTTACCCAGTCCAAAGATCAGGGCTTGATCCATCACCGTTATTTATCTCACTGCCCCATCCCAGCTCAGAACCTGGCTATATGCAAATCAGTCTGTCCCTGGCCCAGTGCATCATGGGAACAGGGCAGACTAAACTACCAAGCCAATTCTTCACCAGAAAGGAGACAAGCTACCGGGGACCGGTTTCTGGCATTTCAGCCTTCTTCGGCCCGGCTTGCTTGAATCCTGATGAAATAGTTAATGGCAGAGATGCTAACGGCTAGCTGCCGCCTACGAACTAACTCTCGACTATCTAACACCTTCGCTAATATCAAAGCATGTTCCTTCATGGAAAGCTACGGCCAGTAACCTGCCGCCCACCAAATTCTTGTACCTCCCCGTACCAAGGACACGTTCCCAGCCGGCCGGCCTGAAGTTGTGTCTTCGGAGTGGAGAAAAATACATTCCTTTGATAAGGGCCAGCCTGAGCCGGTTCTCTCCAAGCGAACAACAGCTTGAAACTAAAACATTACACTTGACCTAGAAGGCCTCTCGAGCTACCAGGCAGAGGGCAAGATGGAGTCTGTCCCGTTTAAGGCCTACGAGGCCCGAAATACGCATAGCTCCATGTAAAATATCCTAACACGCTAGTAAAAGGACAGATCATGATTAATACTCATATATTTATCCCCTAGCTTGGATTCATAAGCCCTACTCAAAAGAAAGGGGCACGAAAATACCCTTCTATGTAAAAGACAGAGGCCCTATCTATAGTCCTAATCCCTATGCTGTAAGGATGATAGACTGGAGTCACTCTCCATCATTCTCCCTCTTAAAAGAGCCAGAAAAAGTCAGCCATTACAGCGGGTTGTCCTAGTGCCTGCGACAGGAAACGGCACGAAACGCAACGTGTTCACACCTCAATTTCGCAGTGAAAAATGACCCTTTTATGGCAAAGTGCCTAGCTGTAGTTTTTTAACCCTAGCACTGCCGGCACCTAGGGAAACCTAGCAAACCTATACATTTTCGAAAACTAGACACCCAGGAAAATCCAGGATGGGGTGACTTGACTGCCTCCCACCAGGTTCTGTTGCCCAGAATCCCTTGCAAACCAAAAAAATGCACAAAAGAACACATTTTCTACACATTTCTGTGGTGGAAAGTTGTGGTATCTGCGTGGATCCACAAATTTCCTTCACCTCTGCGTTCCCCAAAGTGTTCTGAAAGAAATGGTACCCCACTTGTGTGGGTCAGCCTAGTGCCTGCGACAGGAAACAGCTCAAAACGCAACATGGTCACACCTCAATTTCGCAGTGAAAAATGAAGTTTTTTTGGCTAAGCGCCTAGCTGTAGTTTTTTAACCTTAGCTCTGCTGGCACCTAGTGAAACCTAGCAAACCTATACATTTTTGAAAACTAGACAACCAGTGGAATCCAGGTTGGGTTGACTTGACTGCCTCCGCACCAGGTTCTGTTATCCACAATCCCTTGCAAACCTAAAAAATTGACTAAAACAAACCCACATTTTTTCCACATTTCTGTGGTGGAAAGTTCTGGAATCTGCGTGGATCCACAAATTTCCTTCCACCCTGCATTCCCCAAAGTCTTCCGAGAAAAATGGTACCCCACTTGTGCGGGTCGGCCTAGTGCCTGCGACAGGAAATAGCTCAAAACGCAATGAGGTCACACCTCAGTTTCGCAGTGAAAAAGGACTTTTTTTTGGCAAAGTCCCTTGCAGTAGTTTTTGAACCCTAACTCTGCTGGCACCTAGGGAAACCAAGCATACCTATACATTTATGAAAACTAGAAACCCAGAGGAATCTAGAATGGGGTGACTTGACTGGCTCCCACCAGGATCTGTTACCCAGAATCCCTTGCAAACCTAAAAAATAGACCAAAAAAACACATATTCTCCACATTTCTGTGGTGGAAAGTTCTGGAATCTGCGTGGATCCACAAATTTCCTTCTACCCTGCGTTCCCTAAAGTCATCCGAGAAAAATGGTACCCCACTTGTGCGTGTCGTCCTAGTGCCTGCGACAGGAAACTGCGCCAAACGCAAAGTGGTCACACCTCAATTTAGCATTTTAAAATGACCCTTTTTTCGCAAAGTGCCTATCTGTAGTTCTTGAACCCTAGTTCTGCCGGCACCTAGGGAAACCTGGCAAACCTATACATTTTTGAAAACTAGACACCATGGGGAATCCAGGATGGGGTGACTTGACTACCTCGCGCCAAGTTCTGTTACCCAGAATCCCTTGCAAACCTAAAAAATAGACAAAAAAACACATTTTCACCACATTTCTGTGGTGGAAAGTTCTGGAATCTCCGTGGATCCACAAATTTCGTTTTAACCTGCGTTCCCCAATGTCTTCCAGGAAAAATGGTACCCCACTAGTGTGGGTCAGCCTAGTGCCTGCGACAGGAAACAGCGTAAAACGCAACATGGTCACACCTCAATTTCGCCATGAAAAATTACCTTTTTTGGCAAGGTGCCTAGCTGTAGTTTTTTAACCCTAGCTCTGCCGGCACCTAGGGAAACCTAGCAAACCTATACATTTTTTAAAACTAGACACTCAGGGGAATCCAGGTTGGGTTCACTTGACTGCCTCCCACCAGGTTCTGTTACCCAGAAACCCTTGCAAACATAAAAAATGGACAAAGAAAACCCACATTTTTTCCACATTTCTGTGGTGGAAAGTTCTGGAATCTGCGTGGATCCACAATTTTCTTTCCACCCTGCGTTCCCCAAAGTCTTCTGAGAAAAAAGGTACCCCACTTGTGCGGGTCGTCCTAGTGCCTGCGACAGGAAACGGCGCCAATCGCAACGTGGGCACACCTCAATTTTGCATTTTAAAATTACCCTTTTTTGGCAAAGTGCCTTGCTGTAGTTCTTGAACCCTAGCTCTGCCGGCACCTAGGGAAACCTAGCAAACCTATACATTTTTGAAAACTAGACACCCAGGGAAATCCAGGATGGGGTGACTTGACTGCCTCGCACCAGGTTCTGTTACCCAGAATCCCTTGCAAACCTAAAAAATAGACAAAAAACACGTTCTGGAATCTGCGTGGATCCACAAATTTCGTTTTAACCTGCGTTCCCCAAAGTCTTCCAGGAAAAATGGTACCCCACTTGTGTGGGTCAGCCTAGTGCCGGCACCTAGGGAAACTTAGCAAACCTATACATTTTTTAAACCTAGACACCCAGGGGAATCCAGGATGGGGTGACTTGAGTGCCTCACACCAGGTTCTGTTACCCAGAATCCCTTGCAAACCTAAAAAATAGACCAAAAGAAAACACATTTTCTCCACATTTCTGTGGTGGAAAGTTCTGGAATCTACTTGGATCCACAAATTTCATTTTAACCTGCGTTCCCCAAAGTCTTCTAGGAAAACTGGTGCCCCACTTGTGTGGGTCAGCCTAGTGCCTGCGACAGGAAACAGCGTAAAACGCAACATGGTCACACCTCAATTTCGCCATGAAAAATTACCTTTTTTGGCAAGGTGCCTAGCTGTAGTTTTTTAACCCTAGCTCTGCCGGCACCTAGGGAAACCTAGCAAACCTATACATTTTTTAAAACTAGACACTCAGGGGAATCCAGGTTGGGTTCACTTGACTGCCTCCCACCAGGTTCTGTTACCCAGAAACCCTTGCAAACATAAAAAATGGACAAAGAAAACCCACATTTTTTCCACATTTCTGTGGTGGAAAGTTCTGGAATCTGCGTGGATCCACAATTTTCTTTCCACCCTGCGTTCCCCAAAGTCTTCTGAGAAAAAAGGTACCCCACTTGTGCGGGTCGTCCTAGTGCCTGCGACAGGAAACGGCGCCAATCGCAACGTGGGCACACCTCAATTTTGCATTTTAAAATTACCCTTTTTTGGCAAAGTGCCTTGCTGTAGTTCTTGAACCCTAGCTCTGCCGGCACCTAGGGAAACCTAGCAAACCTATACATTTTTGAAAACTAGACACCCAGGGAAATCCAGGATGGGGTGACTTGACTGCCTCGCACCAGGTTCTGTTACCCAGAATCCCTTGCAAACCTAAAAAATAGACAAAAAACACGTTCTGGAATCTGCGTGGATCCACAAATTTCGTTTTAACCTGCGTTCCCCAAAGTCTTCCAGGAAAAATGGTACCCCACTTGTGTGGGTCAGCCTAGTGCCGGCACCTAGGGAAACTTAGCAAACCTATACATTTTTTAAACCTAGACACCCAGGGGAATCCAGGATGGGGTGACTTGAGTGCCTCACACCAGGTTCTGTTACCCAGAATCCCTTGCAAACCTAAAAAATAGACCAAAAGAAAACACATTTTCTCCACATTTCTGTGGTGGAAAGTTCTGGAATCTACTTGGATCCACAAATTTCATTTTAACCTGCGTTCCCCAAAGTCTTCTAGGAAAACTGGTGCCCCACTTGTGTGGGTCAGCCTAGTGCCTGCGACAGGAAACAGCGCAAAACACAACGTGGTCACACCTCAATTACGCCGTGAAAAATTACCCTTTTTTGGCAAAGTGCCTAGCTGTAGTTTTTTAACCCTAGCCCTGCCGGCACCTAGGGAGACCTAGCAAACCTATACATTTTTTAAAACTAGACACCCAAGGGAATCCAGGTTGGGTTGACTTGACTGCCTCCCACCAGGTTCTGTTACCCAGAATCCCTAACAAACAAATGGACAAAAAAAACCCAACTTTTTTCCACATTTCTGTGGTGGAAAGGTCTGGAATCTGTGTGGATCCACAAATTTCCTTCCACCCTGTGTTCCCCAAAGTCTTCCGAGAAAAATGGTACCCCACTTGTGCGGGTCGTCCTAGTGCCTGCGACAGGAAACGGCGCCAAACGCAATCTGGTCACACCTCAATTTCGCATTTTAAAATTACCCTTTTTTGGCAAAGTGCCTAGCTGTAGTGTTTGAGCTCTAGCTCTGCCGGCACCTAGGGAAATCTAGTAACCCTATACATTTTTTAAAACTAGACACCCAGGGGAATCTACGTTGGGTTGACTTAACTGCCTCCCACCAGGTTCTGTTACCCAGAATCCCTAGCAAACCTAAAAAATGGACAAAAAAACACACCTTTTTTCCACATTTCTGTGGTGGAAAGTTCTGGAATCTGTGTGGATCCACAAATTTCCTTCCACCCTGTGTTCCCCAAAGTCTTCTGAGAAAAATGGTACCCCACTTGTGCGGGTCGTCCTAGTGCCTGCGACAGGAAACGGCGCCAAACGCAATCTGGTCACACCTCAATTTCGCATTTTAAAATTACCCTTTTTTGGCAAAGTGCCTAGCTGTAGTGTTTGAGCTCTAGCTCTGCCGGCACCTAGGGAAATCTAGTAAACCTATACATTTTTTAAAACTAGACACCCAGGGGAATCTACGTTGGGTTGACTTAACTGCCTCCCACCAGGTTCTGTTACCCAGAATCCCTTGCAAACCTAAAAAATGAACAAAAAAACACACCTTTTTTCCACATTTCTGTGGTGGAAAGTTCTGGAATCTGCGAGGATCCACAAATTTCCTCCTACCCTGCGTTCCCCAAAGTCTTCCGAGAAAAATGGTACCCCACTTGTGTGGGTCAACCTAGTGCCTGCGACAGGAAATGGCGCAAAACGCAACGTGGTCACACCTCAATTTCGCCGTGAAAAATGACCCTTTTTTGGCAAAGTGCCTCGCTGTAGTTTTTTAACCCTAGCTCTTCCGGCACCTGGGGAAACCTAGCAAACCTATACATTTCTGAAAAATAGACACCCAGGGGAATCCAGGTTGGGTTGACTTGACTGCTTCCCACCAGGTTGTATTACCCAGAATCCCTTGCAAGCCTAAAAAATTGACAAAAAAAAACACATTTTCTCCACATTTCTGTGGTGGAAAGTTCTGTAATCTTCGTGGATCCACATATTTCCTTCCAACCTGCGTTCCCCAAAGTCTTCCAAGAAAAATGTGTGGGTCGGCCTAGTGCCTTCTACAGGAAACAGCGCAAAATTCAGCTTGGTCACACCTCAATTTCGCAATGAAAAATGACCCTTTTTTGGCAAAGTGCCTAGCTGTAGTTTATGAACCCTAGCTCTGCTGGCACCTAGGGAAACCTAGGAAACCTATACATACATTTCTGGAAAGTAGACACCCGGGGCTTCTAAGGAGGTATGGCTTGTGTCAATTCCCTAACGTTCCCTTACCCAGAATCCCCTGCAAACCTCAATTTTAGCTGAAAAAATCAGTTTTTTCACACATTTTCGTGTGGTAAAGCGTGGCATCACTGGACTTACACAAATTTTCTACCACCCAGCGTTCCCCCATGTCTCCCGATAAAAATGGTGCCTCACTTGTGTGGGAGGTCCAAGTACCCGTGACAGGCCCAAAACGTAGTGTGGCGACTTCAAAATTACCTATGTCAAAAACACCTGCTTTTGCAAGGGGGGGTCACTTGGGTTTTTGGCCCCGTGCTCGACGGCCATCTGGGGAAACCTACCAAACCCACACATTTCTGAAAAGTAGACACCCGGGTGTTCCCAGGAGGTACGGCTTGCGTGGATCCCCTAACGTTCCCTTACCCAGAATCCCCTGCAAACCTAAGTTTCAGCTGCAAATAATCAGTTTTTTCACAAAAATTCGTGTGGGAAAGCGTGGCATAACTGGGCTCACGCAAATTTCCTACCACCCAGCGTTCCCCCAGGTCTCCCGATAAAAATGGTGCCTCACTTGTGTGGGAGTCCCAAGTTGCCGGGACAGGCAAAGGCCCAAAACGCAGTGTGGCGACTTCAAAATTGCCTATGTCAAAAACACCTACTTTTGCAAGGGGGATCACTTGGGTTTTGGCCCGGTGCTCAACGGCCATCTAGGGAAACCTACCAAACCCACACATTGCTGAATAGTAGACACCCAGCGGCTTCCAAGGAGGTATAGCTTGCGTGAATCCCCCAACGTTCCCTTACCCAGAATCCCCTGCAAACCTCAATTTTAGCTGAAAATAATCAGTTTTTTCACACATTTTCTTGTGGGAAAGCGTGGTATAACTGGGCTCACACAAATTTCCTACCACCCAGCGTTCCCTCAGGTCTCCCGATAAAAATGGTGCCTCACTTGTGTGGGAGGCCCAAGTACCCACCACAGGCAAAGGCCCAAAACATTTTTTGATAGGCAATGTCGATGTTACCTCAAAATGTTTTGGGCCCTTGCCTGTCTCGGGTACTTTGGTGCCAGTCGGTCTTTTTGTCCTTACTGTACCCCCCTCACACGGGGGCAGTAAGGACAAAAAAAGACTGGCACCAAGGGGTGGCGGGCAGAAGAAAAATCCAAAAATATAACCACCTTTGGAAGCGTACCTTGCCCAAGGGCTCACTTTCACACACTACAAAACACAATCCCTAAGGCCTAGTGGGCCAGAAAGGCCAATAAACAGCCGAAAAAAATGGGATAATTCGCCCCCGGGGATGGGGCAGAAAAACATTCCTAAAAAATGTCCCCTCTAGGAAGGGACCCTTGCCCAAGGGGTCGCATCCATTACAAACATAATGGCCTCAAAACAATCACTGATGCCTAGTGTCATTTTCTGCCCCCCCTGGGGCAAAACAATCAAACATACAGGCTTATTTGCCCCCTGGGGGGGCAGAAAATCTAAATATCTATATGGGGCCCCACCTGGAAGCGACCCTTGCCCAAGGGGTCGCTTCTATCCTATTGAAATTGTCATCCAAAAAATCCCTGGTGCTTAGTGGCGTTTTTCTGTCCCCCCAGGAAACATTCCTGAAAAATGCCCCCTTTAAGATGCGACCCTTGCCCAAGGGATCGCTTCCATTGCAAAAAACAATATGCCCCTAAAACAATCCCTGGTGCCTAGTGGCATTTTCTGTCCCCCCTGGGGGCAAAACGGCTGAAAAAACGGGCCGATTTGTCCCAGGGGGGGGGGGGGGGAGAAAATCTAAATCTAAATTTGGCCCCCACCTGGAAGTGACCCTTGCCCAAGGGGTCACTTCCTACATTTCTAAAATGAAATCCCTGCTGCTAATGGCGATTTTCTGCCTCCCCCTCCCAGGGGGCAAAACGGTCCGATTTGCCCCCGGGGGGGGAGGGGGGGGGGGGGGAGAAAATCAAATAAAATTATGGCCCCAACATGGAAGCGACCCTTGCCCAAGGGGTCGCTTCCATTGTTTCAAAAATGCCCTGGTGCTAGTGGAGATTTTATGCCCCCCCCCCCCCCCGGGAAAAACAGCTGAAAAAAACGGGCCGATTTGCCCCCAGGAGGAGCAGAAAATCAAAAATAAAAATTGGCCCCCACCTGGAAGCGACCCCTGCCCAAGGGGTCGCTTCCTACAATCTAAATTAAATCCCTGGTGCTAGTGGGGGCATTTTCGCCGCACGATCGCGACGCTGTGCGCAATCGTGAGGCAGAAATGCCCTGCAAAGAGACATCAGGGGAGAGGAAAATCTCTTACCTCTCCCCTGATGCCTCCTTGAGGCCCCAAACCCCTCCCCAGAAACGAAAACACCTACCTTTCCCGAGCAAATATGCGCGCTGACGTCTAGGGATTCCCATGGGGGGGGGGGTGTCGGGGGTGGCAGCGTAAGCTCTTCCGCTGCCATCCTCCTTACTGGAGGCAAAATCTAAAACCTGCGGTGGGATTGCCAGCGCTTTCCCCGAGGGAGGCGTCCATGACGAGCTGGACTCGTCATCAGCACACGTCCAGTGTGTGCCATGACGAGTCCAGCTCGTCATCAGCAGGGAAGGGGTTAAGGAGTGTAAGAAGATTTGTTCGAAGCTGAAACAGACTCTTTCAAATGACTGTCCTAAAACCACCTGGTTTTAACAAGACAAACCTAACCAAGCCTGTTCCTAAGAAAATGACTAACAATACCCCGTGACCTTTATTAGTCAGCAGATTCTGGCCATGCAGCATAACTGTACCACTGCTAACACATAATGCTACACCTCTGCTTAGCTTTAAATACTTTCAGGTGATAACTAGGACTTCCCTCACAGTTTCACTGTTAATTAAAACTCGGTACTCTAGTAGCATACCCCAAGGACTGGTTCATAGTGTTCCTCTTCCTCACAGCACTATGCACTTTGTCTTGTGGTATGATACTAGAATCACAATTCTGATTTCTATGCCAGTGCACTCCTTATGACACCCCAAAAAACGGTTGCATTCTAGGATATCAAGCACAGGAATATTGTGGTATCTTAAGGGGGTTGCCAAGATAACAAGGACTATAATATTGAAAGGTAAGTGCATATAGTGAAGTATAGATTTACTATTTACTTACCTGTCTATATTTTTGCCCTTGATATTTTAGCTACAATATTAAGGTATAACAATATTCCTTACCTGATATTAAGGATCTGCACCCAAACAAACTTCCCTCTGACCCACTATCTTAAGTTCAGCACTGGTACACATCCAAGGAACAACTTCATATATGAATGTATCCATGCAACACCAGTATGATCGTCACCAAAGCAGCTTACATTCTCAAGTTCTGATGTCTGCTTTGAATGACAGCACCATCACACATTGAGTAGCCAAAATATTGAAATTAAAATATCGATATACAATAATATCGATGTTTTAATTTCGATGGTACAAAAAATCGATGTCAATAATTTTGATGGACAGAATATCGACATTAAGGTAAGTAATATCGATGTTTTTAATATCAAAGTTAGTTATATTGATATCGAATATATCGATGTTACTAATATCGATATTTGTATTATTTTCATGTATTTTGTTAATAATTTTATATGTATATTTTAATTTTGTGTTTTAGTACCGTTGTGGGTTTATAGGGGAATAGGGTGGAAAGTAATTTAATTATAGTAAATTAATTATTCATTTTTATTAATTATAAATGCATGTAATTCATTTTATTGTTTAAGTTCTGTAGCGGGTTTTGGGTTTATAGGGGAATAGGGTAGGAAGTAATTTAAATGTGATTAATTCATAATTTATTTTTATTAATTGGTATTGATAATAATGTTCTTATTAATTATTAGTTGGTAATTAATTTTTAGTAATTGGTAATTAATTTCTATTAAATGGTAATTCATTTTATTAATTGTTAATTAATTTTTATTAATTGGTAATTAATTTCTATTAATTGGTAATTAATTGTAATTATAAATTTTTTGGGCATTCAACATTATTTAATTGCTAATATTTGTTAATTGGTAATTCTTTTTTATGATATGTTCTTGTTATGTTTTATAAATATATTGTTTAATTGTTAATTAATATTAATTAATGTTTATTTATTGGTATTTATTATTCATTTATTGTTAATTAATTATTCATTGGTAATTATGTTTTAATTATATTTTGGTATTTTTAAATAGTTTATAGATATTTAAAAATTAATTCATTAATATTTGTTACTAATTTTTAAGTATGTTGTTTTTAACTTCTACACTATCCTACACTTTCCCTACTGTTGCACTCACTGGACTTGGAATAGTAGTTTTTACCCCTACACTATCCAACACTTTCCCTACTATTGCACTCTCTGGAGTTGGAATAGTAATTTTTACCCCTACGCTATCGAACACTTTCCCTACGGTTGCACTCTCTGGAGTTGGAATAGTAATTTTTACCCCTACGCTATCCAACACTTACCCTACTGTTGCACTCTCTGGAGTTGGAATAGTGATTTTTACCCCACGCTATCCAACACTTTACCTACTGTTGCACTCTGGAGTTGGAATAGTAATTTTTACCCCTACTCTATCCAACACTTTCCCTACTGTTGCACTCTTTGAAGTTGGAATACTAATTTTTACCCATACGCTATCCAACATTCTCCTTACTTTTTTAAATTTGTTTTACATTTTTATTTATTTTTTATTTATATTATCATTTTATGTGTATAGATTTATTTGTAATTTATAATCTTTTTAATTATTTATAAGTTATTAAAATAATTATTAAAAGTTATTATTAAGTATATATGTTATGTATTATATGTATATGTTTAATTAATTTTTATTACATTATGTATATTAATTATTAATTGTTAATATTAAAAAATATTTGTAACTATGTTTATTACATTTATAAGTATTATTTAATTTATTTTACTTTTTTTTTTAAATAAAGAAACTCACTCAAGCCATACCTGTGAAAAGGGGTGTAAGACAAGGGTGCGTGTTGGCCCCGACCCTCTTTTCACTTTTTGTAAATGATATCCCCCCATACTTGGCTCAATGTAATCATGATTCCCCTAAACTAGGTAATGAGGCCATTACAGCACTGTTATTTGCGGATGACACAATTTTAATATCACAAACACCGAAAGGCTTGCAAAATTTAATAAATCAATTTCAAAGTTATTGCGAGTCAAAGGGGTTAGAAATCAATTCATCTAAAACCAAGTATATGGCCATTAACCCCCCTAAAACTTTTAAAAAGAACCTGGCTCTAAATGATACCAAATTGGAGTGTGTGGAATTTTTTGAATTTTTGGGCATCAGACTCGACAGTAAAATGTCTTGGATACACCAAATAGAAAAAAGCAGGTTAACACTTAAGCATAATTCTCTCCCCATTCTAAAAACTCATGGAGGGAGTACTTCAAAAGCTATAACTCCTGCAATTGAAGTATTTAAAGCTAAAGCGCAATCTGCAGCCTTGTATGGGGCCGAGATTTGGGGGCCTCATTCTAATCATAAATTTTCCACCGATGAGAATGTGTTTTTTAGACGCCTACTAAAAGTGTCAGTAAGAACGCCTCTAGTGCCTGTCTATCTAGACATTAATCTAAAACGCACAGACTACTTGTGTTGGTTGAGGCCATTGATCTATTGGGTAAGAATATGGTCTACCCCGGAACTCGTTGACTATAGAGCAGGCCTGCTGGAAATCAGGGAACTGGACACTTTTAATTCAATCAAGTGGTTGAAGCATATATCTACTTGGCTCATAAAAATAGGCCTTTCAAACTTTTGGAACACACCGAATACATCAATTACCTCGTTAGTTACCTGTAAAGAATTAGTAAAAACCGCTTATTGGAACTATGTGAATATTAATGTATATGAACGTGCTACTGGTTCCTTAACTCACAAATTTCTGCAATTTAAGGATACCCCTTTATTTGAACAATTTATGGATGATGTCGAACCACCCTTGTCTAAAACCGTATATCTACATTATAGATATGGGGTTTTACAGATAAACGCAAATATATGTCGATGGGGAAATTCTAAAAGAATCGACCCCCTTTGTAAATTGTGTGACTTAAACCAAAAAGAAGATGAAGCTCATATCCTTTTTTTTCTGCCCGTTGTATAAATCAGAGCGTATGAAATGGATCAGACCAATTTGTATTAATCTGGGTACACGTTCATATAAAGAGGCGGAAAGGATACTTAGGTCCTCAACAACTAGAGTGATAACATTCGGAGTGAGCAGGTACCTCCATAGTGTCTGCTTGATTAGAAAGAAAATAGGAATGAAAACTTAGAATTTTAGTGTTTTTTAAATCTGGCATTTTTAAATTTTTTTATTATTTATAACTGCATTAATTTGTTTTAACAATTGGTCTTGTATTATATGGAAGAAAGGCTGATCGTATGTGAAATAGTAATGTACTGCCCCAAAAATTGTAATTGATTTGTGATGATGGTAAAGATCCCGCACACATTGCACTTTTTTGCACTTATTTGTACTGTGAATGTATTGTTCAGATTTTAATATATGACTGTGTATGTATTTTTTTTGTGATGGCTTAATGACAAATTGTCGAATAAAAGCTTTACTACTACTACTAAATAAAGAAACAATATTTTTTAAGTACGATATTTTTGACATTCAATATTTTTTGGGGATATTTTTGTACTTACCTTGTTGGAGATAGGATGACGATATTATTGACATCGATATTTTTGTATGTCGATATTTTTTGTATCAACATTTTGTCAGACATTCCCATCACACAGTGTCTAAGATTTCAACCCTTATGTCCACTAGAGTGAGAGATCTCCTGTCTTAGTGTAAAGTAAGTTTCATATATTGCACATAACTGGCACATTCTGGAAAAAATGTTTGAGGTGTATCTTTTCCCAAAAGATTCTAGTCCTTCTCACATTCTCAACAAAGCAGCTGGGAAGACATTTTTAAAGCATCTACATTAGTAACAGGTAATCATAAGTAAACTCTGCATGTGCTGGATGTAGAGTGGGTATGCTGTCAGAATCTAACTCTCCACCGATCATTCCTCACAAAAATGATGCACCTGGACCAGTTGATTTGGGTTTTGCACTTCATCCAGACCCGAAAATAAAGTACTGAAACAGTGGAGGTATCGGCTCTCACTTCTTCCTAGTAGAGAAAAAATTACTGAAGAAAGGATATCGATCCATTCTGTGCTTAAAGATGGCAAGCAAGCGGGTCAAAAGGGAAAAAGTATCAGGTTGTTTTCAATTCACCAAATGTTTCCAGAACTAGAAAGCAGACTGTATGTGCTCTAAAGAACTTTAAAACAGCTGCCTACTTCTAAATTCTCATCACCAGAATTACAGGATAAAAAACATATTCAGGGTAAGAAATTCGCATTACTAAAACAATGCCCTTCCTTTTAGTCTATGGTGTGCGCACTGCCTTATCTAAATACATGAAAGTGCTGGTTGCTGACTTTTGTAGAATGAGCATTTACATGCAACACTATTTGAATGACTTTCTCCTCAATGCGACCTCCTACAGCAAGCCACTTTGGAATTTTCATAGTGCACATCGTCCATGATTTATGTCTTTACATTGTTTTTGACAGGTAAACCACTATTCTAGTCTAAACAATACAATTTCTATAAAATAATTGTATAAACGAGCATCACAAAAGTATATCTGTCAGAGCGGAGACTGTCTTCTGTTCTAAAGAAGTGTGTAACATTTGGTCAACTTCAGGACCTCTACTGAACCAAATAACCTTACTACTGATCCTTACATCCTCTTCTTTTTTTATTTCTCCTTGTATATCTCTACACACAAAACCTTTGTAGAAGGATCTAGAGGGCTTATAAAGCCAGAGGTTGAAGGATATGGTGAACATGCTATATATTTCTCTGTAGGTCCCTCAGTCCCTCACATTGTCATACTAGACGAGCATGCTCAGTAAGGAACTATTACAGAAACCAAGACCAATACACACAATTGTAACAGATGCTTCAGTGGTAGGATAAACAATCTGACTAGGTGTGGGTCCTGAATTTTGTGCTGGGAATATCATTATACCATAATATGTTAGCCTTAATATAGAAGACAAGTATTCATAGGTAAGTATGTATAGAGTTTCTACACTTAACTCAACGTATATGTATCTTGAAGGTACATAAATATTTAAGATACATAGATGTGTTTAATAGTAATTCTTTACTTTCATATATACACACACCTTTTGAGATTTGTATCCTCAAAAGCGTGGCTACAATATTAAGGTATAGCGATATTTCCTACTTGATATTTGTTATAAATAGAGGTCTCTAGTTGGCAGTGGCTTCCACCCTGTCCAAGTAAGGACCCTTCCTTCTAATCTGGGTAAGGCGATTACACAGCTAAAATAACCCCTGCTCACCCACTTGGTAGCTTGGCAAGAGCAATCAGGATTATCTCAGAGGCAATGTGTAAGCACTTGCACAAAACACACAAAGTAACACAGTGAAAAAGACTACAAATGGATACCACACCTGTTTTGAAAAATAACAATTCTTTATCTGATTAAAACATGACTAAAACGATAAAAAGTCCAACATACACAAGTAAAGATATCACTTTTAAAAGGTTCAAAACAGTTCAGTCAATAGGAAACTATGGATGCATCACTTTTATGGCAAAGTACCTGGGATACGTCAAAACCAAAGATGAAAACGCGCCGGAGGAGCTGAGGATCTGTAAAACAAAGCAATGTGTTGATTTCTTACTCACAAGGGAGGTGATTCAGCCTAATCAGTACTGCCAGAGGAGGTGATGCGTCGCTTCCTTGCCGCAGTGCAGAAGAGGTGATGCTTTGAATCCTTGCTGTCAGGGGAGGTGATGCATCGATTCATTACTGCAAAGAGAGGTAATGCATCAAACTCTAGACACGCAGACTCAGTTCCTTACTGTTGGACAAAGTTGGTAAAGGCTTGGTACACAGGTGAGGTGCATATAAAATCCAGGCACGCTGGGGGTCATTTTCATTTTCATTTAGATACTTTATTCGGTTTTTAGTAGATAAAACCATAAAAGCAATATTACCACCAACAATACAATACATGATTAAAACAGAGATCTAAGTCCCATCAGTTATACATATACAAAACAATTACATATAAAAAGTTAAAAATATATAAAAAACAGCCATCAAGGAACAAAATATAAAGTAGCAGTAGTTTGGCATATACTTAATTCATCCTACTTTTTCTAAGTTTTATAGCTGATTTTAAAAAACCAATCAGGAATAAAGTGCTCTCAGGCTTCAGCAATTGTAAGTGGCAGAGGGCTGGACGGACTTGGGTAATGTTCTGTACTCTAAAGAGGGGCTTTAAAAAAGACCTCCGTGGTA
Source organism: Lissotriton vulgaris (assembly GCF_964263255.1). Taxonomy (NCBI): domain Eukaryota; kingdom Metazoa; phylum Chordata; class Amphibia; order Caudata; family Salamandridae; genus Lissotriton; species Lissotriton vulgaris. The sequence goes on along the minus strand of NW_028252614.1, from coordinate 153,768 downwards.
TCTCACAAAGGATGCATACAAATGAAAAGTGTACCAGGTCCTGCGTAGACACATTGTCGCAGTCGCAGGACGGTAACACTTGGCCCTTATGGCAGCCGCTGGGGACAGCTAGTAGGAGGTGATAGTAGTCTAGGTGAAACCTAGTCAACAAGAAAAGCTCATAGCCCGATATAGACCATGTAAGGTAAGGCTCCAGACTGGGAGTAGTTTTCAACATAACATATTTGCGTACACTGGGTTTAATTAATTCAACCTCATCACGATTTGATTGCTTTAGGGAGATAAAAGTTTTCTTCACAAAATCCACATCAGTATGTGCAATCGAATCTAGATTCATAAAGAGGCCCGTGCGCCCCAATGCAGAGAAGCAATCTTTTAGATATTTTAGCCATGGAATTTTAAGCATGTGATCCATGGTGAGAACATCCTTTAAAAGCAGATGGTTTAGGGTCAGGTCTTTATTAAGCCAGCACTTAAGCCAAAAGACTAATGGCCGAAGTGCTATGGTGTCGTTAATGAACAGGGTACCAGTTTCTTCATGGACTATTTGGTTGGGGGTTCCTGTTGGTACACACAGAAGTTGTTTTAGGAAATTATTCTCTACGACACCTATACCATCGGCCGCCACGTACCCCCATAGTTCACTTCCATAACTGTCTATTGCAACACCTTTTGCATTGTAGAGTTTTAGGAGGGCCTCAACCGGGCGCTGGCCCATTTTCTTGGCAAAGTTAAAGATAGCAGCGTTAGCCCTTGTGATTTCTCCTCTTTTCTTCTTTAACAGTGGTCCCCAGTTTAGCTGGTCATCGAATAAAACTCCCAGGTAAGAGAATGTCTTGGTCCTAGGTACCTTCTCTGTGTTGACCATAAACTGGTATTGTTTTGTGGTATGCTTCCCCACCTGCATCGTGTAAGATTTGCTATTGTTAATGGAAAGGTCACGAGCAGCCATAAAACTGTGGAAAGCGGTTAATAGGGACTGTAGGCCTATTGCAGTTCTTGCTAGGAAGACGGCGTCGTCCGCGTATAGCAGGACTGGTAGGCCCCTCTCACCGACATAAGGGTAATCAACTCTGGTGCTGATCAGGCATTCTTCTAGATCGTTGAAGCATAATTTAAAAAGAAAGGGGGCCAAGATGCACCCCTGTCTTACACCTCTGTGGACACCAAAGTCCCTGGATACTTTAAGATCTTTTGAGTATCTTACATTGGCCCTTGTTTCCCGGTGTATGTCTCTCAGGAAGTTAACCAAAGCTGGTTCGACCCCCATGGCGCCCTTGGACTCCCATAGCTTCGCGCGATTAACGCAGTCGAATGCAGATGAGAGATTCATGAACATCATGTATACGGTGCCCTGCCCAGCCATGGTGTACTTCCACAGGATTGTGTACAAGTTGATACATTGAGCCAGTGTAGAGTGTCCTGACCGGAACCCGTACTGTATGCTGGAGATGACCCTGTTTGCATTAGCCCATGATGTCAGTCTATTCAAGATTACACCTCCCACAACTTTAACAACAGAGTTGATAAGCAATATCGGCCTGTAGGTTTTGCTATTACGATCGCCTTTCTTGAATATTAGCACAATTGTTGAGGTGCCCCAGGACTTTGGACAGCCGTGTTCAGCAGCAGCGTTAACCACTGTGGTCAGAACCGGTGTCCATAGTGATACCTTAGACTTAAAGAGATCCTGGGGCATACCATCGGGTCCGGGGGATTTGTTACTTGTCAGCCCTATGATACCTTTCTCTATCTCATTTGGTGTAAAGTGGGGGAAGGCTTGTACCCGATCATTACTGTGGCTTTCTACCTGTGGGGTATTACTGCTAAAAATAGAGGTAAAATGTGATACCCAGTCATCTTCAGTGATATTAGTATCTACTGCCAGCTCCCCTTCTCTAGCAAACAGTGGTCTATTAATGACTCCCCAGAAGTGCTCACTATTACCCAAAACATTTGGATCAAGAAGTTCTTGCCAGACTTTATTCTTTAAGTCTACTTTTCGCTTTGCCAAAACCTTTTTTATAGCTATGGCATAGTGTCCGAACCAACTGCAAATCCCTAGGGCTAATCTTCAGGGCTGCCTTTAAGGCTTGGGCAGCTTTTGAGCAGGTCTGGTCGACCCATTTAGGGTCACGTTGCAGGTTCCCCGCCACCGGGATAGTTAACATAAAGCCTACTTTAGTGGTGATCCCCTCAAAGGCTAACAAGATTTCAGATATGGGATAAGGGAGACACACACAACGTCAACTCTGAGTCACAGCTTCTATGTATCCTGTCATACGATTGAACGGAGTCAACGTTCGACCATTTAAGTCGGCGTCGTCCGTCTGTACTTTTCAGTTCTCCCAGAATTACCAATTTTTCCTGTCAGGCTAAAAGAGTGCCATCAAAGAGGATACAGACTAGATTGTGGTCGCTATGGGTACTATCTTCGATTTTAAAACCCATATGAAAGACTGAAAGCCATTGGAGAATAGAATATGGTCAAAAAAGGACCCCCCCAGAGCGCCCTTTAAAAGTTGGGACATGCTGAAAGCTGCATTCGTCCACCAGTGATAAGGCAGAGACCAGGTCAAATTCATTAATTAAATCATTCAGCATGTCACCCCTACCTGAGTGTTCAAAATTAAGTCCTTCCATCCTATGGCATCCCAGGGCTCTCATGGCTGTAAGCGTTGGGTTCCCGCATGGGTGCTCATTGAAGTCCCCCATAATCAAAAGCCAATGGGAATCCCTAGCGCAGTTTAATCTAATAAAATTGCTCAGATCATTAATCCTGCAATCACCTCTTGTGTTTACGGCGTTATAAAAATGAATTAAGAGCACATATACATTTCCTTTTTTTATGGTGGCTGCTTGGATATTAGTGTTATCTGAAGTTATTGATTTAAAAGCACAGTTCAGGGCCATGTCAATGTATATCACTAAACCCCCTTTAGCTCTACCACTACTAGAGCGTTGGGCCGGTACAAATAGAGTTTTATAACCTTCCAGGAATTAATCATTTTCCACCATCCAAGTCTCTTGGAGACAAATCACTGGGAAGGTCTTTATGAACTCTACCCATTTTGGCTATTCAACCTTCCCTGCCAACCCGGCTATATTCCATGTTATTATATTTTGTGGCCTTAGACTGGATTGGGCCGCAGGGCGACAATCTTCAAGTCCCTCATCACAAATGATCGTGTTACCTCTGGCTATAATCTGGTTCGTCAGTCCTACCCCCTTTGGATTTTTTGGAGAGGGTGATGGCAGGTCATTGAGATCTGTGGTTGACTTTAGTCAATCACAGTCTCCTAGTGAGGACAGGGCTAAAAATCTGTTGGGCGATGGCATGATTGATAAGCCATGATAAGCCTCCCGGGTATTATCCAATGTCATGTGTGCAGAGTAATGGTTGAATTTTTTTATTCTGTGATCAGGTCTAAAACCCTGCATAAGCCTAGGGGCTTGTGGGCCGGAGTTGAAATTATTCGGGGGAGTAGGCTGGTAGAAAAAACCCAGGGGGAGCATCTGTATCCCAGTACTAGAATTATACTTTCTTATATGTTTTTCGTGGAATAATTTCTCAACGATCAGGTGATCATTGAAATTCACGATTATGCACTCCCCACCTCCTGGCTTCCTTAAGTTTCCAACCCAGCCCACACGTTGCACCATTATAATGTTGCGACCAACTTCAGAGCCCGTTGAGGTGTTACCAGATAGCCAGTGCATTACCTTATTCCTAAGTTGGTATAAGGCCTCTGTGGAGCCTTGTGGAAGTGGTGGCACGATACCTAATATAATCACCAGAGGTGTGGATTGAGGGGGCAAATTGATTACCTCTGAATTTCGCCCATTGTTAATAATCTCACCACGGACATCACCACTAATACCCCGTGTGCCCTGTGATGGATTGTTTTCCCTTGTCTTTGTAGTTTGCCTGTGTTTTGTTATGCCCTCATTAACACAACTTAGCGCTCGCTCCTGTGGCCCAGTACCAGTACACATCCCCTGGAATTTGTTGTTACTTGTTTCTGGGGTAGTTTCAGAGTTTTGTGGGTCTTGCGTGGGCCCTACTGCATGGTTGGATTGAGATGCTGGGGTTTGTGAAGTGCTTGCACCGACCAGGTGGCAATGAGGGGACTGTTTCATGGCCTCGAGCCTGAGCTCTATCTCAGCTAGCTTCACCAAGATTGGCGCTAACCTTTCATCCAACGCAGTGCAAAAAACAGATTTAAATGTATCCAGCAGATATTTCTCACTACCTGGTGCACCCCCTGCTATTACAGTGTGTCCCTGCTTTTCGTTAAGTTCTATTTTTTTGGCTTGGCCCGTTGATGCCTTACATTTTCTTTTAAGGCCGCCGACACGGCGACCAGTCCCATTAGATAAAGGGGATAAGGGCAGGCTGAGGTCGTTTGGGTCCTCAGATGGTGGTGGTACAGGTCTCTTCCCACCTTTCCCCAAGTTAGCAATAGTGGCTGGGCCCTTTTTACTAGCGATGACTATTTCAGGGTACAAAGAATTTGGTACCTCCTCCTCCGCGGCTGTAGATATAACTTCCTCTAGGTCTGGTCCCAAAGGTGCCCCGCTTGCCCGCCCACTATGTAAGCCATTTGCTGGTACATTGGATTGGTCAACTAGATTGGATTTTTCCCTAAGATGTTGAAGGCGATCCACCGGGGATCTAGAGAGGCACCTATTCACCAGCTTGATCTCCTTGTCGATAGCAGATGCTGCCTTAGTTAGGTAAGCTTCCATAGTTGTGACTGTTGACTTCGTGATTGGGAGTGCCCCTGGTGGAGCAGTCTGTGTCTTCTTGCGGACCATTATAGAAAAACAAATGGAACACACCTGTTGGCTCAAAAGGCACCCTCGCTGCAATTAAAACAAAGCTCTAATGACTCAGTACCAATTATAGTAGGGAGAACAAACCAGAGAGTTTATCAAACCATGATGGAAAACAAGGCAAAAACATACATAGCATGGACCGACCCAACCACCACTAACACCTGGCTTGGATAAGTCAGATAACCAGTTGTATCAGTGGGGGTTTGATTGACAGTACCTTCTTAATGATGTGTCCGCTAAGTTGATAGTTACGGGGGTGGCACAGCCCGGCCTCTGCCGGCCCCGGACGGCCACAGACGGCCCGCCCTTTCCCCGGGCTTAGCCAGTGCGCGGTCCCGCGTCGCGGGGGCTGTCCGGTTAAGTGCGCCTCCGGGCGCGGAAGTATCGTGGACGACTTCTGCTGCCATGCAGCCTGGGATGTGTAGTCCACACCTCCGCTCAGCGGCCGCTAAGAGTGGGACTGCGGCGGTGGGAGGGGGGACCGAGAGCACCAGCAACCCCAACAGAAGAACGTCTGCACCGGGGAGCAGGTAGGTTCGAGTGCAGAAGCCCCCGTAGAGTGTCCTTGACCGCCCGCTCTGCTGGGGCTGTCCTCCGGTTAAGTGCGCCTCCAGGCGCGGAAGTATCGTGGACGACTTCAGCCTCTGTGCAGCCGGGATGTGTAGTCCCCACCTCCGCTCTGCAGCCGATAGGACTGGGACTGCGGCGGCGGGAGGGGGGACCGAGAGCACCAGCGACCCCACCAGAAGAACATCCGCACCAGGGAGCAGGTAGGTTCGAGTGCAGAAGCCCCCGTAGAGTGTCCTTGACAGAGGAGGTGATGCGTCGATTCCTTGCCACAGTGCAGAAGAGGTGATGCTTTGAATCCTTGCTGTCAGGGGAGGTGATGCATCGATTCATTACTGCAAGGAGAGGTAATGCATCAAACTCTACACACCCAAGGAAAGGAACAGCCCTATTGAGGTGTCAGTGACAACCCATCAGACCGATGAGGGGCCATTACGATATGCAGGGCACACCTCAGCTTCACTAAAATATGTATTTTCTAATTCTGAGATCAGGGAGCCCAAACTCCAAACCTCTATCTCTTTCCAATGGAAAGTTACACTTGTAAGATGTTACAAGGCAGCTCCAAAGTTCCAATGATAAACTATGGGAGAGATAGTCCTTGCAATAGTGAAAATTGAAATTGGCAGAATTTCACTTTCAGGACATTTAAACCCACACCAATACATGTTCTACCTTTCACATACACCACACCATGCCCATGGGGCTACTTTGGACCTACCTTAGAGGTGCCTTACATGTAGTAAAAGGGAAGATTTGGGCTTGGCAAGTGGCCAAGGCGACATGGCAGTAACAACTGCACTCACAGACACTGCAGTGGCAGGCATGAGACATGTTTGCAGGGCTTCTAATTTGGGTGGCACAATCAGTGCTGCAGGCCCACTGGTAGGATTTGAATTACAGGCCCAATGCACACGCAGTGCACTTTACCAGGGACCTTCCACTAAATCAAATATGCCTGTCATGGATCAACAATCATAATCACAATTTACACAGGGAGCACTTGCACTTTAACCCTGATCAGCAGTGGTAAAGTGCCCAGAGTTCTAAGACCCGCAAAATATATGCAGCATACAGCCAAAAACAGGAGGTCAGAAGCAAAAAAGACAGGGGAAAAACACTCCAAAGATGGCCGGTCTAACAGTATTCTAGACTACAATTATCTGAATATAAAAGATCTTTGGTATATCAAGGAAAAATAATATCTGCTCAACATTTGGAATTGTGAGCTTCACATCCGGCAATCAAGTAATTACTCTTATCCTTGAAGACAAATTCAATTCTGATTCAAACTGAGCATGTTCAGCGAACAAGGAGGGATTTGATATGGATCATCATTTAAGGAAGTATTGGCTGCTAGCGTAAAGCCCGTACCCGCCAGTATACTACACAAATTCAATACTTAAAAGCAGCTGCTCAAAATTTATTTTCGAAGAAGACCACAAATCTTTCATCCGTGACAAGATTATGAAAGAAATCCACAGTCTTTCAGTATCTCCACACTGGACTTTACTGAAAAAGAAATCCTTTTCAAAGTCTTGTTGAGGGATTTTCTCTGTGTCTTTCCTCGGTTCCCACCTCTGATTCCACAAGTTATTCTCAAGGTGAAGGAAGGGAAGGCAAGAATAATTACCATCGCTCAAATGTTGCCTGGCCATTGGTGTTACCTGACCCATTTCACCTCTCCTTAACTCATCCTGAGTTGGCTATGTAATCCAGATCTGTCCTGAATAAATGGAAGCTCATGTCACTCTAGTATCGTTGAAATGAACTGCCTACTCCTAAGTTCCTGTTGTTTGCAAGATTTAAGAGATAAAGAGACTATCCACAAAAAAGTACTATAATGTCATATGGAAGCGTTTTGGATTTATTTGTTTTGACAATAACAAAAACATGCCAATATATATATATTTTCCTGAATATGACCATATATTTTTCAGGAAAAAATGCATTTACTGTCCATTACTGTTAACAGAAAAGGCCATTCTGTGTCATTTTTCTTGGCAAATCCATGATTAAATAGTTTTTAGCAGGATTAAAAAAATATATTTTTTCTGTTGGAAAGGAAATGTACACAGACCTATCAAAATTATTTTGGCCTCTTTCGAACAAATTCATAATTCAGACCTGCAGTATTTGTGCTGGAAGATGTATTTTCTATTAAATACAACATCAGTCAGGAGAGTCAGTAAAATTGACACACTGTGTTCCCAAGAATCTTAAATAGTTTATCACAATATCAAGGTTTGTCTTAAAACTCACTTTACCTTTCTTCCAGGGTAGTTATAGATTTCCAGCTGAACCAGAAAACACCTGTTCCCTTTGTTTTCCCTTATGCGTTTGTTCCACAGCCAGTGCACTCTTTATAATCTATATGTATTATGTCACATTTGATCACCACACATTCCGGATTCCACTGAGAATCATGCAAAGTATACAATGCTGGTCAGTAGTACAACCAAGGAAAGGATAATGGGGCCCAAGTGAGAAATTGAAACACTATGGGCCTCATTTATGATAAGTGACGCATCGCTGCGAGAAAACAGCAATGCGTCACTTTTCATTGCGCCCTCCTTACGACACCAATGATGCGTCATATTTACAGTATTTTTTATTAAAAACTTTTTATTCGTGACTGTGACAGTTATTACACGGTACATTCAATCATTGTAGATTCAATCAGTCTTTTCCTTTTTCTTTAACTTTAACTTTGGCGTATTATTCTTCGTATTCAACTTTTCGTCATGTCTTACATTTCTCCGGATATCATTCCATTACAACGTTTATCATTTGCATTCAAATTACAATATCGCCTGGATGTGAGCTGTCCCTCAACCCCTTCCCCCCCCCCCTCCCTGTCTCCCGGCTATTTCCTTGTACATACTCTGTATTTTGGATATATTAGCTTTTAGTCTTTCCAGAGAGTGTTTCAGTCTTTAGGCTTGGTTATCCGGTGCATCTTGCATAAGTGTCCGTACGCGCTGGCATTCTACATATCGTGTGTACGGTCAGATGGTATGTCCTTGTGGCATTTCTAGGTCTACATCTCCCAGCTCTATCAACATTCGTTCCCATTCTTGCGCTATAGGATATTTACGTAGTCCTTTCTCTTCCTCCCTACGCAGTGCCGCAGTTTCCGCTTTGCCCCATTTCAGCAAGTCAGATCGCCATATATCTACATTTGGGGGTCTGGGCGACTTCCACCTCATAGTGAGAACCCTGAGTGCCAACAAGAGGGCTAAGTCTATACATTTCAGTTGTGCCTTACAGGTCTTGGATCTCTTCCTGTGTCCTATCAGGCAGGGTAGTGCCCCCTCAGGGATCTGCAGGGCTGTTACAGTGTATAGTGTGTTTCTGATCGTCACCCAGTAATTGCGTATTCTCAGGCATGTCCACCACATGTGGAGGATGCTTGCTTCATCCTCCTGACATCTAGGGCAGTTTTGGGGGGTGGCAGGGAACATCCTGTGGAGCCTTTGGGGGTGAGATATGCCCTATGTAAAATCATGGCCTGTATAAATTTTAATTTAACGTTTCTGGACACCCTCCTATGGTGACCTAGGATGATCTTCCATTCCCCGTCTGTTATGGCCTCCCCTGTGTCTGTAGCCCAAGCCTCCCTGAGTGTGGTGAGGGGCAAAGCTGCATGTTTTCTAATGCCTACATAGAGCCACTTTACTAGGTGTCCACCCGTCCCCATATAGTGGAGGAGATGAACCAGTTCGTGTTAGTCTGGCTTGGTGCGTTGTGGAGCCCATGCACGTCGTATATAGTGGGTCACCGAGGCGTGCAGAAGGTACATTCGTGGCGGGGCACCTGTGGATTGTGCAAAGGAGGCATGATCCAGTAGAGTGTCGTCCCCAAACAGGTCCCCTACTCTGTCCACCCCAGCATCCTTCCAGGGTTGTAATCTGCGTTGTGTCAGGTTCCCTTGTGGCGTTGGGAATCCCAGGAGGGGGATGTTGTCTGCGTAGGGAATGGTCCCTGCTGTGTACGTCAGTGCCTTTCTCCAACATCTCAAAGCTACGTGTAATAGGGGTTGGCAGTCTCTGGGGATCTTGGCAGCGGGCAGTAGAAGGGATTGTAGGTCTCCGCGTGCCAGTTTGTCTGCTGTAAAAGCAATCTCATGTAGGTTTCTACCCGCTGTGAGAAGTTGGCCCGATATGCAGCGTTCGCTATTCTAGCGACCGCTATGTATCGTTCCAAATGACCCTTATGATGATTGGTTGTAAGTCAACCTAAAGACCAGCTATCCTAGTAGCGTGGATACGAGCAGTCTAAGGCTAAAGACTCGAGAGGGCGTGTTAAGCCAGCTGTTTACCACACATGTTCCCCTTGAACACCAAGTGAAAGGACACCACACAAGTGTTATGAAAATAAACAGGATATTTATTAAGATTCACAACAGCCCTGTACTCTTTATCCACTTGGCTGCTAAGGTACAATTACTCCTCTGCATTAATTTCCATTGAAATCAATGGAAAGTCCATGACGAGTTACCCTTGTCATTAGCGGCGAAGAGGTTAAGAGGACAGGGTACTAAGCACAAACCAAATCTCTTAGGAAAATACTTCAAGTGCACAATTAAAACAAGTGTCCGAGGACACGGAAAGTTTAGAGGTCTCGGGCGGACCCGATAAGGCAAGTCGGAAGCGAGGGACTCGGGACCCTAGAGTAAAGAGGCTATGCAGGCACCGAAATGCCGAGTTACCTAGCCACGAGGGCTGCGGCTGCACAAGTCTTACAGGCGTCGGGGTCTTCGCTGACGAGCCAGGAGCCGGAAGAAAAGGAGTTGCTGGCCGGCGACCAGTGATGAATAGTTCGTAGAGATCCAAGCCTGGATCAGAGATCGTTGATACCTGAAAGCAGAGGGGACCAAGTTCGTACTACTAGCCAGTAGTCAGAGGGTACCAGGAGGGCACCGGTTGGCCGTCACCTCGACTAGGTGAGTGGGCGACGCTAGGCTCTGCAGTCTCACGGACCAGGAGGCGTTGTCGGCGACCAGGATGGAGGTGCGAGCTGTCCCACGAAGGATGATGCTGTCGGCGTCGCTGGGCCCAGGATTGGGGCAACAAGCCTTGGCAGATCTCAGGGCCACGTGGTAGGCCTAAGATGGCGTCTTGAATGGACCAGGAGGGTCCGGGGTGCTCCTCTCGGAAAAGGGGAGCAAGGGCCGGTCTGGAGCAACCAGACCAGCAGCGTTGATTGTCGGATGTCGTCACCGAAGGGCACAAGCCAGCGGCTAGTGACCAGACAACGTGCTGAGCAGCGAGCAGAAGGGCCCCACGCAGATCGTGGAGATGCTGGGAGACTGCACTTCGGTGCTGGAGCGGCTCAGGGTCGGGGCTTCTCGGACCCCAGAGCACTCACCAGGGAATTGCTTCGATGGTCGTGCTGGTTAAGAGCGTGCAGGTTTTGATGATGGCCGGTCCCTCGAGGTCTCGTCGCACCCACAGATCACAGCTGAGCTGATGACGTGGGTAGAGGTCAGAGGTTCCAGGGAAGCCGGTTCTCGTCGAGCTGGGCCGTCGGATTCCTTGAGGAAGGACTTACAGCAAACCGCAGAGTTCTTAGATGGTGCCCGCTGATGCAGGGTGACTACTCCTTAGTCACAAGGGAGAAATCTTGAGAAGAGTCTCGAATGTCCTTTCGTAGAAAGTAGTTCTTGATTCAAAGATGATCTAATTTGGAAGGGTCCCCGCTCCGGTCTTTATCCTAAAGAAAGGGGTGGGTACATGACTAGGTCCTGCCCTAAGGGTGGGACCAGGAAGGGGGGTAGCTACACCCCTCTCCCCTGCCGGACTTTCCCCAGGCCAGGGCTGGCGCCCCTGGAACTGGTTCTAACCGGCAGATGCGTAGTGAGCACCGGGGTGCCACTCCGCAGTCACCTTCTCGCAAAAGCCCTACCTACCCAGAATACACAAACCCTGTCTGGGACGGTGCGAACACCGCCCTCGACAGGAAACCCTTTGTCCAAGCGCTCCTCGCTGGAAGGACTCCCAGCAGCAGGAGGTCAGACTCGTGTCTGTGGTGGCAGCATCCATTTTGTGGAGCTGAGGCTTTAGTTAACTTTAACCGGGGTTCACAGTTACGTACATGTCGTGTCCCTCTAAAAGGGCGGAATGCTAACCTCGTCGCCAGAATTGGTGAGGGGGCAGCATCCCGATTCGTATGACACCTTACTCGACATGTCTTGATAACGCGACACCGAAGTTACCGATGTGGTACGCGTTATCATGGAACAGCCATTGGGTCTTTGTCCCGCAAGCTGCAACCGGGCTCGGCTCGGGCCAGAGCCTAGTTCACACGAGCCCACGCACTCTGCCTTCAGGATTGTCAAGGCCTGCCATAGGAGTGACTGATAGGAACTCGTGCGTCCATTGTACGGTTAGATATAGGGCTACTATACCTAAAGCAAAGGGTGAGTACACGACTTTGCCCCAGCTGCATGCAGCCAGTTGTGTCAAATTTAGGAGGCCAGCCAGGGGTGGCATAATACATGCTGCAGCCCCTGGCGGCCCTGGGTACACCTATGCCCTGCGTTACGGGGTCTGATAAGGTGGCCCAGTACCAATTGGTAAATGCACCTAGGGTACATGTTGTAATTTAGAAAGAGAACAGCCAGGCTGTGGGTCTGATTAGCAGGCCTACAGCCAGAGAAAGTCGTAAACCAGTGAAACAAAAGCAATAAATCTGGGTGATCATGGGATTGCAGACCCTACTCTCCTACATGACCCCCCCCAAACGTTGGGACAATAAGCTAACCTTGACCAGGTGAGTCTTCTTGTTCTAAGTGGAAATATCTGGAGAGCCCATCGGCATTGCCATGATCAGTGCCAGGTCTATGTTCCACTGTAAAGTCCATCCCCTGTAGGGAAATGGACCACCTAAGCAGTTTGGGGTTTTCACCCTTCATCTGATTTAGCCACAAGAGGGGCTTATGGTCGGTCTGAATCTTGAAGTGAGTGCCAAACAAGTATGGCCTCAGCTTCTTCAGGGCCCAAACCACAGCAAAGGCCTCCCTCTCAATAGCTGGCCAATTCTTCTCTCTAGGGGTCAGCCTTCTGCTTATAAAAGCAATGGGCTGGTCTTGACCATCAAAATTCAGTTGAGAAAGAACAGCTCCCACACCCAACTCAGAAGCGTCTGTTTGGACAATGAATGGTTTGGAGTAGTCTGGACTCTTAAGGATAGGCGCCGTGCACATGGCCTGCTTTAGGTCATCGAATGCTTTTTGACAGCTCGCTGTCCACTGAACCTTTGTTGGCATTTTCTTACTTGTCAGTTCATTTAATGGTGTCACGATGGAACCATAGTTCCTGACAAACTTTCGGTAGTAACCAGTCAGGCCCAAGAAAGCTCGAACCTGAGTCTGGGTGGTTGGAGGAGCCCAGTCCCTGATTGACTGTATTTTGCTCTCCAGTGGCTGAACCTGGCCTCCACCTACAAGGTGGCCCAGGTATACAACCTGTGTCTGCCCTATCTGGCACTTGGTGGCCTTGATAGTGAGGCCTGCTGCTTGCAGAGCCTCTAACGCTTTCCGCAGGTGGACCAGGTGATCCTCCCAGCTGGAGCTAAAGACGGCAATATCGTCAAGATACGCCGCACAGAAGTCATCCAGCCCAGTAAGGACTTGATTCACCAACCTTTGGAAGGTGGCAGGTGCATTTTTCAGACCAAAGGGCATTACCACAAATTGATAATGCCCACCAGGGGTTGAAAATGCTGTCTTGGGCTTGGCATCCTCAGCTAACCTGATTTGCCAATACCCAGCTGTTAAGTCAAATGTGCTTAAGTAGTTGGCAGAAGCCAACCTATCTATCAGCTCATCTGCCCTTGGTATTGGATGGGCATCAGTCTTAGTGACTGCATTGAGACCCCTGTAGTCTACGCAAAACCTCATCTCTCTCTTACCACCCTGGGTGTGAGGCTTTGGCACTAGAACTACTGGACTAGCCCAAGGGCTATCCGAGGGTTCAATGACTCCCAACTCCAACATTTTCTGCACTTCAGTTTTTATGCAGTCTCTAACATGATCAGGCTGCCGGTAGATTTTACTCTTAACTGGCAGACTGTCACCAGTGTCGACCTCATGGGTACACCAATCGGTCTGACTGGGTGTCAGAGAAAACATATGTCTGAAAGACTGAAGAACCTGTTTACAGTCTTTCTGTTGATGCTCAGAGAGGCTGCCACAAAAGACAACACCATCTACTGACCCATCATCAGGATTCTGAGTGAGCAGGTCTGGGAGAGGGTCACTCTCTTCCTCCTGTCCCTCATCTATGGCCATGAGCAAACTCATGTCCTTCCTGTCGACATATGCTTTGAGCCTGTTGACATGGAGCACCCTGTGGGGGCTCCGGGGAGTTCCAAGGTCCACCAGGTAGGTGACCTCTCCCTTTTGCTCAAAAATTGTGTGGGGCCCAGACCATTTGTCTTTGAGTGCTGCTGGGGCCACTGGCTCCAACACCCACACCTTCTGTCCGGGCTGGTAAACAGTCAAGACAGCCTTTTGGTCATGCCAAGCTTTTTGGAGTTCTTGGCTGGCCTTAAGGTTTTCGGATGCCTTCTCCATGTATTCAGCCATCCGCGAGCGGAGGCCAAGCACATAGTCCACTATGTTGGTTGCAGGCTTTTTGAGAGGTCTCTCCCATCCTTCCTTCACCAAACACAGGGGTCCTCTTACAGGATGCCCGTACAAAAGTTCAAAAGGGCTGTAGCCAACCCCCTTCTGTGGGACCTCTCTGTAAGCGAATAAAAGGCAGGGGATCAGGACGTCCCATCTACGCCGAAGCTTTTCAGGTAGTCCATGAATCATCCCTTTTAGGGTCCTGTTGAATCTCTCAACAAGCCAATTGCATTGTGGATGATAGGGTGTAGTGAACTTGTAGTTGACACCACATTCCTTCCACATAGCAGTTAAGTAGCTCGACATAAAGTTTGCACCTCTGTCGGAGACGACCTCTTTAGGGAAGCCCACTCTGGAGAATACTCCAACTAGGGCTCTTGCCACGACAGGTGCTGTAGTGGTCCTAAGGGGAATAGCTTCAGGATACCTGGTGGCATGATCCACTACCACCAGTATAAACTTGTGCCCTGATGCTGTTGGTGGTTCCATGGGACCGACGATGTCGATCCCCACCCGTTCAAAGGGCACCCCCACCACAGGCATTGGTATAAGGGGGGCCTTTGTCGTGCCACCTGACTTACCACTGGCTTGGCAAGTGACACAGGAGCGGCAAAACTCCTTGGTATCTTCGTTCATATGAGGCCAGTGAAAGTGCGAGACAAGCCTGTCCCACGTCTTCGTCTGGCCTAAGTGACCTGCTAAGGGAATCTCGTGGGCCAAGGTAAGTAGGAAACCACGCTGAGACAAGGGTACAACCAGCCTCCTGGTCATGCCAGGCTTGGGGTCTCTTGACTCAGTGTACAGGAGTCCATCTTCCCAGTATACCTTGTGGGTACCTGTGGCGTTCCCAGCAGCCTCAGCAGCAGCCTGCTGTCTGAGGGGTTCAAGAGAAGGGCAGTCTAACTGGTCCTTCCCCAGGTCTTCCCTTGAGGGTCCCCCTGAACCCAAGAATTCAACTTGATCAAGTTCGAACTCTCTCGACTCAGTTTCCCTCAATTCCTGTAGGTCAGCCTCCTCTGAGACTTGATCCACGACCTGGGGCAAGGGGGAAGGCGCAGCCTTAACCCTACCGCTCTTTTTCTTGGGAGGTGTCTGGTCCGTTGTTCCAGGATCCAGCACCTGTTCAGTGGGGCATTTCCTGACCTGTGACCTGGTCACAGCGAACACATGTGCTGGCAAACCTAACATTTCCATGTGAGTCCGGTGCTCCACTTCTGACCATTGTGATGACTCCAAATCATTGCCCAACAAACAATCCACTGGGAGGTCTGAACTAACTACAACCTTCTTTTGGCCAGTTACCCCTCCCCAGGAGAAAGCTACAATTGCCATACTGTGATTGGTAGTGACATTGCTTGCATTGGTCACCAGGAATTCTGTACCTGGCATGATCTGTCCAGGGTCCACAAAGTTAGGTGTCACCATGGTGACACTGGCACAAGTGTCCCTTTAGGCCTGAGCCATTTTTCCATTTATGAAAGGTGTCTGTCGGTATTTGCCCAAAGTATTGGGACTTACGTCAGGGGATATATCCACATCCCCTGTACTGACAAGGACAGCCTGAGTGAGTGTACCAACTAAGTTGTCACGCCCCTCAGAACCCAGGGTTAACCCTACTAAACCCTTGGGAGGTGCACTACCACTGCTGGCTGTACTAGGGGGCACAGGTGCCTTAGGGGCTGCAGTGGCAGGAGTCTGCCCTCCTCCTTTCTTGGTGCACTCACTAAACCAGTGAGATTTACTTTTGCAGTACTGGCACCATCTTTTGGATTGGCCTTCTTTCTTCTTTTGGGGAGCCTGACCCCCACCCTCTTTGGGTTGTTGGGGACCTGTCGAAGACTTCTGGTCATTTTGTTCCCCCTTAGAATCTTTACCCTTCTGGTCTGCTTTCTTCTGACCACCTTGATTCTGGCCCTGGTTCTGTTTAACTCTTGTACGAACCCATGTGTCTGCCTTCTTTCCCAATTCTTGGGGAGAGGTCAGATCCGAGTCGACAAGATGCTGATGCAACAACTGGTTCTGACAATTGTTTAAAATTTGTTCTCTCATCATCAAATTATACAATCCTTGGTAATCAGTAACCTTACTGCCCAGCAACCAGCCCTCAAAAGCCTTAGTGGCACAATCGACAAAGTCAGACCAATCTTGAGACTGCGTTTTCTGGGTATCCCTGAACAGCACCCTGTACTGCTCAGTGGTTAGGCCAAACCCTTCAACGAGTGTATTCTTCAAGATGTGGTAATTATTAGCATCCTCTACCCTTGTGGTGAGGAGCTTGTCTCTTCCTTTACCTTCAAAGGAGAGCCACAAGATAGCTGCCCACTGACTCTGGGGAACACCTTGCACAGTGCAGGCCCTCTCCAAAGCAGTAATCCATTTGTGGATGTCGTCCCCTTGTTTAAAGGGGGGCACTATCTTACCAAGGTGTTTCGTATCAAAACTCCTTTCCCTATTACTAGGTACAAAGCTGCCACCAGTGGGGACTACCCCACTTAACTGTTGCTCTCTAGCAAAGGCAAGCCTTTCTTTGGCCAGGGCAAGTTCTTCCCTTTCGATCCTCAGATTAGCTGCCCTTTCCTTAGCTTCGTACACTCTCCGCTGAGGGGACGTCATCCCTCTTTGCGAAGAGTTGTGAGAGCCATTGGTTTGAAGGGATCTGCCAGAGTCTCTTGACAGAGATCTGGCTCGTCCATTCCCAATGTTAAGCTGACCTGATAGTGGCCCCAGGAGTCCCCCAGTACCACTGTCATGTTTGCTTAAGTTGGACCTGCTTAGTCTACCGACTTCTACCTGTCCCTTATCTGCCTCATCCCCAGAGGGATCCTCATTCTCATCGTCCTCTACATCTTCAGTCTCAGTTGAGAGGTGGATGAGGTCAGGATCGCCTCTGGTTCCCTCAAGGGGAGGCATGTCTCCTTCTGGATTAGAAGAGCTGGGAAGGGTCTCAGCTTTTCTGGCATCATAAGTCTCCAAGAGACCAATCAGAAAGGACGTTGTGGGGTTAGACCCCTGCTTGATCTTCCTGGAGTGACACACTTGTCTTAACTCCTTGAAGCTCAGCACAGTATATCTTGAAGGGATGACCTGTGGAGGGTCAACTGACACAAGGGGAGACTCAGAGTTTCCTCCTTTGTCCGACATACTGTTTCTAGTGTGGTGTAAGTGATGCACCTACCTACACTATGTGTTCACCTACTGTTCCCTTGCTAAGAGTTGCAGCCAAGGTGTGCTAAGCCTTGAGGAGCTGCAACAGCTGGTTCAGTAGAACTCAGAGTATTCTAAGCTTTAGTTATATGTACTAACAGTACTTATGCGATCTTTCAACAAGATATTCTTAGGATACGTGTGGTAAAACAACAGCAAGCTCAAATCCCAACCGCTGCTCACCAATGTGAGAAGTTGGCCCGATATGCAGCGTTCGCTATTCTAGCGACCGCTATGTATCGTTCCAAACGACCCTTATGATGATTGGTTGTAAGTCAACCTAAAGACAGCTATCCTAGTAGCGTGGATACGAGCAGTCTAAGGCTAAAGACTCGAGAGGGCGTGTTAAGCCAGCTGTTTACCACACATGTACCCCTTGAACACCAAGTGAAAGGACACCACACAAGTGTTATGAAAATAAACAGGATATTTATTAAGATTCACAGCAGCCCTGTACTCTTTATGAGGACAGGGTACTAAGCACAAACCAAATGTCTTAGGAAAATACTTCAAGTGCACAATTAAAACAAGTGTCCGAGGACACGGAAAGTTTAGAGGTCTCGGGCGGACCCGATAAGGCAAGTCGGAAGCGAGGGACTCGGGACCCTAGAGTAAAGAGACTATGCAGGCACCGAAATGCCGAGTTACCTAGCCACGAGGGCTGCGGCTGCACAAGTCTTACAGGCGTCGGGGTCTTCGCTGACGAGCCAGGAGCCGGAAGAAAAGGAGTTGCTGGCCGGCGACCAGTAATGAATAGTTCGTAGAGATCCAAGCCTGGATCAGAGATCGTTGATACCTGAAAGCAGAGGGGACCAAGTTCGTACTACTAGCCAGTAGTCAGAGAGTACCAGGAGGGCACCGGTTGGCCGTCACCTCGACTAGGTGAGTGGGCGACGCTAGGCTCTGCAGTCTCACGGACCAGGAGGCGTTGTCGGCGACCAGGATGGAGGTGCGAGCTGTCCCACGAAGGATGATGCTGTCGGCGTCGCTGGGCCCAGGATTGGGGCAACAAGCCTTGGCAGATCTCAGGGCCACGTGGTAGGCCTAAGATGGCGTCTTGAATGGACCAGGAGGGTCCGGGGTGCTCCTCTCGGAAAAGGGGAGCAAGGGCCGGTCTGGAGCAACCAGACCAGCAGCGTTGATTGTCGGATGTCGTCACCGAAGGGCACAAGCCAGCGGCTAGTGACCAGACAACGTGCTGAGCAGCGAGCAGAAGGGCCCCACGCAGATCGTGGAGATGCTGGGAGACTGCACTTCGGTGCTGGAGCGGCTCAGGGTCGGGGCTTCTCGGACCCCAGAGCACTCACCAGGGAATTGCTTCGATGGTCGTGCTGGTTAAGAGCGTGCAGGTTTTGATGATGGCCGGTCCCTCGAGGTCTCGTCGCACCCACAGATCACAGCTGAGCTGATGACGTGGGTAGAGGTCAGAGGTGCCAGGGAAGCCGGTTCTCGTCGAGCTGGGCCGTCGGATTCCTTGAGGAAGGACTTACAGCAAACCGCAGAGTTCTTAGATGGTGCCCGCTGATGCAGGGTGACTACTCCTTAGTCACAAGGGAGAAATCTTGAGAAGAGTCTCGAATGTCCTTTCGTAGAAAGTAGTTCTTGATTCAAAGATGATCTAATTTGGAAGGGTCCCCGCTCCGGTCTTTATCCTAAAGAAAGGGGTGGGTACATGACTAGGTCCTGCCCTAAGGGTGGGACCAGGAAGGGGGTAGCTACACCCCTCTCCCCTGCCGGACTTTCCCCAGGCCAGGGCTGGCGCCCCTGGAACTGGTTCTAACCGGCAGATGCGTAGTGAGCACCGGGGTGCCACTCCGCAGTCACCTTCTCGCAAAAGCCCTACCTACCCAGAAAGAATACACAAACCCTGTCTGGGACGGTGCGAACACCGCCCTCGACAGGAAACCCTTTGTCCAAGCGCTCCTCGCTGGAAGGACTCCCAGCAGCAGGAGGTCAGACTCGTGTCTGTGGTGGCAGCATCCATTTTGTGGAGCTGAGGCTTTAGTTAACTTTAACCGGGGTTCACAGTTACGTACATGTCGTGTCCCTCTAGAAGGGCGGAATGCTAACCTCGTCGCCAGAATTGGTGAGGGGGCAGCATCCCGATTCGTATGACACCTTACTCGACATGTCTTGATAACGCGACACCGAAGTTACCGATGTGGTACGCGTTATCATGGAACAGCCATTGGGTCTTTGTCCCGCAAGCTGCAACCGGGCTCGGCTCGGGCCAGAGCCTAGTTCACACGAGCCCACGCACTCTGCCTTCAGGATTGTCAAGGCCTGCCATAGGAGTGACTGATAGGAACTCGTGCGTCCATTGTACGGTTAGATATAGGGCTACTATACCTAAAGCAAAGGGTGAGTACACGACTTTGCCCCAGCTGTCATGCAGCCAGTTGTGTCAAATTTAGGAGGCCAGCCAGGGGTGGCATAATACATGCTGCAGCCCCTGGCGGCCCTGGGTACACCTATGCCCTGCGTTACGGGGTCTGATAAGGTGGCCCAGTACCAATTGGTAAATGCACCTAGGGTACATGTTGTAATTTAGAAAGAGAACAGCCAGGCTGTGGGTCTGATTAGCAGGCCCACAGCCAGAGAAAGTCGTAAACCAGTGAAACAAAAGCAAAAAATCTGGGTGATCATGGGATTGCAGACCCTACTCTCCTACACCCGCCACCCAGCGTGTTAGCCATTGGAGTTGGCTTGCATAATAGTAGATTCGTAGGTCTGGTACGCCTAGGCCTCCCTGTCTGGTGTTCAGTAGTAGTTTCTTGTGGCTTATTCGCCTTCTTCCCGATCCCCATATGAAGTTGATTAATAATGTGTTTAGTATGGTAAAAATTTGCTGTGGAAGTAGCACTGGCAAGTTTACGAATAGTACAGAATCCGGGGAAGTAGGACCATCTTTGAGATCGCCACCCGACCCATTACATACAGGGGCAGGGACGTCCAGAAGTTCACGCTACCCCGAAGGCCATTGATTGCCCTCCGTACATTACCCTCGATCTAGTCTTCCGGACTCTGGTACACGTTAATGCCGAGGTATTTAAATGTGGTCGGTGCTGTCAGGAATGATCCCACTGTAGTTCGCTCTTTGCTGGTGTCCTCCACTACCAAGTCTTCTTTGGGTATTAAGCCCCCGACCCTTTCCACTAACTGGTCCCTGCTTGTGGCTAGATATCGCCTGGTACAGAGCAGGCGTTTCCCTGTTGCCATTGATAGTGCAATCAGTTAGCGTTCTAGTGTTTTCATAGAACGCAGGCTCTGTTTACTTGGAGCGCGAGCGTTTATCTAACGTCGCACTTCAACTGTAGTTTTCCCTGAGAGGCGAACGTTTCTTTCGCGCTCTTTTCCATAGTCTGTATTTCTGGCAGTTAGAGTCATTTAGCGGTGCAGGCTTAGTTACCAAATTCCCGCACTCATTTTTGGCATTATTTCCGGGGCTCCGGCGGCAGTTCCTGAGCCGCTTTTGTCACTCTCCGTGACACGCTACAGCCTCTCCTGTGTTTTATCAGTGCGGCGTTTCCAGAGCCGCTTTTGTCACTCTCCGTGACACGCTACAGCCTCTCCTGTGTTTTATCAGCGCGGCGTTTCCAGAGCTGCTTCAGTCACTCTCCGTTACACGCTACAGCCTCTCCTGTGTCTAGACTGCTGCTGCTCATCTGGGCTTCGTCGGTGTTCAGCGGTCATTCCCGACAGCCCCTCAACGGCTCCTCCTCAGGTCAGCAAAGCTTGACAGCGGTCTGCCTCTCAGGCGGTCATTCTTCCAGCAGAATCTTGCAGCAGTGAATTTGGTGAGCTCGAACCTTGTTTCTTTTGGATATTCAGTATTGTTGCTTCAGCGCTTGAATGAACTGAACTCTCAGTCAAGTTTATCTGTTAAATACTAGGTTCCTGTTCAGACTCACATTCTTAGGAACGAACACTGAGTGGTATTTAGTGGAACCTCTGGGCAATCACCAAGTAATCAAAAGCGCTTCCAGCACAAGACATTTGGCGCTACATAATTTATTTGGAACTGTACTGTTTGGCAGCCTCCTTGGATAGTGAAATGAACTGAACCTACAAGACATTTCTTCAACCATCAGAGTCTTCAAGTTGATAATAATATATATATATATATTCTTGTGTACCACCAATTCTGCAACCTCAGTTGTCTTCATTTCCTACACTCCATTGACTTTTCCAATACAGCAGTTCCAATAGAGACCTACATGAGAGCAGCTAAAGCCCACACTATAACAGGTAAATTGGAGAAAGTTTAGGAGAGTTTTTAGAAGAGAAATTTAGGATGTCAATGAGAACCAGAACTTAGTAATGTTGTTGTTATTTCTTTCAGAAAGAATATTCATCTAATCCTAGAATAGGTGAAGATTCCAGTGTGAGCAGTCTCTCTGTTTGTCTCTTCCACTTCCCCTTTCCCTGGCGTCACTGAAGCAAGAGAAATCCGGCGCAGTGGTGATAGGGAATTGGGAGCTAGCTTCTCCTTCAGTCTGGTATTCCCGCGGAACCCTGGAAACTTCAGGTACCTAATCTGACAGGTGCTACCTGGATCTCATAGGTACCAACCTGTATATGGGTAGGCCGCTTTCCTTCCCGGAAAAAGAAGCCTAGGGATTTTCCCGGGTTTATGGCCAGGCCAGAGATATTCTCAAATCGTTCAAAGATGGTCGCTAGATGTGAATGATCATCCTGCAGATTTAGGAGGAACACCAATATATCGTCGGGATATATGGAGACCAAATTATGGATTTCTCCAACTGGTATGCCCGCCTCCGCTGCCCTAGTTCGGAGTGCAATCGCCATGGGTTCCAGTGTAAGTACGAACAGTAATGGCGACAGCGGGCATCCCTATCGGGTGCCCCTGTGGATGTCATAACTGTCCGAGGTGTGCCTGCCTGTGCGTGCTCTAGCCGTTGGATTCGTGTATAGCAGACAAATCCATTTTATCAGGGCATCCGGGAAGCCGAAGCGTCTTAGGGCTTCAAACCTAAAGTCCCATATCAGGGAATCAAACGCTTGTCGGAGATCCATGGCTATGCAGCCAGCGTGCATCAGATCTTGTGGGGTGGTCGCCATGAGGGCGTGGAGTCGCCTCGTATTCTGGGAAGTGCTCCTCTCTGGGAGAAAGCCACACTGGTCAGTATGAATCAGGCCAGGGAGATGGGTTTGTATTCGCAAGGCGATAGCTTTGCTAAGGATTTTATACTCCGTGGAGAGCATGGAGAGAGGTCTATAGTTGCTCACATCAAGGGTGTCTCTGCCGGGTTTTGGAATGGATATTACCAAGGCCTGCATAGTCGTGGCTGATAGGTGGCCGACCTCATAAGCAGTTTTGTATATTTTCTCCAAGACGGGTGCCAGTGTTTCAGAGTAAGTTTGGTAAAACTCCCCAGGCAGTCCGTCCATACCCGGAGTCTTACCCCGGTTAAGTGTTTGGATAGCTACTTTTATTTCCTGCTGCGTTATGGGTCTGGCTAGGGCCGTCTGAACCTCTTGGGTCAGGGTTGGAATTATCAGTTCTCCCCAGAAGTCTATCATGTCATCCCTAGCATCTGTGGGGGGAGGAGCATAGAGTCTCTCTAGGTGGGTCTTAAACACAGTGTTAATTTCTAGTTGTGTGTTTACCTGCCTGCCTGTTTCATCCCGGATGCTCGTAATTATTGGGATCTCAAGGGTATCTCGGATCAAACCTGCTAGCAGCGCACCGGATCTATCCGCCTCCGCCTTCTGGCGTCTCAGATAGTCCCCATAGTCCATAACCCTTAAGGTTTCCAGGAGTTCTGCGTGCTCAATGTTACACAATTGTAAGTCGGCTTTGTGCTCAGGGTCTATTCCTACCTCGGTCTCAAGCTCCTTCAGACGGTTCTCCACTTCGCAGAGTTTTTCATGGATTTCTTGTCTGGCTCCCACCAATCAGCCAATCGCAGCTCCCCTTATCACAGCCTTCATTGCATCCCACACTACCAAGTTCGAGGACGTGGAGTCCCAGTTTTCCCTGAAGTAATTGGCTACCGTGTCGGCAAGGTGTGTGCGGAACGGGCCATCTTCAAGTAGTGAGGGGTTGAGCCTCCAGGTGGGGACTGGTGAGGGTATCTTTCCCCAGTGTAGGTCAAGTGTTAGCGGCCTATGATCCGAAAATGTTTTGGCAAGGTAGTCTGAGGACGTACATTTGGTCGTTAAGGAGTTGGTGCAGATAAATCTGTCTAGGCGGGTATGTAGGTTATGCAGTGGGGAGTAATATGAATATTCTTTGTGTGTTGGATGTAGTGCACGCCATACATCTGTCATTCCCCATCCCTGAAGCCATGTCCCAAATGAATCAGACAGTTTGTGTACCTCTGTCGCCTGGAGTGCAGGGTGCGATCTGTCCAGGTCCACATCTAGTATCATGTTCCAGTCTCCCCCTAAGATCCAGGGGACGTCTATCCAGTCTGCTAAAGCCCGACCCACAGTTGCAAGGAATCTGTTCTGATCAAAGTTCGGGGCATAGATGCTACCCAAGACTACCATTGTACCGTCTAGTGTGCCCTTTACCAGTATGTAGCGCCCTTGCTCGTCCACCCTCCTCTCCAGTTCCACGAAAGGGGTACCGTATCGCACCCATATCGTGGCCCCTCTGGAGAAGGCAGGGTACGTAGTGGAAAATATGGTTCCCCTACATTTTTTCCGTAGTGTATGCGCCTCGGACTGTGTTAGGTGGGATTCCTGTAGGAATACTATGTGCGCTCGCCTGCGAATCAAGAAGGTGTGTACTCTATGTCGCTTCTGTACTGCCCCTAGCCCTCGCACATTCCAGGTAACCAGCCTATATTTCCCTTTCTTGTCAGCCATATCCAAATACAGATGTCACAGTGGGCATCTTTTCATATTGCAATATGTACATTATCAGTGCTAGCCAGGAGACGGTTCCCTCCCCTTCCCAAACACAAACTCTGGAGACGCAGCCTCAGAACCCTGCTGTGCCGAACATGAAACTGTAAAACATAACCAAACAATCTGCGGTGCATACGCTTTTGGGGGGTCGGCTAAGCATGGGCCGTGTCCAAAGAGCCATACTTTTCTGCGTTGCCGGCTCAACGGCACCGCCGGGAGAGTTATCATATAACCGCCCATTACCGTTAGCCGCGTATTGGGAGGGGGGACATTTTCCTGCTTATACAGTGTTATGTTCCTGTGTTTCACAGGAGTGTGGGGTGTGTGAGGTCCTTATTTCAGAGACAGTATATAGAAAGCACAATTTGGTTACCTCAAGTTTCATCATAGCAATAGATAAACACATTCTTGCACCCCGTCTGTAGGTCCCCTTCCCTCACCATGTCTTGGCTGTGCAATCAGTTTATAATAAAAGGATACCAATTTGACCTGAGGTCCCAGGTCTCATCCATGTGAGGAGTTATTCCTGGGCATTGTCTAGAAGTTCATCTGCCGCTCTAGGTGTTACAGTCGGGAACAACACCATACTATTTTCCGAGTCCGAATGTACAGTGCTGTCTTCAGTGTCCGTATTGATTGTCCCTCGCTCCTCCCTGAAGGAGCCCACCATTGCGATAGCATCGTCCTGTCCTTGTTTCTGTTGGTGAGCAGTAGGTTTATGCCGTTTTGGTTCCGCACTTCGTGCACCTGATCTGTCCTCCGCGCGATCTGATCCGTCCTTGGATCCGTTGGCCGATGATCCCTGGGTTGGGTCCGGGTTCTCTTCGATATCCATCACTTCCAGCCACTCTTCCACGTCCGTGGGGCTTTCAAAGAAGTGAGTTTTGTTGTCGTGGATCACCTTGAGGCATGCAGGAAACAACAGGGCGTAGCAGAGTTTGGCTCTCTGGAGTCTCTTTTATACCTCGTAGTAGGAAGATCTCTGCTTCTGCACCAGGTTGGTATAGTCTGGGTATAGTGAGATACGTTTGTTCTCATACTCTATGATGGATTTTATTCGGGCCTGTCTAAGCAGCACGTCCCTATCTCGGTAATTAAGAATCTTAACAATCAGCGGCCGTGGTGGTTGTCCCGGTCTCGGTGGACCGGTGGGGATCCTGTGCGCTCTCTCCACACAGAAGAACGGTGACAGTCCCTCTGCAGCTACGTTATCTCGGAACCACTGCTCCATGAATTCCGTCGCGTGGGGCCCTTCACTACGTTCCGGAAGTCCAATGACACGGATGTTATTGCGTCGATTGCGACCTTCTGCGTCCTCCACATGTTCCATAAGAGTTTTTACTTGGTGTTGAATTTGTTGGATGGAGTCGGTGTGTTCCTCCACCGTCGGGGCGAGGTCCGTCAGCGTCAGCCCTTGGTCTTTAACTTTGTCCGCCAGTTTATCGTGATCGGCTTTAAGCAGTGAGAGATTAGTGGTAAGGGTGCCCATTTGCGTCTCCATTGCGGCCCTGGAGTCTCTGATTTCTTTGAGTATCAGATCCAGTTTGTCCCCTTGTTGATCATCCGAGAGGGTAGAGTTCAGTGTTAGAGGTGTGGAACCTCCCAGGCCCGCATCCGGAGTAGGCCCCGCAGATGTCCCTTCCTTGCCATCCGTGGCCTTTGTACCTTTTCGTACCATGGTTGTCGTCTGGAGGCCCACACAGTGGCTGGGGCTATGTCGCAGGGTAGACACCTACCACCTCCCGTGTTCCTTCCACTCGGATTCCCGTCTCAGCCCTGCGGTCTCTCAAGTCTTCGATAGGTGATCGGCCTCTCGACAGGGTTCCAGTTAGGCCACTATTACTTATGAATTCGCAGGCCGCACCCACCTCTTTCCATCTCAGTAGGGCATCAGGGACCAGTTCACAGGGTGGGCAGTCAGCTTTCACCGTCTCCTTAGTCCTAGGGTGGGCGATTTTGCACCTCCCCCCTGGGCAACAATGGCGGCCTTCTTCGTGCCCTTACTCGTCTCTTGGGTCCGTTCCCGCGTCTCCGCTGGGTTTGGCGCCGACCGTCCGTGTTCTCTCACCTCCAGCGTTGCGCGACTCTAGGTCGGCGGCTCCCTTCCGTCTATTACCCCCTCCTCGCTCAGGGCAGTTGCGATGACTCTCTTCGCGTCCCCGGCCACGGCCCAGGCCGTCGGCACTTGTGTAATCTCGCCGTCTTGGCTCTCCAGCAGCAGCAATGTCAGTGGGGAGGAGGGAGGGGGGGAAGAGGGGGAAGGCAGATGGGGTCGATTCTGTACCTCCCACGGTGTCTCCGTGTTTCCCCCACTCATCGGTAGTCTTACGGGTCTCCGTCCAGGGACGCCAGTGCGATGCGGTTCCGGGGTTTCCCGCAGGCAGAGCTCACCTCCGTGCGCCAGATCCTCTCACCGAGCAGTCGCTCCCAGGCCCTTGAAATCCTGTACCAGGGGTGTTGGGGGATCTCAGCTCATACCCCCTCGGCTCCGCTAGCAGTCGGGCAGTGAGTCAGGCAATCGTGTCCGGGCAGTCCCCCGACACCGCGGCAGGCAGCGTCCAATGCCCCGGGCAGAGCCCGCACTCGAGGCCCCGGCTTGCAGCGTGGGGCTAGGCCGCGAACTCCTTCTTCCAGTCCGCCGGGTATCCGCGGCTCCTGGAGTCCCCAAACTTCCGTCGAGGCGAGCGGGGCACCACAGTGGTAGAATCCAACCGTTGGTGGCGCAGGACGGCCCCCCGTTACGGCTGGCAGGATGTGTTTTCTCCCGGCGGCACCGGAGCTCTAACAGCCTCCGTCCGCCATGATTGCTTGCTAGCCACCCCCCCCCCCCCACATCATATTTACAGTATGACACATCCTGTCGCGAAAAGTTACAGATAGGTCAATATTTCTGACGTACCTGTAGGCCCAAAAGTGAAGCATTGCTGAAGTGTGATGAGGTTCTGTTACGAATTTGGTAACAGCGAACCGTAAACAGTGAGTTCAGCAAGTATGAGTGTTTTCATCATGTTACACCGATGGATTCACTGTGTATTTGAAGATTTCGTTCTGAACCATGGGTTCCATTTTGTGCATGTTACCATTTTGTAGTTGCGCTCACATAGGCTGATGACTTTAGCTGACTTTTGAATGACCTAAGTGAACTGACCCTGTTGCCTGAAGCTGACCTTGTTAGACCAGTTCCTTGCCCGGTAGCTGATCAAGATTAAGGATCAGAGCACCGGAGATTGTAAAGTTTGGTATGCATATACACACCCCTTATCCTACCTCTCATCTGTTTCTGTTTCTTCTTTTTATGACCTGTTTACGATATGGGTTGTGGTCTTTTATTATGGGTTTGTTCAGCTTGTGTAAGAAGGTATGTTGGGTTTTTTGCATGCTTGCAAAAGCTAGGACTGCCCCTTACTGTTGTGCTGAGTCATTTAACCCTAAAACATATAAAAAGCCTCTGTTCTCTGTATTCCTCAGACTACCTCATTCAGTTACTACGGTTTCTGTGTGACTTGGCCTCATTTATTAAATTTAATAAAGATGTCTTTTCATATTTCAGCTTCTGTGCCAAGTTCTTTATTGATATTAGTAAGACCCCTGAGAATGAAGATTTTCCATTTCCTCAAATGGCGCAGCCAACGCGGGCTTCATCAGAGAAGTGACTTTCTGTGGGAGTGATCTTGTCAGAAGACTGAAATCTACTGAGGAGGACAGAACAGGATTCTACTAAGAAGGTACTCTGTGCACAGGGATTCTGGAGATTCTTTATTTCTGCAGCCCAGTATATTTCTGATCTTCCTGATTTTGATCCTCCACATGATGTCACTCCTGACTGAGAACCTTTTTGGCGTATTATAAAAAAGACCGTTAGGTCATGTAGAACTTGACAGTTAGAATTTGGATAACGTTTTGATTAGTAAAAGTAAGAGTTAAGTATAAGTGGGTCGCTCCCAGTCCTTTGTTCTTTGGTTCTGTGGTTCTTTGCTTAGTTTGTTTGGTCCTTAGTTTTATTTGAAGAATGCAATTTTGAAAAATCGAGGGTCTTGTATATTTACGAGTGTATCGAAAGAGATAGCCCCTTGAAGTTTGAAGCTAGATTAGTGAGCTATAAGATGCCTGATCTTAGCAAATTTGAAGCTTTGTGTTGGCCAACTTTCTATACGTTTGGATTAGCCGGCTTCCCCTAAAGGGAATATCTAAATAGGTTAGATATAAAAAAAAACATATTTCTTAATTGATGATTTTGTATCCCCAGGGAATTAAAATATGGACATAATACAAAATAAGGATCCTTTGTTCTGCGCAGTTTTATGAACTAAGATATGCAGAACGATTTTGTTTGGTGTTCTGCTAGCCAAAGCTAGTGAATTGAGTGCATTTTCACTTCTTGGACATACATCAGTCCGTTGGGCTGTTTTTGCAGTCTTTTGGAACACTATTGAGAAGTGTTTCTTGTAAATATGACTTACAACTAGTATTTGCAAATGGTTTGGTTCAAGTACAGTCTGTGGGCTGTTCTTTGTTTTTGTTCTGAGTATTGATTTGTGGGTCAAATGTGTGTTTAAATGTCTATGTGGTTTTCCCATTAGTGCAACTTTTGTAAGTGAATAGCGATGGCGCTATTCACGAAATGCATGGCACGCTGTATTGTGTGTCCTGAGTGTTTGACACATTTCTGTTTATGTCTGAAATGAGCTCAAATGTGTGTTTGTGTTTCTTTTTGATTATTTCAGTCTATTAAGCAAAATGCCTAAATGTTTAAAATAATGAAATTAAAAATTCAAATAAACTAGGAATAAAGAAGCCTCAAAAACGAAAATGGTGTGTTTTGTAGGAAAACAAGCTTATAGTATTTTTTGCTTACAAATATTGCATCAGATATTAACAGGCAAACACTTTCAGCTGAAGTACATTTTTTTCTGAAATCAGACGCATATTATAGAACATGCATTTATGTTTCTTCCTTTGAAAATGACGGCCTCCGTGCTCATGTTACAAACCCTGAGAGACAAGCTAAATAAACAGGAGTATTTACTTAGCCAGGACTTTGTCCTCAGTTAGACACGGGTGAATCTTTGCATTTCAGAATGTTGTTTTCAAAAGGTTCCAAAACTAAGGTTCATTATTTTGTATCACGGGAAGACATTCCAATTAAGGGTTTCCTCTCCTTAAGCATTTTTTATTTTGTAAGCATATTCCTGGGTCTGTTGCTTGTCCTTTTAAAGTGGTGCAAACATTTTGTCATGTTATAAGTTAGGCTTCTGTGTTTAGGCTTCTAAATGAATGCGTCTAAAATGATAGGCAAGGGATGCAGCTCGCTTTTATATGTGGAATTATCAAAAGGTTCCAAAACTAAGGTTCATTATTTTGTATCACGGGAAGACATTCCAATTAAGGGTTTCCTCTCCTTAAGCATTTTTTATTTTGTAAGCATATTCCGGGGTCTGTTGCTTGTCCTTTTAAAGTGGCGCAAACATTTTGTCATGTTATAAGTTAGGCTTCTGTGTTTAGGCTTCTAAATGAATGCGTCTAAAATGATAGGCAAGGGATGCAGCTCGCTTTTATATGTGGAATTATCAAAAATGATTGGGTTTATTAAAAATAATTAATAAATCTTGAAAAATAATTATTAAAAATAAGTGCTACAAAATTCGTTTTTCACTATTCATGAAGCTTAATGCTCATACTATGACATCCTAGCATTAAACTTTAATTTAAGTTGTGCTATATCGCATAATGAGAACATTAGCATATGGAATTTCACTTAGCGCAGGCGTACAAAACTCCTTTTTCCAAAGATTTACATGGGATAGGTCTGATTAAAAATCTCTGTAATTTGTAAAGAACATTCTGAGGATGATTAATATGTATCACAAGTATAGGATATTTATTTTTAAGTGCCCCAAACATCAAAGTCGAATTTGGGTAAAATAGACCCTTTAAAACAGTATTTTTGCCTTTTAAAATAGCTTTAAAGTGCATTAGGCCTCAGTAAATGTATACATTTAGGTATAATACAAATTTGCAGGTTGTCCCCATTTGGGTTTACTTTTAAATGGCCCAGTGAGATCCAATTAAGGTTGCTGAAATGAGTACCATTGCAACACGCATTTGTTCTAAAAACTGGTATGTGTGTTATTAGGTTCTGTGACTCATTCACAGTAAATGTAGTAGGCCTTCTTTCTTTGTCAGCCTCAGAATGAGCAGAAACTGTGGGCTAGGAGAACAGGCTGCTCAAGCTGCGCTAAGATGCTATCGTTAGTTTTAATGTAAACAATGGAAGAGGCTGTCATGTTGACATTTGTGACCTTTTAAATTCGAGCCTTGTCTCTGTGGAATGCAGAATGACCTTGCTAAACAGGTCTCTGAAAGGTGAGATTTCTGGTTTCTCCATAAGAACATCAATAAAATTAAAGAACTTAATTCCAAAGGGGCAATATAAAAAAAGGTTTCTTTGAAAGTCCCAACATCATGACATTTGTATTTCTGCTCTAAGAAATAATGTCTGCTAGTTGCTTTATTTGACAGAAAATGATTGAAATTTTGAAGGCTACATGAATAAGTGAGAACGATTTGCCAATTAAGAATAATTTTTTACAGTGGAGATTGTGACACAAGGCTAACATGGAGTGTCAGTGAAAGGATTTTACTTTTGGGAAGTTAAAAGGGCTTTATGTTGTAAGGTGAGTGACAAGATGGTAACAGTTAAGTAATGGAAATTTATTTTTGTGCTTGTTAATATGTATCATGTTTTGTCTTCTGATTAAAAGTTATAATTGATATTCGTTTGTTATGAGAAATGTCTCTCTTTTGTGTGTTGTGTATTTTTTTCTTTTTTCGCTTCTGCCTACAGATCATTCATGGATTGTTCTGGGTGATTTAAAGAAGTCAAGACACATGAGTTTGGTTGGTTGAAAGGTGATGTGTTTTTGCATAACTCCTTTGGAAAGAAATGTTTATTTTTTTTAATGTTTGTGTATTTGGTCCTATCATGATTTGTTCTTGCTGGTCCTGTATGTTAGAAAGTTGTATTTGACAGCAGATATCCACTGACTGGTGATCTACTGTCAAAAGGCGGGTGAGGATTTTAAGCCTGACAAATTAAGCAGGCATGAATATTCTGTTTTGGGCTGCAGGTTCACAGTGCATAAATTACAGGACTGGCTTGATATACAGCAAGTATATCTGATGGCTTGACATGTGCGTTCTGTACGTTTGTTTTGCATGTTTTTCTTGTTTTATGTTGCTGCTTCTGGTACTATTACAAGTTTACCTGTGTTGTGAAGGGATATACATGACGATGTGTATCCTGCAAACAATTGGGTAGATTTGCTTTGACACTAAATTTCACATAAATACAAACAACACTTCATTAGTGTATGTCAAATTTGGCTTTAATGGTATTTGAAGTAAAATAAAAGAAATATACAGGATTAAAGTATGTCACATGCTGTTAGTCACGTACTGCCCCTCCCCTTAAGGAACAGGCAGCCCTAAATTTATATATCCTGATTGGATGTAAGGATAAATTATAGATCTGTGACTCTTGTACATGGTGACCTAATTTCTATATTACATTACTCAGTTTTGTTCTGCTTCCTAAGTAGTGTATGGCTTTGTACCATAAAGGAAACCAGGTTTCACCGATGTCGCATCATGCCTAGTTATTGGGGATTTTAATTGTGACCTAGTCCCATTTCTCTTTTCCATATTTCTTTCACTAGTCAGCTTTTTTATTATTATTGATGTATTGTTCAGGTTCACACTTCCAGATTGCTGTAATGTACCAGAGACCCCCATATTATGTATAATTCCCTTTTGTATGACCAGACTGTTTTTTAAGAATTTTCTTTAGGCCTACTTTGATGTTTCCCAGTCTAACTGTCAGGGTAGTGATGGACTGGTTAACTGACTCAATACTATAGTAAGATACGTTTTCCACGTCAATAGGAGACACCTTACGTTTTTTTTTAATATGACAAATTCAATGCCTATTCTAAATTGGTTTTTAGTTCCTTTTTTCTGCTGCTTAAATTTTTGGTGGATTAGATGTGTTCCAAATCATGGAAATACCAGGACTCTCTAGTTCTTGTCTTTTGTTTCCACATTTTGATCATTAGCTTTTGTATTGTATAGTCCACCTAATGCACAATTATTAAAGTAAGGTATCTACATGTCCCTGATAATATGTATTATGCAATTTCTCTTTTGAGGTGTTGTAGATAAGGAATTTAGGAACACCTATATGTAATCATTGAGAAAAAAAATGTATTTGCCCCATTAGACAATGCCACCATATGTGAAGACATCCATTTAAATACAATTCTCGTGTAGTTATCTACCCTTAGATGATGGAGGATATGCTCTCACACGGAAACCCAATTGAAAAGCCTAGAGGCACTGTTTTGCCAACTGCCTTTATATTTGTATTTCTCTTTGAGAATGACAGTGTATTCTAGACCAAAATTGTCCCATGGCGTGTGGCCACTCCTTTGAAGATCGCAGGCCACCTGTTTGCAGTCCCCTTGTTATACAATGAACTGTTTAAAGCATCGCACTTGCTTCATCAGAAGGCGTTCAACATCAGAAAAGAAGGAGGAGCTGGTTTTGCCACAGAACCAGAATTTCAGTGCAAAAGAGCGCCTGTCATGTGCTGGTTAACCTCTGACAGTGTGCAGTCCCTTGAGCCCCTTGGCCTGAGTTTTTGGCCACACACCCCCTTTTCCTTTGCTCTAACGGAAATGCAGTGCCCTGGAGGATTTGAGATTGGCAAAAGGCACTACATTATGGTGCCCATGAAAGAGCAGCCCGTGCATCCTCTGACACTGAATAGAGAGTGTTGGAGCCTGAAAGTGTTGCTGAAAGTGACAGTCTGTTGCTCTTTCCCGATTAATAGTACTTGGGTCTGCATAGGATGATCTCTGCCCTTGATCAATGAAAAGCACACTATCTTATCTGTAGTGCCTGCAGCACAGGAAATATTGGTGCAATGCATTGAGACATTGAGACTTTTTGAATGAGCTATGAGTGTTTGCCAGGAGGGCACTCCAACGGATCATGCAAGGCCTGAATGAAGAGGCCCATGCAACAACAAAAGAAGATTTGATGAACAATAGAAGCCAGCCAGAGAGGCTTTTTGAACGGACTCTGGGCATAGTTGGTTATACAAATGGTTTCCGTGCGAGTGCATAGAATAGGTATCTGAAAGAAACACGTTAGTATTAGATTCCTTACCTTAGAATAACCCCAGGCGTCAGTCTGGATCCGGAAACTTTTGAGTAGCAGTACCCCTGCGCGTCGGTAGGCGTCGTCTGCAGGCGTCCCCTGCGGCTCCGCGTCCGTCGTTGGCGTCGTGCGCCGTGATGACGTCGCTGGAGTATATAGACGCCGCCTCCGCGCGCTGACGTCAGTTCTTCTTTTTTCCGCGCCAGTTAGCGCAGATCCGACGAGCAGTACTCCGGTCTTTTGACCAAGTTTTTTGATCTTTTTTGATCTCTTGAATCTTCTACGGTGCCGGTAGGATGCTCGGTTTTAAGAACTGTGACGACTGTGACCGGACGATGTCGGTCACGGATCATCACCAAATCTGTCTCCGGTGCCTGGGCCCCGACCACGACGTGGACGCCTGCGTTGATTGCCGGGCCTTGACGAATAAGGCTAGGCGGGAGCGGTCCCGCAAGCGGCTCGAGCTCCGGGTGTCGGCCCCGCGTCGAGAGCGGTCCCGGTCCGGCCGGAGGTCAAGGGAGTGATCGAGGGAGCGGTCGCGGAGCCGTCACAGGCGCTCCGGGAGTTGTCACCATTCATCTGGTTCCTCAGGTAGGAAGCACAAAAAGTCAGGGCGTCGTCATCGTACCCCCGACTCCCCCCGACGCTCGCGCAATGTGGCCGGGGGTTCGGGTGGCCCCACCCCGCGGCTCCGCGTGAGTCGCCAACGCGGCTGCTCCATACCCTGCGGTCCCTGGGCAAGGCGCGTCGCCCGAGGAGATAGAGACGTTCCTCGTGGCCATGAGGGCTCTTTCTCCTCCGGCGGGTTCCGCGGCGCCTTCGGGCCCTGTGAACCCGTCCGGGGGCTCTAGGGGCTCGGGTGATCCTGCCTCGACGCCGTCGGGTGCTTCGGCTCCGGCGCCGCCGACGGCTCCGATCCCAGTGCCGCAGGGGCCCTCGGGGTCGACGCCGGCTGGTCAACCGGCCTCTCCGGCGCCGAATCCATCGGGGCAACGCCTGGCGCCGCCTCCGCGCGGCGCCGGTTCCCTGGCGCAGGCTCCGGGCGGCGCCGTCCCCATTCCCTCTCCGAATCCGGACTCGGAGTCGGACCGGCGTCATTCGACGCCGGGCTCGACGCCGATGGGGCCTGTGAACCCCGAGGAGCCGGTCTACATTGTTGATTCCGAGTATGGTGAGGATGTAGAATACGGACTGGACGGGTGACTTGGGTGACGCCAGTGGTCTGGATGACTCCCCCAACCCTGGCTTTATCTCGCCTCCTACCGTGGCTACGGAGGAGGGGGCTGCCTATTCAGTGGTGTTGATAAGGGCTGCCAAGGCCTTAAACCTTGTGCTCCCCGTCGCGGCCGTGTGGACTAACATCCTCACTGAGGTACTCAAACCGCAGTCATGCCCACAGGAGCCACTGCTGCCGTTCAACGAGGCCTTAACGGACGTTCTTTTGGGCACGTGGTCCAGGCCCGCTTCAGGTTCGCCTGTTGATAGGAACGTGGCCAGATGCCACCGTCCGTGTTCGGACGACCCCAGGTTTCTGTCCACCCACCCCACCCCTGAGAGTCTGGTGAGCCAGGCCTCCACCTCCCAGACCGCATTCCCGTTGGCCCCGCCCGACAGGGAATCAAAGAGGTACGACCAGTATGGCAAAAAGGTCTTCTCGTCCCTGAGTCTGGGACTGCGGTCTTGCAAAACGCGTGCCTCTTGCGCCGCTACACCCACTCTCTGTGGGATACGGTCTCGGACCTGCTGCCTGAATGCCCCCCGGAGGTACGGGCTAAGCTCGGCAAGGCTATGATTGAAGGCCGAGACGCAGCAAGATATTCCATCAGGTGTGGTCTTGATACGACCGACTCGCTGGGCAGAGCGATGTCCACGACGGTGGCGATTCGTCGCCACGCCTGGCTGAGATCCGCCAACTTCTCGGCTGATGTCCAGAATGCCTTGATGGACATGCCGTTGGATGGCAGTCGCCTGTTTGACGACAAAGCGGACCACGCGCTGGAGCGCTTCACGGACTCCAGGGTCACGGCCAAGTCCTTAGGTCTCTCGACCCAGCGCCAGCAAACGGTTTCGTTTCGCTCCTTTCGTGGCCAAGGAAGGGGCGGTCCCACACGTGCTGTCAGCCACGCGCCGCAACAGACTTATCAACGCGGTGACGGCCGTGGAAACCGCCGTGGTGGCGGTCGGGGACAGCGGCGAGGTCAGACCACACCTCCCCCCGCAGCATCTGCCACTAAATCCTCCTAGTCCGTGCTTTCAGGCCCATGTGACACCGGTGGGAGGCAGGGTTCGCCATCACCTCTCCCACTGGCGCACAATAACATCAGACAGGTGGGTGCTGCAGCTCGTCCGAAGGGGCTACTCCCTCCCCTTCGAGACAGCTCCTCCAGCCATGCCACCGCAGAACCACCGTGTGTCGGGGGACCACTTGGCACTTCTGAGGGAGGAAGTTACGGCCCTCTTGGCCAAGGGGGCCATCGAGCGCGTTCCTGGGCCAGAAGTAGGAAGTGGTTGCTATTCCCACTACTTTCTGGTACCCAAGAAGGACAAAGGGGGCCTACGTCCTATCTTGGGCCTAAGGAACGTCAACGGCTTCCTCCGGAAGGAGTAGTTCAAGATGTTGACTTTAGCTCAGGTCTTGGCTGCTCTCGACCCGCAAGACTGGATGATAGCGTTGGACTTGCAGGATGCGTATTTTCACATCCCCGTCCTGCCGGCCCACCGGCGTTACCTGCGGTTCACGGTAGGCCTAGAGCATTTTCAGTTTATCGTGCTCCCCTTCGGCCTTACCAGCGCCCCACGGGTGTTCACCAAGGTGGTGGCGGTGGTCGCAGCTCATCTGCGCATATTGGGGGTCTCAGTCTTCCCCTATCTAGACGACTGGTTGTTGAAGGCGGGCTCGCCCCAGACAGTCGTCCACCACCTTCAGATGACGGCAGACCTCCTGCACGAGCTGGGGTTCTCCATCAATGTGCCGAAATCACACCTGTGTCCCTCTCAGAAGCTCCTTTTCATCGGAGCGGTTCTCGAGTCTGCGCAGTTTCGGGTCTATCCTCCGGAACGGCGAGTCCAGGATATACAGGCTTTGATTCCCATCTTTCAGACGTTATCCCGGGTTTCGGTCAGGTTGACGCTGCGGCTGCTGGGGCTGATGGCTTCCTGCATCCTTCTGGTGCATCACACCCGGTGGCAGATGCGGGCTCTGCAGTGGGACCTGAAGTTTCAGTGGGCCCAGCATCAGGGCAATCTGTCCGACCATGTCTTGATCTCGGAGGGCACTGCAAGACAACTGCAGTGGTGGCTTACGGACCGCGATTGGGTCAGAGGCAGATCCCTCTCCCTTCCCCAACCGGAGCACATTGTTGTGACGGACGCGTCCCTCCAGGGCTGGGGAGGCCACCTGGGAGAGGCAGAGATCAGAGGCATCTGGTCTCCGGCGGAGTCCCGGCTCCATATAAACTTGTTGGAGCTCAGGGCGATTCGTTTGGCACTGAAAGCATTCCTCCCCTTTGTCAACGGGAGTGTAGTGCAGGTGTTCACGGACAACACCACCGCCATGTGGTACTGCAACAAACAGGGCGGGGTGGGGTCGTGGACCCTCTGCCAGGAGGCTCTGCGCCTCTGGCAATGGCTGGAACATCAGGGCGTGACTCTGACGGTTCAACACCTGTCAGGTTCTCTGAACGCCAGGGCGGACGAACTCAGCCGTCGGTGCTCGATGGATCACGAATGGCGTCTGAACTCGGACGTGGCGCAAGGCCTCTTTCGGCAATGGGGAGAGGCTTGGTTAGATCTATTCGCCACAGAAGAGAACGCGCAATGTCATCAGTTCTGCGCGTTGGAGTTTCCAAGACGGCACTCGCACGGCGACGCCTTTCAGCGCGAGTGGAGTTGCGGTCTGTTATACGCCTTTCCGCCTATACCACTTCTGCCCAGAGTGCTGAAGAAGATCAGGCGCGACCGGGCCCAAGTCATCCTTGTGGCTCCGGACTGGGCTCGAAGGTACTGGTATCCCGAGCTACTCAGCATGTCAGTCGGTCCCCCGATCCGCCTGCCCCTTCAGGAGGACCTTCTGTCGCAGCAGCAGGGGACGGTCCTCCACCCGAACCTGTCCAGCCTCCACCTCCATGCGTGGAGATTGAGCGGCGGCAGTTGAGGCCATTTGACTTGCCTCCTGAAGTCTGTGATGTGATTCTGGCAGCCAGGCGTTCCTCCACGAAATCGGTATACGCCTGTCGGTGGAACAAGTTTGTGGCATGGTGCACAGCAAAGGCTGTGGATCCTCTTTCTGCCCCTCTTTCTGAGGTTCTTCTCTTCCTTCTTTCTCTTGCCCAGCAGGGCTCTGCTCTGGGCACTATCAAGGGCTACCTTTCTGCCCTTTCGGCCTTTCTGAGGCTGCCTGATCAACCTTCTTTGTTCAAGCCCCCCATTGTAACAAGATTCTTGAAGGGCATCACACATATGTATCCACCTGTTCCGTTTGTGATGCCTCAGTGGGACTTGAACCTGGTTCTAACATTCTTGATGTGTGCTCCCTTTGGGCCCCTTCATTCCTGTCCTCTCCGTCTCCTGACTTTGAGTGAGCTCCAGGCTCTTTCTGTCAAACCTCCTTTCATGTCCATTCATCCAGACAAGGTGGTTCTGAGAACTAGACCTTCTTTCCTGCCCAAAGTTGTCTCTGCTTTTCACATCGGGCAGTCCATCACCCTCCCTTCCTTCTTCCCGCCTCCGCATCCTTCAAAGGATGAAGAACGGCTCCATCGTCTGGACCCAAAACGTGCGCTTTCATTTTATATGGATCGCACACACCAGTTCCGGGTGGATGACCAACTGTTTGTTGGCTACGTGGGTGCGAAGAAGGGACGGGCGGTACATAAACGGACCATCTCTCGGTGGGTCGTTCTGTGCATCAAAGCGTGCTACTCTTTGGCTCGGAAGGAGCCTCCTGTTGGGCTGAGGGCCCATTCCACTCGGGCCACGGGTGCTACTACTGCCCTGGGGCGGGGAGTCCCCTTGCAGGACATATGCCAGGCGGCTACGTGGGCCTCGCTGCACACTTTCGCGTGGCACTACTGCCTGGACGGTCAAGTCCGGAGGGATGGCTTCTTTGGCCGTTCTGTCCTCCAGGACTTTCTGGTGTAGGATTGTATTGGTTCCCAGACCCACCACCGGGGTTGGTATTGCTGGGGTATCTATTCTAAGGTAAGGAATCTAATACTAACGTGTTTCTTTCAGATGAACAAGTTACTTACCTTCGGTAACGATATATCTGTAAGAAACATTAGTTAGTATTAGATTCCTTACCGCCCCACCCATCCTCCCCGTTCTGCGAACTGATACCTAGGGTTTCGGACATCCCTTTCAGGGCCCTAGTTTCAAATGGCACCAGTGTTGGTTCTCACATGGCTCTGCGTGTTCTGGCGCGGAAAAGCTGTGTGCAAAGAACTGACGTCAGCGCGCGGAGGCGGCGTCTATATACTCCAGCGATGTCATCACGGCGCACGACGCCAACGACGGACGCCGAGCCGCAGACGACGCCTACCGACGCGCAGGGGTACTGCTACACAAAAGTTTGCGGATCCAGACTGACGCCTGGGGTTATTCTAAGGTAAGGAATCTAATACTAACTAATGTTTCTTACAGATATATCGTTACCGAAGGTAAGTAACTTGTTCGTTAGGAGACTAATTTTTATTGTTTGGCTGGCATTGTTTTAAAGTACTATTCTGTTTAGTAAAAGCAGAAAAAAGTCCATTCTCTGTGGAAGAGTATCCCTTTTTCACCTCAGAGCATTGTTGAGGGTCACCACTGTTTCACCTGAACATAGAATAAGTTACTGAAATGCATAGGAGCCATAAAATGTTACTAGATAATTTTAGGATTTGCTTTCTGCTTAGGGTTGTGAAAAATTATAATTCTGTTTGTAATAGTTGTCACTACTTTCTCCTGTTGTCTATATGTTCTTAATAACGTGTTTTCTAGTGTTTTTTAAAACATGACGTTGTCATTTATGGGTGGGATTGTTTTTTCTACTCAATTGACTTCTGCTCCCACTTCCCAACCTATGTCTTTTCCTACTACTGCTTCTTTGCATTCTTTTCACCCTTTTCCTGAACATGAGAAGGCTAGAAGATCAGAATTCGTAAACAATTATTTTGTACAGTTTCTGCATCAACACCAGGTAGTAGTGAACATCACTAATTGTTGGGTGTGTGATCTTATGCCACCTACTA
Source organism: Lissotriton vulgaris (assembly GCF_964263255.1). Classification (NCBI taxonomy): domain Eukaryota; kingdom Metazoa; phylum Chordata; class Amphibia; order Caudata; family Salamandridae; genus Lissotriton; species Lissotriton vulgaris. The sequence continues at coordinate 114,201 of NW_028252614.1, read as the reverse complement.
CAGATAGAGGTATTCCCTATTTTGTCCTGCCATTTGTGGCCTTTGTGCTACTACATGTGTAAGGAGACCTGTCCCGATAGAGTTGCTAAGTAATAGGATTATGCTCCAGCAACATCTTGATGATCTGATGAATATAGACCTGGATTCAGATTGACATGAGTTTAGGTGATTGCCTATGTAAGGACAAAAGGAGGGACTGAGGTTCCGTGAATTCTGAACCTGGGTCATAAAGGTTTGGTAACAGCGAACCGTAAACAGTGAGTTCAGCAAGTATGAGGGTTTTCATCATGTTACACCGATGGATTCACTGTGTATTTGAAGATTTCGTTCTGAACCATGGGTTCCATTTTGTGCATGGCAGCCATTTTGTAGTTGCCCTCACATAGGCTGATGATTTTAGCTGACTTTTGAATGACCTGAGTGAACTGACCCTGTTGCCTGAAGCTGACCTTGTTAGACCAGTTCCTTGCCCAGTAGCTGATCAAGATTAAAGATCAGAGCACAGGAGATTGTAAAGTTTGGTATGCACATACACACCCCTTATCCTACCTCTCATCTGTTTCTGTTTGTTCTTTTTATGACCTGTTTACGATATGGGTTGTGGTCTTTTATTATGGGTTTGTTCAGCTTGTGTAAGAAGGAATGTTTGGTTTTTTGCATGGTTGCAAAAGCTAGGACTGCCCTTACTGTTTTGCTGAGTCATTTAACCCTAAAACATATAAAAAGCCTCTGTTCTCTGTATTCCTCAGACTACCTCATTCAGTTACTACGGTTTCTGTGTGACGTGGCCTCATTTATTACATTTAATAAAGATGTCTTTTCATATTTCAGCTTCTGTGCCAAGTTCTTTATTGATATTAGTAAGACCCCTGAGAATGAAGGTTTTCCATTTCCTCAGTGTCACAAAAGTGACGCAACTCCCGCAATGGATCATTACACATGGGCAAGTCCCATGTGAAATGTGCCTGCGTCAGTCTTATGCCTGCCATCAGGCAGGCGTAAGATATTGACGCATTTGGGTCCTAGAAGTGGCGCAGTGAAATCTTATAGATTTCACTGCGTCACTTCTACTAGGCTTACTTGTGTGGGAACGCCCCCCCCCTGTTTACATTATACCTAGCGCAGGTATAATGTGGCGCAGGGGTTTACAAAGTGACGCATCTACCTAGATGCATCACTTTGTAAATATGGTGCAACAAGGCACATTTTTTACGCCACTGGTGCGTCACAAAAAGTGACGCACCGGCGGCGCAAAAGTGATGCAAGGGCTCATAAATAAGCCCATATATATCTTTATTCTGCCTTTTCTTACTGCTGGGCTCAACCTGCCTTACTTAAGCATTAATAGCTAAAAGAAGAGATAGCATTTTTAGCATTTCACAAATTAAGTTCCAAGTCATTCCGCCTAATATGACATATCATATACTTTGTGATAATCTCTGTATTTCTGACTCTCTGCTCGTGGTCGAAACTCTGAGACATCCCAGAGCTGAAATACAAATTAAACCTTTAAAATGGATGAGATTAAACATCTGAACTACAACATTCGTTTCTGTACCAATAACTACCTTCAGTAATTGTGAATTGCATCTGTCCTTAAATTATTTGTAACATAACAAGCTCTTTAGCTGTACCATTTTGAATACACATTAGTATTTTTCAGTTTATCTTGGTAACAAACAATCTCTTCCCCACCACTGTCTATAGCCTTATAGCCCGCCGTAGATGGCTATACCTGCTATTAAAGGCCCTCTCCAGCGTTAAAGGACCGAGCCGAATGCGATGGCCTTTAACAAGGGAGAGGGACTTTAATATAGCCTTATAGCCCGCCGTAGCGGGCTGTACCGGCTATTAAAGGCCCGCTGAATCGGTAAAGGCCCGAGCCGAAAGCGAGGGACTTTAACGAGACAGCGGGACTTTAATAGCCAGTATAGCCCTGCTACGAAGGGCTAAAAGGCTATTAGAACATTCTGCCACTAGAGGGGAGAATGTTCTAACAAATTAAACAAAGGGTTCTCGAAGCTCGAGGGGATATAAATCCCCTCGAGCTTCGAGAAGCCTTTGAAGAACATTGAAATGTTGCTCTGCAGGCCTTTACCGGCCCTTAGAAGCAGGGAGCACTCCATTGTCTGCAATGGAGCTCCCAACATTCCAATGTTCTAATATAGTTTAATAAGGGTCAAGAGTCAAGGGACTCTGGGGAAAGGAAAACACCCCGCCGCCATCACCGGCGAGATCGCTAGCCACGCCCCTTTTTAGGCCACGCCCCGCCTTCATTATTTAAGCCTCGCTGACTACAAGCACGGCTGTGACATCTCTTTCTCCTGAGGCGAAAAGCCGGGAGTAGGCAAATCTCTGCACTTATTTTAAAGTACTGTTTTACCTTTCACTTGCTGCACCACCTGCTCCCCTTGGGGCCACACTATCCTGTCTTCAGCGGACCGAGCGCTGTCACGGGACTCTGGGGAAAGGAAAACACCCCGCCGCCATCACCGGCGAGATCGCTGGCCACGCCCCTTTTTAGGCCACACCCTCCCTTTGCCGTCTTCCAACACCCATAAAAATGTGCCATTTCAGGAAGCGCAGCGGACGAGCGCAGCGGGCGCGCCGTTTGCGCGCCGAAGGCGCGCCTAAGGCAGGCCCGTCTGCGCCCGTCTGCGCCAGACCGGGCCCTGGGGCCAGCCAGGCTGGCCATATCATCACATATTCAGCCACTTCCCTGCGGGACTTACAGTCTCCCAACCTCACACCCTCCCCTTCCACCATCAGACGCATCCTCACGGCCGACATTGCCCATCCAGATCGGCATTCCACCAATGTGGGCACACCTCCTAGTCAGTCTACTCAGAGCAACACCACCATCAGAGTCCTCTACCTAAATACCCGATCCTTAGTAAAACATCACGCCGACATCTTCATCCTCCTTTCTAATGAAAAACCCGACGTCCTCCTGCTGACTGAAACTTGGCTGACAGCGGACTCACTCCCTGACATTCTGGCAGCCCTCCCCCCGGACTACTACATCCTCCGCGCTGACCGACCGGGAAACCGCCCGGGGGGTGGGGTAGCGGCCATAATTTCCAAACATCTGAACTCCACTTCCACCTCATCCATATCCCTCCTGGGAGCCGACAATCTCATCTTCAGCTTAAACATGGATAGCGGGGCCTTAACTTTCCTTCTTCTCTACCGCCCCCCTCAACCGATGCCAACTTTCGCGGTCACTTTGTCTGATCAGTTGATCAATCTCCTCACTTCCCATCCCAGTTTCGCACTATTTGGCGATTTAAATTACTGGTTCAATGACATCAATGCCGGGCCCCATGCCTCGGAGGCCTTCGAGGCCCTCACTAGTCTCAATCTGTCCCAACAAATTACTCTGCCCACACACATCAAGGGCCATATTCTAGACCAAATATGGACCCAAAACCTCACTCTATCCCCCCCCTCCGTTTCACCTTGCACTTGGTCAGACCACCATTTAATAGACACCACTCTCACGATCAGTGGCAAACCCCCCATCCCGCTGATGGCCGGAGGTCTGTCTCGCAAATGGAACGCTTATGATGCGGAAGGATTTCTCGCGAACCTATCAGACACCCGCCCTGCCCCTATCCCATCCACTAATGTGGACATACTAGAAAATGACATCTCCCTCTGGCTGCAGTCAGCCAGTGACAAATTCGCCCCCCTTACCAAATTTCCCCCGACTAGACATCAAAACTCCCACAGATGGTTTTCGGATGACCTCAAAAAACTGAAGGTACGTCAATCAGAAAGGGCATGGAGACGTAACTACTCCGAAACAGCTAGATTACAATATACCTCAGCTCGCAGAGACTATAAAATTGCCATAGTTTCTGCCAAATCTACTCACTTCTCGGACAGAATCTCTTCCTCGGACAACAAATCCAAAGAAATTTTTAAAATTATGAATGAACTGACTTCTGACGACAGAACTCTCCCAGGCCAGACTCCCACCCAAGAAACCTGCGACGCCCTCAACCTTTTTTTCGTCCAAAAAATCAACAAAATTAAGGCATCGATCTCCACCACCCCTCAGATCGCCCCCCTGGAATCTTTTTTCAACAACCCTTCTGTTTTCACTGAATTCCCCCCCATCAATCCGATCTCCCTAGTACAGCTCGCATCCCGGTTAAAATCAGGTTCCCCAAACGATGGCTGCCCACCCTCAGTCCTGCGCACAGTATGTCACTCCTTACCTGAATGCATACTACCTCTCTTGAACAGCTCACTCAGCACAGGAACTGTCCCGAGATCCTTCAAAGAAGCCATCCTTGTCCCACTATTAAAAAACCAGGCGCGGACCCAGCGGAACTCTCCAATTATCGCCCTATATCGCTTCTGCCTTACTTCTCTAAACTCCTCGAAGCACATGTCACCAGTTGCCTCTCCAATTTCATTGAGTCCTCTGGTTATCTGGAGCCTAATCAGGCCGGCTTCAGGCCGTCATTCTCTACTGAAGCCGTCATCCTAGCTGTCCTCGACACACTAAGGAGAAATGCCGACTCAGGAACACCCCAGGCTCTCGTTCTCCTGGACCTCTCGGCCGCGTTCGACACGGTTGACCATAACATCTTGCTCAACCGTGTCGAACAGGCTGGCATCCAGGGCTCCGCCTTCAACTGGATCTGCTCTTTTCTATCTGACAGATCCCAAGCCGTCCGCCTGGGCCCCTACACAGCTCCCAAGACCCCCACAACCTGCGGAGTCCCCCAGGGATCCTCCCTGTCTCCCCTCCTGTTCAATATGTACCTCCAGCCCCTACTCCATTCACTCCGTAACTGGGACATTACAGTTTTTAACTACGCCGACGATTTGCAGATTATTTTTCCACTCAATTCTCCCAATGCAATAGATAATTTTCACTCTGCTATGCTTCATATCCAAGATTGGATGAACTCCAACCAGTTGAAGCTAAACCCCGGGAAAACCGAGCTCCTCCTCCCGGGCTCCAGCTTTTCTTCCTGGGGAACCCAGTTCTGGCCCTCCGAACTGGGCCCCTCGCCGATCCCTTTCACCTCTGTAAAAAGCCTCGGCGTAATTATTGATGCCGAACTCTCCCTCCGACCTCATATCGGCTCCGTGATTTCATCCTGCTCCTTCCAGCTCAGGAAAATCCGGAAGGTCAGCCATCTGCTTCCCACACCTGCCCTGACCCAGGTTATCATCTCTCTTGTGCTTTCCCGTTTGGACTTTTCCAACTCCATCTATCATGGACTTCCAAAAACTCTCCTCCACCGCCTTCAGGTGGTCCAAAATCAGGCGGCCCGAATCATCTTTAAATCTCCCAAATGGCAATCTGCCAAACCAATGATACACAAACTTCACTGGTTACCAATTGAACAAAGGGTGGCCTTTAAGTTGGGCTGTCTCACGTACAAAGCCCTCAACTGCCCCAGCCCTGTCTTTTTGAGTTCCCTTATCATTCCTTACTGTCCAAACCGCAACCTCCGTTCCACCTATCAAAAATCACTTATCACACCCAAAACCAGAACTAACAAATTCGGTGGACGAAGATTTGCCTTTTTAGCTCCGAAACTCTGGAACTCCCTTCCTCTGAACATCAAATCAAGCAGCTCCCTCCTTCATTTTAGGAAGTTGCTTAAAACTTTTCTTTTTCCCTCACCCTGCTAACTCTGCACTTTACCTCAGTCCCGGAATTCGATGTCCCTTAGCGCCAGGAAACCCATGGTGTCAGCGCGCTCTACAAATTTCATTTAATAATAATAATAATAAAAATAACCTACGTGAGTAAAAAATAAAATATGAAACGTCTGTACAATCATTACTCTGGTAGAACAGTAAGTGCAAGAAGATTTCAGAATCGTACGAATGACTCAAGTAAGTAAAAAAAAAATCTTTCCCTGGAGCATGCTCTCTACATACCTTGGATAAATGACATTGAAAATCGGTACATTAATTTAGATATTCAAGAATATTTTGGAAACCCATGGTCTTTGCAACTCAACCAAAGATAAACTGAAGGCTCTGTTTGTTGGGTATTGTGATGTGGTTTGCAAGGAGGGCCATAAAACTAGAGTAATTTCACACTATCACTTGCTAACTACAGAGGACATTCAACCATATTTAGCTGGGTTATGAATATACAGCACAGATGTAAGTTTCGTTTTAATACAGTCCATCTTTTAGTAGTGTTCCCTGAAAAGTATGTTAGCATTGAGAACCTCCCTCCGTTTGCCTGTGATGACTTCTCAATACGAATTATTTTACAGATTTTATTCTGGGCTGAGGCATCATTACATTAAACCGCTGTTATGAAGTATACATTTTAACTAATGTCGATCTGCTTTTATTATTCCGCAAAAGCTTTAAACCCCTGCTATCGGCATAGCCATTTCCAGTTTTATTTGGCTGGCCTGAAATATTAGAAGTTCACTGGCTTCTGAGAATTAATTTCTAGGATTTATTGATTTTTGCAAACTAGGTTTGTTCATTTATGTGTGATGAACTGTAATGATTATAGCTGCAGATGTTTGACTGTTTTATAGTTCTTAATTAATTGTTGGAATTTGATGATGTCTCCTATGATTTTAATGTGAACCGCATAAAGTCATTTGATGATGATAATAGTGTACAAATATTAAGTCTAAATCCTTGACCTCAAGTGCTATCCATAATGCTTCTCTGTAACCAACAGCCTTTGAATACTCTAGATGTAGCACATAGTATTCCAACCGCCCAATATGCTTATCACAACTGCGATTAGAAGTGCCTCTCTCTCCCACTTCAAAACATGGATTATTCTCCATTGAAAAACAACCTTAATACAAATTTAAAAATTAACTTAGATGTTACTTAGAAGAGGCTGTGATGAGTTGAAGATGCATGTTTACCTTAAAGTGGCAGTGCAGTTGTGTAAGTTAGAGTTTAGCTTTCTTGTTTGCTCCCCAGTATTAATCATTCTTTTAGATATAACAGGGAAAATAATATGAAACTATGTTGGTATCATATCCAAATTTGATTTTTAAAGCTAAGATTAACTTCAGATACTCATTTTCCATTACCTTTTTTGTACTGAAAAAGTGTTCAGAGATCCCTACAGGGGGTGGGCAGCTACATTCACAGTGAGAGTGGGATGGTCGATCCGTCACAGTGTTGGAGGCAAATCTATTAAGCAAACAACAAGAATGATAAGTTAACAATACAATATGGGTTTATTACTATACTGCAATGAGGATCAGTCACTACAGGAGAAAAGAAAGAAACTTTATTGCAGGATTTAAAAAAAACCTTTGCACAGTACTAGAGATAAAATGTGTTGGTACTTATTAAATTGTAAAAATATAGATAAAAATGTGACACTTATTGGGTTGGATAACAGTAGGACCCTGGTAACAGTGATAAGAGAATGCCCAGCCCTCCACATGTCCAAGCTCTCTTATTTATGCCCTGCACTGCAGGTATTTTTGAAAACAATCCCTTCAAGATAATTGTGGCCAAGATTGTGTTTTGCAGTCTAAAGGTGACCAGCCTGTGCGCACAGCCCTTTATTTATGTCAATTGTGCTTTTGCCGTTCCAACGGGTTTTCTTATGTCAGCGTGCCCTCAGGGCAATAATTCTCAATATTGTGGAGGTCCATGGATCTGCGCCTCTGGCTGAGGTAGCGATCGGCATCTCCTCTTCCCTAGTTTTTTTTACTGCGCAGTCCATAAACCTCACCAGTGCGCAGTTTAAATGTGTGTTCCGTCAGTCGAAGCTGGCCAATACTGCAGATCTACATGATCTGACTTCCTTGTTATTCCAGGCACTCCATAGGAGGAACCTTCTTTCTTTCAGGAGGCTGGGGCACAGGCACACAACATGAATTATGTCTTCCCTCTGGTTGCCGCAGAATCGACATTTTTCCGGGGCTTGTTCTCTTTTCCATTTGGGAAGGTGGCAGGACAAGTTAATCACCCCCAATCTTAATTTAAAAAAACAGAGTTTAGTGCTTGCATTGAAGGTACAAGTTAAATAGCTCTGAGGTGTCAGCTGATCGTATGAGGTGAGAGTCGTCCAACCATGGCTTCTTCTTGCAAGGCTCGCCTTGTCTTCCATTGAGTAGAGCTTTTTTGTACTTTTTTTTGCTAGCCTTTTAAAGTCGTTTTGGCTGACATGTAGTTCCCATACATCACTCAGGCCTAAGGTTTTTAGCCCACTTGACATATATCGATGCCCCGCTTGCCATTGTTTTGTATTCAGATTGGACCATAGGTGTTCTGCTAAACTGCCCTCTTTTGATAACCTCAGCTTGTGGCAGCACATTTGGAAATTCATCATTCTACCCAATGTTTTCTTGCAGATGCCCAGTTCCAGCCTGATTTGTGCCGGTGACGTGAAAGATGGTAACTGGAAGACAGTTCCAATTTTTCTGTTGCTATAATTGTGTCTAATTGACCTCTGTCCAATCCATTATGCACCTCGCTTCCATATGTTAGGATTGGGATGACTTTTGCCTGCGCCACCTGTAGTGTTGGAGCTAATGTTGGGCCAAGTAATTCCTTATGGACGGAGCTGAGAACAAATGCTAGCACTGTATCTTTCTTTTTTTGTTCTCCTATGTGGTTTTTGTATCTTCCGTTGTTGTTGAAGAGTACTTCTAGATACTTGTGACATTTGGATTCTGTCATTCTTTCAGAGTTTAAGACCCATGTCAACTTTTTTGGCCTTCCTGGGCGAACCGCCAAGATTTTTGTTTTCTTGTTATTTATCTCAAGCTCGTTCTTATGTGAGTATGCGGCAGATGCATCCATAAGTCTTTGTAAGCCCACCTTTGTGCTACTTAGGAGAACCACGTCAAATGAATATGAAAGGTTTGACAGCTGTAAGCTGCCTAGTTTAGGAGCATGAGAATTTACTGTGTTAATGGCTTCCGGGAGATCTGCTACAAATAGATTAAAAGGTGTTCAGAGATCCCCCAACATGAGTAGGGATATTCAATTCTTTTGAATTCAATGACTACTCCGATTACATGTTACTATTCCTTTTCTAAAGGGGGTGGGTAGTTTCATTCACAGTGAGAGTGAGACGGTAGATCGGTCACAGTGTTGGAGGGAAATCTATTAAACAAACACCAAGAATGACAAGTTAAAAATACAATATGGGTTTATTACAATACTTCAATGAGGATCAGTCACTACAGGAGAGATCAGTTCACCTCAAAGGCGCTACATCTTGATGTCTCTCTCTTTAGCTTGGAATCAGCTGTATTTATTCTGCCAAACCATAAAGGAATAGGTCACATGTTGACCATTGACGTAAGCAATGTTCACACAAGATCGCATCAGTAGATATAGCAATTTCTCGAATACAGAAGCGCACGTAGGTGGGCATAGCCTCACATGATGAGCGTTGAAACCCCTCTGTGGGTTTTGGTTCTCGAAATGTAGGCGGAGCAAAGACATATGTTCGAGGCATCTGAGCTGTAAATCATATGCTTTAGCATAGATCGCCATCTACTGTTGGGTCTGGATGTTTGCACTTTGTTTTTCTTCGAAGAAGTTTTTCCAGTCACGAGCTAGGTGACTCCACCTTTCGGTGATAGTGCACATGTACATCAACTTCATCCTTAGATTGTTTTTTTTCGCCATCAGGTTTGGATGTGTATTGCTGCGCTCCGGTTCGTGATCGTTTTCTAACTCCTTCGACGCTCAATCCTCTACCCTCGACGGTCTTGTCATCGATCGCGGATCCCCATTCGACGCGCATCGTTTCAACTGAGAAAATCTTCGATCGAGAAACTCGAGGCGGGCAATTGGGCTTACTTGTGCCGACCGCGCTAGCAATCAATGGAACAGACTCCATTTAAATCTATGTCCCTGGTTATGTCCCTGGTGTCGTGCTCAGTTTCCACGCACCGATTTGCACGAGGTCTGCAACCTCTGCTTATCCCCAAACACAGCAAAAAGGACTGTGACGCGTGTTTATCGTTCCGATCGAAGAACATTTGTGATCGTCTGGCTCAACACCACGAGATGCAACATCACAGTGGCTCCGTACCGGACATCTTTGGCGAAGATCCTGATATCCAACATCCAGTTGAAGGAGCCGAAGAAGAAGAGCAGTTCTCCGTGTCGAAGCAGACTCTTAAATGGAAGAACAGCACATTACTCCGGGTCAGCGTATCATGAATACTGATTCTCCTGTGCCCAGTCAACATAAAACAAAGGCTCCCGTACCCCCTTTGCCTTCGGGTTCAGGTCGGCACTGACAAAAAAATTCAGATGCCACGCCTTTCAGCCCGGCTAAGAAAAATAAAGAGAAGCCTTCCGCGCGGACTTGAGCCTGCCCCATTCTGGTGCTGAACCAACACCTTCGGAACCGAAACATAAGTCAAAGCATCTACCAGTCACCACACCACTGGGACCTAAGACTACACCTTCGACACCGAAGACTTTGGAGCAGAAAGTCCCCACACCTGAAGGTTCGGAGCCAAAATCCTCCACACCTACAGGTTCGGAGCCTAAATCCTCCACACCTAAAGGCTTGCAGTCGAAACCTCCTGCACCGAAACAATTGGAGCCGAAATCTTCAGCACCAAAAGGCTCGGAGCCGAAACCTTCGACACCCAAAGGGCCGGTGTCGAAATCAGCACATAAAGAAAAGGACACTCCCTCCACAGAGTCTCGGTCTGATGAACCACCTTTTGATCCAAAACAGAAAAGACTTGTCATTAACCCTCAAACAGGTCACATTCATGCCACTCTTCCCAAAAAAACAAAAGATTGATCTCTCAGAGGACTCTCCTATACCTCCTAAGAAAAAGGATATGGGTACTAACCCTTCTCCCCTTTACATTTCTCCTCCCTCTCCTCCTCCTAATCCTAATTTGATTATCACACCATCAAATTCACCACCACCTCCACTTTCACCTACCACACAGGATGACGATTATGGGGATGGGGATGCGGACGAAGAGCAGTATATATCACAAGATCAGGATATACCACAAGACACTGACCCTTGGGAAAATTATAATAAGGAACCGGATACAGACAACACCCCTGACCTCTATCCCTCTAGACTCACACTTTACCAATGCTAAAAGGCATGTTAAAGCACACAGATGAAGTATTTAAAGACCGGGATAGGGCAAGAATACTCACACCCAGAGTAGACAAGAAATATAAACCCACTCCTACCGATCCTGCTTACATCAAAGGTCAGGTGCCTTTGGACTCTCTTATAGTCTCTAACGCTTGCAAGAGAGCTAACTCTCAAACCACAGGTGAGGCCTCCCTCATGACAAGGAGTCCAAGCTCATTGATGCCTCAAGTAAGAGAGTGGCTACAAAGGCTGCAAATCATTGGCGTATTGCAAACGCTCGGGCTCTGCTAGCACGCTATGATAAGGCTCATTTCGCTGAATTAGTATGCAACATGCAAAATGTAATATCACAATTTCAGCCTCAACACTTGTTACCAGCCCGAGTATTTATGCAATTGTTCGGAATGATGGCTTCTTGCATTCTAATTGTTCCTTATGCAAGACTCCAAATGCGTCCCCTACAGGAATGCTTAGCACGGCAGTGGAACCAGGCTCTGGGTCTGCTGACAGATCTAGTGTTGGTGGACGGCTGCACCCATCGCTCTCTGCAGTGGTGGAACATACAAAACCTTTCCAAGGGGCGGCCATTCGTTGCCCCGGTTCCACAGATAGTGCTAACAGCAGACGCATCGCTCACTGGTTGGGGAGTGCATCTTCAAAAACATACCATTCAGGGCATGTGGACTGCACAACAAAAATAACTCCACATAAACTACCTAGAACTGCTAGTAGTTTTTCTAGCACTAAAGCCTTTCAACTGCATTTAGTAGGCAAATCTGTCTTAGTTTGGACAGACAACATGACAGCAAAGTACTACATACAAAAACAGGGGGAGAAACACTCTTTACAGCTTTCACTACTAGCTCACTGCATCTGGAGATGGGCCATACCTCAAAAAATATATCTCCTTCCAGAACACCTTCCAGGAGTAAACAACTATATTGCAGATCTGCTAAGTTGTCAGCGACAGGAGATCCACGAGTGGGAACTATATCCTCAACTCCTTCTCCATTCTTCCGCCTGTGGTGTTACCCAGAAATAGATCTGTTCGCCACACTCCTCAACGCAAAATGTCCAAGCTTTGTGTCCAGGTACCCACACCCATTGTTCAAAGGCAATGCCCTATGGATGAACTGGTCAGGAAGATTTACATACGCTTATCCACCTCTCCCACTAATTCCGTTACTGGTTCAGAAACTCAAACAGCACTCCCTGACACTGATCCTAGTTGCTCCCATCTGGGCCGGACAACCCTAGTTCGCAACCTTGGTGGAACTATCAGTAGTTCTTCACCAAAAACGATATATTTCCCCTAGGTTTCTCACTCAGAACCATGGAGAGATAAGACATTCAGATATCAGTCATCTCAACCTTGCGATCTGGCATGTGAAATCGTAGAGTTTGGCTACATTAATCTTCTGCCAGACAGCATGAATGTTATCAAAGAGGCTAGACGCCCTACCACAAGAGCATGCTAGGCAGCAAAGTGGAAGCGATTTGGACTTTACTGTAACAACAATTAGGTGAATCCACTAGATGCTTCTATGTAAAACATCATTTGTTATCTGTTACACCTTCAGCGTTCTAATTTAGCGTATACATCTATACGCTTACATCTTGCTGTAATAGCTGCATACCTGCAAAACAGACAACGTCTCTGTTTAGAGTGCCCAATATTAAAGCTTTTATGGAAGGACTTAAAAGAATCATGCCTCCTAGACCTCCACCTTCTCCGGTGTGGAACCTAAACATAGTTCTTGCAAGACTCATGGGTCCACCCTGTGAGCCATTGCACAAATGTGAACTACAATTTCTCACATGGAAGGTAGCCTTCCTTATCGCCATCACATCTCTAAGAAGAGTGGGTGAGCTTCAGGCACTAACTATAAAAGAACCATTTTTGCAAATACACCAAAACAAAGTGGTTCTTAGGACTAATCCCAAATTTGTACCCAAAGTTGTCTCTGCCTTTCAAATCAACCAGTCTGTTGAGTTGCCTGTATTATTCCCTCAACCAGATTCAGTGGCTGCTCTTCACACATTAGGGGGTCGATTCCGATTCGGGAAAGAAAACCGTCCTACGATTTGTATTTGTAGCCGTTTCCAAAGATTCCGTCCGAATGTAAACGAACCGTGCGAAAAAGTAGCGAAAAACCGTACGATACGTACTCGGCTACTGAACCGTACAATTTGTAAACATGGCGTACGACCCGCCAAGTACGATGCTGATCGGAGACCGTGAACGAGATTCGTACGGGAAATGTCCGTCGCATATGAACTGCGATTTGTACGCAAAACATCGCGTATGAGAGAACCGCACAATAAAATACAAAGCGAACCCCCCCTCAATGAAGGGCACGTGTACCCCGCTAATACGTCGCGTATGCTAGATCCACACAATAAAGTACGAAACAAACCCACCTCAAAAAACACAGGTGTACCCCTAAAACAGCACAAGGAGTGTACAAACCATTGGAAATCAATGTCCTGTCCAAATTCAAAGTGACAAACAGAGGGCCCAACTCAGACCCACCCCTTATAACACACCCACCCAAAAATTCAAAGCAAGCCACACCCGCAAATGGAGCAATAAAAGGGGCCCACACACACACAAACCAGCATCCTTTGCAACATACACAATTACATACAGAGACTGACAACACACCAACAACCTCATACATCCACCTTCACGCATACCCCCAATCATATTCAGACCCACACACCCCCTTCACATTCAGACCCACAATCCCCCATCCATACACACCGTCACCCCTCCAATCACATTCGCACCACAACATGTCTACACAAAAGAATCCAAAGTTCACAAACCAGGAGATGGAGATCCTTGCAGATGAAGTCATCAGAGTAGAGCCACAGCTGTTTGGTGCATTGGTCAGACAGACCAGCATAGCTGACAAAACCAGGCTGTGGGAGAGGATCATCAATAGGGTCAATGCTGTTGCACCCATCAGGCGCACAAGGAAGGATTGCCAGGCCAGGTGGTACGATCTGCGGAGGATGGTCAAACGCAAGATGGATGAGGACTACGCCAATAGCCAATTCACTGGAGGTGGTGGTCCCCGCAGACCAGTACAGTACCAGCCCTGGGAGGAGAAGGTCATGGCCCTGCTACCAACGGTGGGAATACATGGAATTCCAGGAGTCGTGGAGCCTGGTGAGTATACCAGCAACTCATGTGAAATGGGGGGGGGACCCAGAAGTCACACAAAATAAGAAGGGTGAGTGTAGAGGACTCCCAGCAGTGCCCAGACATAGGAGGGGCTTGTGCAGAGGACTCTCAGCAGTGCCCAGACATAGGAGGGGTGAGTGCAGAGGACTCCCAGCAGTGCCCAGACATAGGAGGGGTGTGTGGATATGACTCCCAGCAGTGCCCAGACATAGGAGGGGGGTGCGGATATGACTCCCAGCAGTGCCCAGACATAGGAGTGGGGTGCGGATATGACTCCCAGCAGTGCCCAGACATAGGAGGGGGATGTGGATATGACTCCCAGCAGTGTCCAGACATAGGAGGGGGTGTGGATATGACTCCCAGCAGTGCCCAGACATAGGAGGGGGTGTGCAGAGGACTCCCAACAGTGCCCAGACATAGGAGGGGAGTGTGGATATGACTCCCAGCAGTGCCCAGACATAGGAGGGGTGGCTGTATATGTCTCCCAGCAGTGCCCAGACATAGGAGGGGGGTACGGATATGACTCCCAGCAGTGCCCAGACATAGGAGGGGAGTGCGGATATGACTCCCAGCAGTGCCCAGACATAGGAGGGGTGTGTGGATATGACTCCCAGCAGTGCCCAGACATAGGACAGGGGTGCGTATATGATTCCCAGCAGTACCCATACATAGGAGGGGTGAGTGCAGAGGACTCTCAGCAATGCCCAGCCATAGGAGGGGTGAGTGCAGAGAACTCCCAGCAGTGCCCAGACATAGGAGGGGTGAGTAGATATGACTCCCAGCAGTGCCCAGACATAGGAGGGGGGTGCGGATATGACTCCCAGCAGTGCCCAGACATAGGAGGAGTGAGTGCAGAGGACTCCTAGCAGTGCCCAGACATAGGAGGGGGGGTGCGGATATGACTCCCAGCAGTGCCCAGACATAGGAGGGGGGTGTGGATATGACTCCCAGCAGTGCCCAGACATAGTAGGGGGTATGTGGATATGACTCCCAGCAGTGCCCAGACATAGGAGGGGGGTGTGCAGAGGACTCCCAGCAGTGCCCAGACATAGGAGGGGTGGCTGGATATGACTCCCAGCAGTGCCCAGACATTGGAGGGGTGTGCGGATATGACTCCCAGCAGTGCTCAGACATAGGAGGAGTGGCTGAATATGACTCCCAGCAGTGCCCAGACATAGGAGGGGGATGCGGATATGACTCCAGCAGTGCCCAGACATAGGAGGGGGATGTGCAGAGGACTCCTACCAGTGGTCAACATCATGGGGTGGGTGCAAGGCTCATGGCCAGAAGGCTGCAAGGGGGATTTTGAGGGAGGTTAAACTTTGGCCAACCCTATCACCACTGCTGTGTACGCACAAGCCCAATCGCAATCATCCCATATGGTCCATATACACACCCATGGACCATGCTCAATGTACAGGGAGTGAGAAAGTACTGACAACATAGCTGACACTGGGCCATGGTGTATGCTGCAAAAGGTCATCCTGTGACCAGTGCAAACACTAACATCAGGACAACAAGCACAGATATCTTAAACTGGAACTCACCACCACGGTTATGGCAGCATGCTCCATGGGGGGACAGCCACACCAGGAGTGAGGCCCAGTTCCAACGCACACTCCAACTACCAGCACAGCCTGTCACACACACCCCTTACATAAACATAGCCAGCTGGAACAGGCAATGTAGTGGCCCACTGTCACAACCGTCCTGTAACACTGCAAATACCGATATGATTAAGCATTTAAGAAAAAAATGCACAGGCCTGTATCACAAGTCACTTGCACTTATACCACGATGACATAGCTACACCTTACTGACGCAGAGGACGTACAAATATTACTGCAATGGTGCTGGGTATTGACAAGGAGATGCACCTTGGAGATGTGTCACGTTCTAAAGTCCTGCGGCAGAAGTATGTGGACTGCTCATGGTGTGTTCGTGTTGTGGTGTGTGATGGCTGCCTGTCACAGCACATCAACACCTCCCGAAAGTGGCTGAGTGAAATCTTAAAAAGTTCACTCAGCCACTTTTATGCGCATGCTGCCTCAAAAACCTGTGCATGCCTGAAGCTGACGTATGGAATGACACAGCATTGTGCAGATAGGGCTACACAGAGCATTGCTGGATCTGCGTTGCACCAGCGACACAACTCAAGCAATGTGCCACTTCCATGGCACAGATGTGGGATGCAGCTGTACTGTTATCACACTATGGGGATCCACAGTGTGAACGTGTTGCATCCATGCTGGCATAGCTGTGGTGCACAATGACTGCCAAATCACTGCTGATATGCCTGGCTGTGCCATTCATTGTAAATACACCCTCACATTAAAATGTGTCCTGAACACAGATCAATCTGACACCACAAGTGAACAGTGTGAACATTCCAAAGCAGGTGTAGCAGTGATAATGACAATGTATATGAAAAAGATTTATTGCATTACATGGCATTAACATCGTCTGTCTCTCACACCCACAGGGCAACGTGCACAATCTACCCCCAACCAGGGGGGAGAAGGATCACAGGCGCAGACTCCACAGGACCCTGATCCCACCAACAGCGACGCCTCTCACCACTCCATGGATGACACAGACCAACCTGGCACCTCTGGATCCCAAACCCGTGCAGCAGCTGGATCAGGGGCATCTGCGCCAACCACCTCACCCACTCCTGCCACATCCCAGCAGACAGCTCGGAGCCCTGCCCACAATCCACAACTGAGCCAGTCTGACAATGAGGGACAAGCTTCGTCGGACACCCAGGAGGAGGCAGACAACACCACCACTGTCAACCCTCAGGTGTCCCGGCGACCCGATGTGCCCACAACAGCAGGCCAGGCTCGTGTGGGCAGGGGTGGTGGGAGTGGCACAAGGCGGAGGCGAGAACCTGACCAGCAAGCTGACGGGCCCGGTATGTCTGAACTCACAAACATCATTGGAGGGATACCGACAGGATACCAGGGAGTTCAGCCAGGGAGTGGGGGTCCAGCAGGCCGAGCAATACGCCAGTCAACGATGACACCAAGGACGGATGGAGGCAAGACTGGCTGAGCTCTTGGCGGTGCAGAGGGACATAAGCCATTCACTCCGTCGGATTGCTGACAACATGCAGCACCCTCCCTGTGTCACCAGGCCAGAAACATCCAGTCAAAGACTGTCAACAGCCACAGGGATGGAGGAGGAGGTGGAACCATCCGACGGAGAGTCCCAGGCATCGTCAAGGCCTGCATATGAGGGTCCCCCAAGGAAGGTGGGTCATCCACAGAGAAGACGTTGAGAGGCAGAGGGCCATGCACATCTCTCAGGTCACCTGGTCTGGCATCTTGCCTTTCTGTGCAACAGCATCACCCTATTGACTGTCACACTCTCCCACATGCACTTGCTGGTCTCAGTGTCACCAATGATGCCAAACACTGTGCTCTGGAGTCTGTTGCCTGAAACTGCAAGGCATCACATCTCCTTCTGTGAACTTTGGATTCCCCCCATTTTTGTACAGCACCTAGCACCTACTCACATTTCACTCACAAGTTGGAGAATAATAAAAAAAAACACAATACGTATTGATGTTGAAGTATGTTTTACCTGACGCAACAGCATACGTGTCGGAATATGTCAAAATATGCCACAGTGTTAAACAAACACAAGCCATCCATACACTGGGATATGAGTCTGGTTGTGGACACACATAGGTCACAATGTATGATCAACTACATCCATGGAGGGTAATACTCACACGGGACGGTTACTATCTGCTATGGGGGGGGGGGTGATATACTGCTCTGACAGACAGTTATGTAAGAGTCTCATGAAGGTGTACAGGTCATGGGTAATGTGTTGGTGGGTATACACCCGTTACAACGCAACTTTTACTCCGCACTACCATTACAACGCAGGCATTACAACGCATGACATTACAACGCATTGCGCTGGGGGGCGCTCTAGGATAAGAGGTAAGTTTAATTTACTATCCAACACCTTCCCTAGGGTCCACGGGGACTGGAGTTAGAATAGTAAATTATACTTACCACTATCCAGCACCTCAAAGCGCTATGCGTTGTAATGGTATGCGTTGTAAAAACCGCGTTGTAATGGTATGCGGAGTAAAAGTATGCGTTGTAACGACATACATCCGTGTTGGTGTCCAGGGAGGGACTACCAGGTCTGTCTCTTGATGTGGGATAACTATCACCCGCATGCAGTTGTACTGTGGATGTGATGAATGTTGCCAAGGCAAGGGTGGCTGGATGGACTACAGGCAACGTGGTGTTGGATGGGAGACGTCCATATTTCTCTTTTTGGTTTGTGGTTGTGGAGTGCCTACTGAGTGTGGCTGAGGAGGATGAAGGTCTGCCTGCAGTCACTTTACAGTGGGACTCTCAAACAATCAATAAAACAGGATGTTTGCAAAGTGCGCTACATACCCGTGATGGTTTCAAAGCGCTGGGTGGAGGGGAGGGGACTGCGAATGATGGAAGAGCCAGGTATTGTGGAGTTTTGTGAAGGGCAGCAGCTCCTGGGTCTGATGTAGGTTGGTTGGGAGAGTCTACAAGGTCTTGGTGGCGAGGTGGGAGAAGGATCTGCTGCCAGCGGTGTATTTCTGGATGCGAACAGTGGCGAGGGTGAGGCTAGCAGACCGGAGGCTGCGGGTGGGGGTGTAGAAGCTGAGTTGGTCGTTGAGTTATGCTGGTTCGGCGGTTTGTAGGGCTTTGTGTGCGTGGATGAAGAGCTTGAAGGTGATCCTCTTGTTGACGGGGAGCCAATTCAGGCCTCTCAGGTGGGGTGTGATGTCACTGCGTCGGAGAGCGTCGAGGATCAGTAGTGCCGAGGCATTGAGGATGCGTTGCAGCCGTCTCAGGAGCTTGGTTGATGTCCCTGCGTAGAGGATGTTCCGGCAGTCCAGTCTGCTGGTGACGAGGGCCTGGGTGACGGTTTTTCTTGTGTTGGAGGGGATACATTTGAAGATCCGTTGGAGATTTTGCGGGGTGTTGAAACATGACGCAGAGACCGCGTTGACTTGCTTGGTCATGGAGAGTGCGGATTTGAGGATGACCCCTAGGTTGTGTGCGTGGTTGGTGTGTGCTGGGCCTGTTCCTAGCGATGTTGGCCACCAGGAGTCACCCCAGGCTGATGGGGTGGTGCTGAGGATGATGACCTCCGACATCCTTCTTTCTGCTTCAGCCTGCTGTCCATCATCCATTCTGCAACGGCCTTCATTCCCCTGTGGAGGTTGGTTTTGGTGGTGTGGGTGTCTCTGGTGAGGGATATGTTAATATGGGTGTCGTTGACGTAGGAGATGATGTTGAGGCGGTGTTTTTGAGTGATATGGGCGAGTGGTGCCATGTAGATATTGAACTGTGCCGGGCTGAGGGATGATCCCTGTGTGTCGCCCCAGATGATCTTGGTGGTCTTGGAGCTGAAGGGTGGGAGGCGGACGTTCGGGGTACTGCCAGAGAGGAAGGATGTGGTCCAGGCCAGGGCCATCTCTTGGATTCCTGCGTCATGGAGGCGTGCTGTTAGGGTGCAGTGGCAGACCGTGACGAATGCGGCGGATAGGTCCAGAAGGATGAGTGCGGCTGGTTCTCCTTTGTCCATCAGGATCCAGATGTCGTTGGTGGTGGCGATGAGGGTGGTCTCGGTGCTGTGGTTGCTGCGAATGCCGGACTGGGATGGGTCCAGGATGTTGTTCCCTACTAGGTAGCGGGTCAGCTGTCTGTTGACAATCTTCTCTGTAACGTTTGCGGGGAAATGGAGCTAGGAGCTGGTCCAGAGGTTCTTTGGGTCATTGGGGTCTGCCTTGTGTTTCTTCTGTAGGGTGTTGATCTCTGCGTGTTTTCAGCTCTCTGCAAAGGTTGCTGCCTCTAAGGAGATGTTGATAGTTTTTCGGAGATGGTATGCGATGGCTGTGCCTGTATCGTTGAAAACGTGGTGAGGGCATGGCTCAGATGGGAATCCGGAGTGGATCGAGTACATGATCTTGCTGGTGTCTTCGTTGCTGATGTCGGACCAGGCGGTCAGGCGACTGGCGCGTGTGGGGGTGGCGGGGGTGGTGGTCTTGGTGGTGGATGAGGGTGTGTTGGTGTTGAAGCTGTAGTGGATGTCAGTGATCTTGCAGTGCAAGAAGGTGGCCAGTTATCTGCACAGGTCTTGTGATGGGGGAATGTCGTTGGTGTCGGACGTGGGGTTGTAGAGGTCTTTCACAATGTTGATGAGCTCTTTGGTGTTGTGTGTGTTTTTGTGTAGGTGGTCCTTGAAGACAGTCCTCTTGGTAGTCCTGATGAGTTGGTTGTGTGGGTGGGTGGCGTTCTAGTGGGCTGTGTAGCTGTCTGGTGTTCATTTGCAGAGCCAGTTCTCCTCCAGTTTCCAACAGGTGCGTTTGGAGGGCCGGAGGTCTTTGATGAACCAAGTGGCTTTCTTGTTGTGATAGGTTGCAGAGGTCTTGAGTGGGGCAAGGGTGTTGGGGCAGTTGTTGATCCACTTTTATGATGTTGATGGTGGTGTTGGGGTCGGTGGGATCAGTGGGTGGTCCCAATGCGAGGGTGGTGGTCACTTGGTCCTTGGTGACCTTGCTCCAGCAGCGGCGGGGCAACTGTTGGGTGGGGTGTTGTTTGGTTTGCTTCCTGAAGGTGAAGTGGACGCATTTGTGGTCAGTCCACTAATGTTTGGTGGTGTGGTTGACAGAGACGTGGGGACTTGCGGACAACATGCGGTCCAGTGTATGTCCAGTGACGTGTGTGGGTGTTGTCACAAGCTGTTTGAGTCTGAGGTTGGCAAGGTTGTCGATCAGGGCATTGGAGTTGGCGTCGTTGTTGTTTTAGAGTTTAAGTTCAGGAGGATGTAGTCCATGGATGCGAGGGTGTGTGTGCTGATGAGGTTGGTGATTGTGTCGCTGAAGTTTGGTGGGTGTGTGGGTGGTCTATAGACAAGAGTCACTCTGAGGCTGGTGTTGGGGTCGGTGTGGATCTGGAAATGCATATGCTTGGCGGTAATGAGGGTGTCGTTGCTGTTGTTTGTGACTCTGAGGGAGTCCTTGTGGATGATGGCGATTCCCCCTCCCACTCTGTTGGTGCGGTCTCTGCGGGAGATTTGGTAGCCCTCTTGGATGGCAATGGCGATGTCTGGTGCCAGAGTGACGTATAGCCAGGTCTTCGTCAGGAAGGCAACGTCAGGGTTGGTTGAGTCTAGGAGGTCCCAGAGTTCAATGGCATCCTTGCGAGGGAAGTGGGTGTTGAGGAGGATGCATTGGAGGTGGTGGGTTCTCTGTTTGATGGTTTGGGGGGCCGGATGCTGTTGGAAGCTGCAGTTCCAGCAGGTGAAGGTCCCTTGAGTGTTGTTTGGGGTAGCCTGGTAGCAGGAGTTATCACGTCCGGGGTTGCGTGCGTGGAGGGTACTGGAGTCGTAGTGCAAGCTGGTGTTGCTGTGGCTTTGGGGTCCAGGGGTTTTGGCGCTGGGCGTTGTCCAGGCGCGGACGGGCACAGATAGCCTTGCCTTTGGTGCACCTTTGGTGCGCCAGTGGTGCACCCGCTGTGCACGTCCGCTGCGCGGACGCACAGCGTCAGGCATTTTAAAGCAGGGAGAGTGGTGAATCTGAGAGGCTGGAGCATGGTGGCAGGGTGGCGTTGCCGCAGGGGCAGCAGCGTGAAGGGTTGCGTAGAAGCAAGGGGGCAGGTGTGTTAAAATAAATTGCATGAGCCCGCCTTAGCGGCTACAATGGAAAAACAGAGCACAGCGTACACTGAGGAGGAAGATAATACAAGTTACAAATCACTGGGTAAAGTGCAGTAGGCAACCGCAAGTGCACAGTGGAAGGCTGGCCACAGAAAGTGCCAAGTCACGCTACACGCAGTAGCGGGCAGGGAACAAGAGGAGCTGTTCGGTGGCAGGGGGAAGACCTGGCCTGTAAGCAGGGTCAAGGGTCACTCTTGACTCTTGTAGGTATCTCAGGTGGACGGTCATGCGGCTGTGGCAGGGGATATTGATGATGAGGTGTGCGCATGCGCCCTGGGTGTGCAAATGTCCTCCTGGAGTCTTGCTCTTCTTCCTGTGTAGAGGTTGTTGACGTAGTTGAGGCGGATGCTGTTGTGGACCTGGGTGGCTGTCTGTCTTGACTAGGAGTGGATCTAGCTGAAGGTTGGTTCCAGCATGTGTATGGACTTGCATCATGAGTTAGCGATGGTGTGGATTTGGTGAACTAGATGCAAACATTGATGTAGCAATGCAGGATGGTGGTGTGTCTGTCCTCCAGGCAGGAGTAGCTCTACCACTGAACCATTTTTTTCATGATTAGCTGTGGGCCTGCGTGCTGAAGTACTAGTCCAATGTCTGAGGAGCAATCAGGAAAGTTGTGTTGCAGCCCCGTGGTTTAAGATTTTAACTCAATTTATGTTAAAGCCTCTCAGCTCAATTAGCATATGTTAATCCACTTCCCCTACTGACCCCCTGACCACAAACCACTACAACAGCCTTGGTAAGATACACTATCAACACTGAAATGTCATGTGGAACCCTTAGGTCAGATTGGTCTCTAACCCGGATGTGTGGAGACACACGTTTATCCTGCACATCTTTAGTTAAGGTAACACAGATCCTGTTTAAGCTTCCAATCATACACCAAGATCTATCTATCAGGCCTGGCAAAGAATTATGTGAAATTTTCTTGTAAGCAACTGATGCCCTTTTTTGAAGGAAATAGCCTCCTTCATTACTCACTATCCAGCTTCCATCCCACCCATACTAAACAGGTGGCCCTCATACACCTGGGAGGTAGATGGAGGTTCCAAGGCAGCGTTGATGCTGTCCCACTTGTCTACAGCATTTGACACCATAGACCATCACAATCTTCTGAACCACATGAAGACCATAGGTGTGTGGTCCTCAGTGCTGAACTGGATATTGTCATAACTATCTGACTGCACACATCAGGTCCGCATCTACAACATCGACTCCTTAGTCAAAACACAGAAGTGGTGTATGCCGCAGAGCTCTGCTCAGAGTACGCATACTTTGGAAATATTTCCTTTACCACGCTGGCTGATTCGATTGCCATGTCAGGAGTCTAAATGATATCATATGCAGAGGATCTTCTGAATCTAATCAACTTAAATTCAGTCAGAGCTGCACATTTTGAGCATCACCACAATTGGTACTTGGTGTAGTATGTGACTCTGGGGGTGTACCTCACAAACTTTTAACAATCATACTCCTGGAAAGTTGGTGTCGTGCTTGTGGGTGGTTTACTATCCATCTGTGATGGCAATGTAGAAGTAGTGTGCGGGGCTTACGTACAACCAGGATCTCAGTAATGATGGTTTTGTGTTGTGCTGTTGTGTTGATGAGGTAACAGAGTCAAATGTTGTGCTGGTGTAAGTAGCATGTGTGCAGAAAGACGCACATGACCAGATTGTACGGACATGCACTATTATGTGTGGCAGTGCGGGGTTGGCAGTATGATTTGCACACACAGCCTGCGAAGCTGTAATGTGTGCTCTTAGGGGTTGCCTGATACCAGGTGCATGATTGTCTGGTGTTCACTGTGTGGCGGGTGGCAGGAGCATGAGTCCGTAGTGTAACCTGTGTCAATGAATGACCACAGGGCCTTGCACTGTGCACGTTGCAGGCGTTGACAGGCCTGCCTTTGTCATGGATGTGGTGCAACTGTGGCACGGACACAATCACCAAATATGATGGCCACAGGACCAGGCACCAAAAGGCCAAGTGGGGCACAGGACAAACAGCGTCAGCAAGTGTTGCATGACGGTTGTGGGTATTAAGCTCAAACAATAAATACACAACCATGTATGTCAATCACTATATGGACCATCACCTATTACAAACACCATTCATGTTGAACCAGTACATATAACCACATATGCACAATCATAGTAAAGTATTCCATAGATGACGCATGCAGACTGGCAAGAGATCTGCGGTGACAGTAATGGGGCACAATGTACACTTTGGAAAACATTTACTACAGAAATGGTTCAAGTTTGTTGTGCGGCCATGCTGCTTTAGGCTAATGTACATGGCCAGTGGCATTTCTCAGAAGAAAATAACTGTCATGCAATGAGGGTACCTGTAATGCTTGTGAAACAATCTCCACACGACTGCCAGGGACTGTCGGTACCTTTGATCCTCTGATTTGTGCGATGCTTAAAGGGCTCCATCTCCAGATAGCCCCTTGGTCTGAGTATGAATAACAGACTCAATAGGGAGATCAGGCGAAGGAAGGAGAGGATGGGAACAGCAGGGAGGTAGATCTGAAAGAAAGGTAAACAAACATTACAATTCTACACTTCTTGGCACTGAATCACATTATACTCATGACGTATTCAGTAACAGTTACACCTGTGTACATCAACCACAAGCACTGTATCCAATATGTAATCACAGGTTTTGAAATGATAGTACATCTAAGGTTTTAACTGGGACACATAAAAGGTAGCAGAGTTTGTCTCCTAAATGAAGGGGGTCTAACGCTCACCAGGCTGCTTCAATGCAATTAGAACCAGGCGCTCACAAACGTACTCACAGTGTATGAATGCGGCTAAAAAAATATAGTGATTTGAATGTGTAGCAGTGCTACTCACAAAAATCTAATTACTCTAGTCAGCCCTGGGAATCAATGAGGCTCATGAATGTAAGATACACATCACCCGCTAGAGCCGTACTTAGCAAATGCAATGAGGAAGGGAATTATTTAAACACAAGGAAGCCTAGCAAGAGACAATCATTGGCTCTTCAAACTGTGCCTTACAATGCCAAACATGACAAGCAGGTGTGAGCAAACTCTACAGAGAGTAAAAAGGAACAAACCCAGTAAACCACCCCTACCGTGACCATGATATGCAGCACGGCACAAGACTTTAGTGCAATTAACGTCACCCGACTGTTGTAACGGAAGTGTTTACATTACCAACACATCTACGTTCCTACGTCATCAGTGCAACATTCCTGATATACTGGGAATAGAAAGTTGACATAAAGTTACCAAGAAGGCTTGCAAAGCAGTGTTCTCCACCGGCACTGATGTAGCGACCTGACAGTGATATTACATACTGGCACAGGGGGCAATGCATCCATACGAACACACTCACTGGACATTTGTCAGAACATGTGGGACCTACAGTGGTCCACACCTTCCCAACATGTCAATAGGTAAACCTAACTGTACTGACCAACAACATCAATGTGATGAGCCAAACACATCCTGCTGCACACAGTGAGTTTGCAAATCCACACAGAGCCTGTAGTTGTGATGTCACACACAATGTAAACCGGTCACATCCGCAATGTCTCTGGACCATGGTTTACACACATTGATGCATTCACCAGAGTCATCAATAAACAACAGATGACTGACAAGAAGGGTGACTGTCCAGTCATGGGAGTGTAGCAACAGGCATCTTGATCCATGTTAATGACACATGTATGTATGCTTCAACAACAAGCACAGTAACAGCTCCCACACATTCCCAAAGCAGACCAGATCAAAAAACCATGTTTAGATATCTTACTAAAACTGACATTTCCACATGTCTGTGCATGGAACGCTGATTCGACACACGTTGCAATCATCATGATCAATAGCAGGAGTACCAAGATGACACAAACAGACAACAGGCAGATCGAACTGGGAAAGACAGGCACACAAGGGGACACATTATTAAGATTTGCATACAGACATGGTCATGTGAAAATACATCACAATGTAGTACATATGTACATTACAAATTCATTCATTGCACATATGCGTGTGTCATGACATCATAACTTGTGTGACACATCACAACAAACATCAAAGTGTTTTCACATACAGTTAGCTGGGCACACAGTATGCAACACATGCCACTCCATGCCACAAGCTTGTACACTTCTACCCAGCGACTCATCATTAAGAGAAGAAGTTGCGTATGAGCTGACTCTAGATATCATCATTCTCCTCCCCATCACTTTGATCGTGCCCAAACCCTTCATCCTCAACAGGTGGATGTTCCAGCTCATCAGGATACAGGATGAGGGCACAGCCTTCTCAACTGCCATGTTGTGCAGCATGCAACACACAATGAAGATGTTACACACCTTGACCGGGGTGTATGGGAGTGATCCACCGTCTTATCAAGGCATCTGAATCTGCTCTTCAGGAGTCCAAAAATTCGCTCAATCACGCGCCTGGTCTGCCCGTGTGCATTGTTGTACCGATGGTCTGCAGCTGTCCTTGGGTTGCGGAATGGTGTCATGAGCCACCGCATGTTGGGATATCCTGCATCTCCTAAAAATATACAGCATGTTGAAATGTAGGGTCAAGCAATTTTGTCAGAGGAATAAAAATTTTTAAACATACAGGACAAACAGAGTATACCCACCAACAACACATGTCCGATCGTTGCGCAGCTGCAGCATCATCTGTGGTACCCTGCTACGCCTCATGATGAATGCATCATGGCACGATCCTGGAAAACGTGCACAAACATGGGAAAGCAGCATATTAGCAAGCCACACCTCAAGGGCATTTATTGAGTGATAATGCTTCCTATTGCGGTAGGCCTGCTCCTGAGCCTGTGGTGGCACCAAAGCCACATGTGTACCATCAATGGAACCAATGATATGTGGCATCCCTCCCAGGGCATATAATTCACCCTTGACATCTCTCAGATCTTCAGGGTTTGGAAAATGTATAAATTCATCAATGTGCTCTAACATGGCAGCTAAGACATCACGTAGGACACGGCTGGACATGGTCTGGGATATACCCCCCACATCTGCAATGGTAAATTGAACCGTACCTGTGGCAAAAAAATGTAGGGCTGCCATCACCTTTAGCTTTGGTGTCAGCGCAGTTGGATACCTGTGTCGTGGTTGGAGATGTGGTTCCAGCCTGTCCGTCAAGTTCTGAATCAAATCTCGAGTGAATCTGTAACGACGGATGCAATCACGTTCCCTCATGGTCTCCAAGTCGGGAAAAGGCCTTGGTAGAGGCGGTACCCTGCAGGACATATTTTGGAAGAATGGAGAACAACTGTCAGCCAGAAACTATTTCAATGTACATAGCACATGCAGCACTGCTACTACACATCAAGATACTATGGGGTCTGGTGTAAGCAATATGACCTGGACACATATGACAGCTTCCTGCCACTTCAAAAATACCCAAGATACATCTGTACTTATAGAAAAAAAACATTACATGCACACAAAAAAACAGCTGGGCTGCTCTGAGTGAGCAGAGCGAGATATCACTGGAGTGACACACATCACCAGACCTGCATTAGAAGGTTGTCATCCCATACAGACAGCTGACTGCAAGGCACAGACCCAGGTCACATGGAATATGTATTGGATATATCATACAACTTGCTATTGAGGTGTGTATGTGACAATGCAACACCACAGCAATTGTCAACATGCAGACATGTATGCATGTGTATCAATGATGTATGATGCCATCAGACACAAAAGCCATTGAAAAGGCACATGTGCCATGGTGTGCGTACATGCTAAACCATTTAAGTCACAGCACAGACCCATTATAGATGCACCAACAGCAGATGCATTGTACAGAATCCAAACTGCTAAATCAATCTTCAAATTTACACACACATTACATTGTTAGGGACCTGATTTGCATCAAAATGACAACTGAGAATTTGCCACGGTCCCTGCCATCATGAGACAGGTTCCGGAAGTGATGACTGTGCAATCCCAGTGCTTATGCTCATGACAACATGTGAATGATGATAACAATGGGACAAGTGGAAAGATGATGTGTACAACATAGTGCCCCATCACACATCACATGTGTCAACAGGTCATCACACATCAATTGTGCAGCATTAACTGATATGCTGTGCTATATCAGTGCCTGTCACACCTAGGGCCTGCTCATGTAAGTATGCAATGACAAGAACTTGATAGACATCCTTGTTTTAACCGTACTGCTACATCCCTGCCATGTGTGCGCCTCGTATCACTAGCCATATGTGACCGTGTGCAACGTACCATCCCCCTGCTTTGACTCCAGCGTGTGAATCGCACTGTGTGAAACGCAGCGTACCCCTGCATTTACATGGGCATGTGAAACACACTGTGTAAAATGCAGCGTACCCCTGCATTCATATCGTCTTGTGTAACACACTGTGTAAAACGCATCGTACCCCGACAGTGCGTGTGTGTGTGCGGGACGTTTCACGATTGTAATGGTGCCCTACGCGAGCGAACCGTGTGTGTGCGGGACGTTTCACGATTGCAATGGTGCCCTACGCGAGCGAACAGTACCCCGACAGTGCGTGTGTGTGTGCGGGACGTTTCACGATTGTAATGGTGCCCTACGCGAGCGAACCGTACCCCGACAGTGCGTGCGTGTGTGCGGGACGTTTCACGATTGTAATGGTGCCCTACGCGAGTGAACCGTACCCCGACAGTGCGTGCGTGTGTGCGGGACATTTCACGATTGTAATGGTGCCCTACACGAGCGAACCATACCCCGACAGTGCATGCGTGTGTGCGGGACGGTTCACGATTGTAATGGTGCCCTACGCGAGCTAACCGTACCCCGACAGTGCGTGCGTGTTTGCCGGACGTTTCACAATTGTCATGGTGCCCTACGTGAGCAAACCGTACCCCGACAGTGTGTGCGTGTGTGCGGGACGTTTCACGATTGTAAAAAAGTGGCATACGTGACGTGAAAGGCACTGTACTTGTGTGTGGATCCCAAAAAATACATAGGGGACAACTAGGCTACGAGTAGTAGGGCCAGAATGCAGGGTGGTTGTCATGGATACTGAGATTTGAGTGTGTGCTACAGGTGACCTGCAAAAGTCAGTTGGGCAAACTATACAATGATGCAATGTTGTTGTGGAGCTGAAGCTCAAATTTTGAACCATGGAAATGTGTGTCAGGGCCTTATGTTGAAAGTGATTGGATGAAACGTAGGATGCAAAGTAATGTGGCCTATCACACTGTACTCCTGATACTGAAAGCCCATCAGCAGCACTGATTTAAGGCTGCCTGTGGCTGTGAGAGGGCACTTGCCTGCACAACATTGAAGTGGATCACACTGCTGCTGTTTCTGCATTCTCTGGACTCTGATTTTCCTGAACATGGAGAGGGCACCTGCATTCAGTGAGGAGGAGAACCAGGCCCTGCTGGATGCCCTCCTACCTAACTACAGCAAGCTGTATGGGAGACCAGGGGAGCAGGTGGGTGATGACTCCACTAGCTTTGACTGTGCACCGGTTGTGTGAGTGTCACTGCAGCCATTGTGTATTTGTGGATCAGACATGCAATGTGGTTTGGTAACGAGTGCAGGGTGTGTACATTGTTGTGTCTACCATGCAGAGCATGTTGTATTAAAAGTGTGTTTACTCCTTACTCGCATTATGGTAACTGTCACATTCAATGCATACTGATTTACACATTCTGCTGTGGCACACCGTGCAGGCTTTTTGGGCATGATTTAATGAGCTATTATAGTGTTCACCCCAGAGTAACAGCTGAATGTAGTCACTGATGTTTATGGTTATTTTTGACCTTTGGTGATTTTGTACATATGCTGTGTTTGAACTCATGGACATTGAAGAGTGTGAATGTTCCTTGTCACCGGGCTGAGTGTGTATGTGATGTTACCCCAGTATTGGAACTTTCATTGATTCCCATGCTTTGTAGCATTCCCCGTCGTCGGAATGGGAGTCTCGGTAACAAAAATACCATAGCTGTAAGTACAAAAGACAATGGAAAAAGGCCTAGGCCTCATTTCCTTTTGTAGCATATCACCCTCTTTGTGTAAAAGAGACCAAACTTTGGCCTTAGCCAATCAGAAGTGTCTCACCACTTAGAACCTTCCTGAAGGAACCTCAGAGCCTCAGATTTTCTACCGCACGTTGTGCTAGGGAGTCTCCTTTGAGCTCTGCTCAACTTCTACTCTTTAAATTGGATTTCTTCAGGATTTTTCTTCAGGATTTTCTTCAGAATCTTCCAGATTCTCTTCAGGATTGTTGCTGCCTTCCAGGATGTCGGAAATTGAGAAGAAAAAAGCCCTTTTCAAGCCTTGTTCCACCTGTGGCAAAAAAAGGCTTTTTGTGGAGGATAAGCATAAGGACTGCATTTATTGCCTCTATCCTGACCACCAGGCTGCTGACTGTAAGATCTGTCGCACCTTTTCCACCAAAACCCTCCGGGACCGTGAGGGTAGGCTCCTCACATGGCTTCAAAAGCTTAAATCAAGGAAGGACACTGTCTCCAGTGACAGTGAAGACGCAGGATCGATGTCTTCTACAAGAAGGTCAGTGAAAAGGGGTAGGGGTTCCCCTTCTACTTCTTTGGGAAGATCTTCAAAGGCCTCAAAAAAGACCCCCAGTGAGTCTGAGAGCCCAGGTCCCAGCAAATCTCCTCACGGAAGTGTAAAGGAGAGGGATGGACCTTCTACGCCTTCTACAGGTGAGAAGACTGCTACAGCCTTCAAAACACCTTCAGGCCAGTCTTCTGAGAGGAGCTCTAAGTCCTCGACGACGAAGGCATCGACAGCGGAGGGCCCGTCGACGAGGACAACTAAATCAGTTTCGACGTCGTCGAAAGCTCCGTCGACAGCAGGCTCGTCCACGACGCTACCGTCGACGGCGGAGTCCTCGCCGTCGACGGAGAAACCGAAGACGCCGACGACAAAGGTACCAGCTACAAGAGTGACGACGAAGGAGTCGTCGACGACAACTGTCCCGTCGACGACGAAGGTCCCGTCGACGACTAAAGCCCCGTCGATGTCGAGAGCCCCGTCGACGTCAAAAGCCCCGTCGATGACGAAAGTCCCGTCGACGACGAAAGTCCCGTCGACGACGAAAGTCCCGTCGACGACGAAGGCTGCGATGGTGCCGACGACGATGTTACCGTCGGCGACGATGACGACGATGTCGACGACTACGGTCTCATCGACGAGGGCGTCGACGACTACTACAGTGACTATGTCAACGGCTGGCGTGTCGACAGTTTCATCGTCGACGACAGCCACGACGCCTATCTCGACGGCGTACATACAACCGTCGACTACGGAACCTACAATACTTTCCACAGAAAAGCGGATTACCATTTCTGTGACACGAATCACGCCAGAGATGACTTCTCCAAGGACTGTGTCCCCTCTGTTACCTACCATGCTCCTTCAGGAGGAAGAATCAGAAGAGGATGACCAAGATGCATATAGTTATGCCAATAGTCCTTCACAACTATTTGTCAAATGCCAGGACACTGACTCGGAGGGCGAATACGGCCACGAGGAAAATGCTCATCATCAGCTGCAGCAGCAGCAACCAGAATAGGAAATGGTTTCAGTGCCAACGTCTTTCCTGCAAGATCTGCATAAGATGCTCCAAGATTATAAATCTAAGGCCAGTAGGCCTCTGCCAGTTACGTCAACGCCGGCTACGACTTCAGGGACTACGGCTTCTTTGGTGCCACCTACTTTAACGGCCCCAACTTCTCCACAGCCACGGGCATCCTTCCAACAGGATTCCTCTGTAGGGCCAGGGACTCAGGATGTTCAGGAATCCTCGGATGAGGACCAGCAGTCAGATCATGTCTCTAATCCCGATACGGAATATGATGAATATGTTATTGACAATCCCGCATCACCAGTTCCGGACCCGGCGGACTCCCCGCCAGCGGACATTGGGGGCTTCCATCAGCTGATGGAGAGAGCTGCGGCAAGATTCAAATTGGCCATGCTTAAGGTTACCACAGATTGTTTCTTATATGATTTTAAGGAACCCTTTCGGAAAACTGCCAGGTCCATTCCTATTGTGGATCACCTGTGGAAAGAGGGCTTAAAAGCTATAACACACCTGGCGACGGTGGTCCCGGTGCTACCGCGCCTCGATAAAAAGTACAAAGCGACTGATGATGCTCTTGCAGCTTTGACAGGTCATCCAAGACCAGACTCTGTGATCTCGCAGGCGGCGCAGAGGAAATCACGCAACCCTTCTGCACCACTAACAACTCCTCCGGACAAAGAAGGGCGAAGATTAGATAACGTGGGAAAACGATTCTCATCAATGGCAAGTTTGCTGGTACGAGCGGCTAATGCCTTAGCGATCCTGGGTAGGTACGACCGCCAACTCTGGTGCGATGTCGCCCCGTACCTTGACCAGCTGCCTCCCGAATCTACGTCTGAGGCAAAGAATTTTTTGCAGGAGGGAGAGGCGACGTCGATGGAAATCATCGATTGTGCAATGGATATTGCAACTACTGCATTCCGTTCACTGGCTGGAGCGGCAGTACTCCGTCGCCAAGGGTGGCTTAAAGCTACCTGGTTCCGGCCCGAGATCCAGAATAAGGTATTGGATCTCCCCTTTGATGGGGAAGCGTTGTTCGGCAAACTCATTGACGACACCCTGCAAGATATAAAAAAGGACACAGAGACCGCTAGGTCTTTAGGAACACTTCAGTACAGAAAGTCGCCTTTCAAGGGATCCAGAGGCAGGGGTGGTAATTACAGAGGATCCTTCCAACAACATCGCTATTCCAACACAGGATCCGGTTCCCAGCAACACCGTCAGCCTTACCAGCAGCGGCAGGGCCAGTCTTCCAACTACTCCAGGCCTTACGGTAAAGGAAAGCAGGGGGCACGAGGACGAGATTCGTCCAAGCGCCAATAGCGGCCTCCTGGCTCTTCCTACTGGACCCTCCTTCAGGAAGTCATCAGTTGGAGGCAGGGTCAACAAATACCTTCACAACTGGTCCAAGATAACATCGGACCGTTGGGGGCTCAACATCATTCGGAAAGGGCATACCTTAGAGTTCACACAAGTTCCGCCACCCAAGCCCCCGGCAGCCACTCCTTCAAAACACCAGCGTCTCCTTCGGCTCGAAGTTCAACAGATGCTCCGAAAAGGGGCGATAGAGCCAGTTCCATCAAACCAAAGAGGTCAAGGATTTTATTCCAGGTTCTTCCTGGTGAAGAAGACGCTCGACAAGTGGCGCCCCATTTTAGACCTCAGGGGGCTAAACACCTATCTCAGTTCTCTGTCCTTCCGGATGGTGTCCCTCCAGGACATCTTGAAGCTGATCAGCCCGGGGGATTACATGGCCACACTCGATCTCGAGGATGCCTATTTCCACGTTCCGATTCACCCAGCGCACAGAAGGTTTCTGCGATTCACAGTAGCCAAGAGCCATTACCAATTCAGGGTTTTACCCTTTGGACTCCGCTCAGCCCCAAGAATATTCACAAAGGTGCTGGCGCCAGTAGCAGCTTTCCAGCGAAAACACAAGTTTCAGGTCTTCCCCTGTCTGGACGACTGGTTACTGAAAGCTCCGTCCAGAAAAACAGCGCTACAGGCAGTTCAAGCATGTACCAATTTATTCAGAACCTGGGTCTCACTCTAAACAACGAGAAATCTTGCCAGATCCCGTCCAGAAGGGCTCGGTTTCTGGGAGCCATCTTGGATTCGAAGCTTTCACGAGCTTTTCCTACTCCGGAAAGGAGGCAGAAATTACAAACCATGGCCCAAGACTTGCAAACAAGAAAGTCTCTTTCAGTACGCCGCTACAAGTCTCTGCTGGGAGAAATATCATCGTGTATTCCACTAATCCCCCATTGCAGACTGAGGATGCGTCCCTTGCAGGAACAACTGGACAATCAATGGAAGCAAGTCCACGGTTCTTTCGACAACAGAGTGGCTATCACTCCGGAGATGAAGGACGCGGCCTTATGGTGGACAGATCAAAACAACTTGTCCCAAGGCCTATCCTTCGCAAGCGACCCGTCTCCACAAGTGATAACGACGGACGCGCCATTGGAGGGTTGGGGAGCAGTGCTGCAGGACCTACATGTCATTGGTCATTGGTCACCCCAGGAAAAACGCCTCCACATCAACCTGTTGGAACTCAGGGCGATACGACTGGCTCTGCAAGCGTTTCTTCCTCGCCTGGAAGGTTCACAAGTGCTTATCAGGACGGACAACACCACGGCCATGCACTATGTGAACAAGGAAGGAGGGACCAGATCGCGCCCATTGTCACGAGAAGCCCAGCAGGTCTGGGAATGGGCGATCCAACACAAGATGTCACTGATGGCAGAACACTTGCCTGGCGTCCTAAACGAAAACGCCGACAGACTGAGCAGGTCATCCTCGGTCAGCCACGGATGGGAGTTGAATCAGGAAGTCTTGGAACAAGTCTTCAGCCTGTGGGGCAGGCCGGACATCGACCTTTTTGCCACTCCGACCAACAAGAAACGCCGGTCTTATGCAAGCAGGCTTCCCCATCAAGATTCACTGGGAAATGCCCTTTCGATAGCCTGGTCGAAGACATTTGTCTACGCTTTTCCTCCCATTCCTCTGATACCACGACTAATCAAGAAACTCAAGGTGGAACCGTGCAGGATGATCCTGATTGCCCCGGCTTGGCCGAGGCAGTTCTGGTTCACGGAGCTCCATCTGTTGTCGATAGCTCCTCCCTTGCCTCTAAGGATTCTGCCGGATCTTCTCACGATGTCCGAAGGACAGATTTTGCATCCAGACCCTCAGTCGTTACACCTGACTGCATGGCTCCTGAACAGCGAGAATCTATGAACCTGCCATTGTCAAGGGAGGTTAGGGAAGTTCTGTCCCAAGCAAGGGCTCCTTCAACTAACAAAACCTACCGCCTTAAGTGGAAAAGATTCTGTTGTTGGTGTCGAAAACAAAACATTGATCCATTCAATTCCAAGCCTCATCAGATCCTACCTTACCTGCTGTCTTTGGCCAAATCTGGTCTAGCCCATTCATCAATTAAGGTCCATTTGGCTGCTTTGTCACGATTCAGAAGGACAGACTCTGGACCTTCATTATGGTCTTCCAGAATAATCAAGCAATTTCTTAAGGGCCTGTTCAGGGTCTATCCACCGGTGAGACCGCCTCCTCCAACATGGCATTTGAATCTAGTCCTTTCTTAACTTATGAAGGGTCCATTTGAACCAGTCCATCGTTCTGACATCAAATATCTTTCGTGGAAATTGGCTCTTCTCCTTGCTCTCACGTCGGCTCGGCGTGTAGGATAATTACAGGCTTTGACCATCCAAGAACCTTTCCTTTAATTCAAGAGGAACACTGTCATCATGAGGACTAACCCTAGGTTCATGCCAAAGGTTCCCTCGGATTTCCACTTGAATGAACCGGTCATTCTGAAAACGTTCTTCCCTCAGCCTTCCACGCCAGCGGAAAAAGCGTTGCATTCGTTGGATGTGCAGCGATGCTTAAAATTTTATTTGCAACGTACTAAAGATTTTCGAAAATCTTCTCAACTGTTTGTGGCCTTCCGGGGACCGAGTAAAGGGCTTCCACTATCCAAACAGGGTGTTTCAAGGTGGATCACAAGCGCTATATTACATTGTCACAAGGCTGCTGGTAAACCTCTGACTGGAAAGATACGAGCGCATTCCACAAGATCTGTGGCTTCTTCAACAGCCCTCTTCGCGGGGGTGCAAATTAAGGATATCTGCAGAGCTGCTACCTGGAGCAGCGTCCACACCTTTACCAAGCATTACTGCTTGGAATCTCTGCAACAGGATGATGCAGCAGTAGGACAGGCTGTCCTGAGGAACCTCTTCCACTAATGGTGAGCTTTCCTTTCTTCCCACCTTCCATTTTTTCACATTTTGTATCTAATGTCATGTTGTCTATTGCTATTATTTACAATGCAAAATGTGATTATCTTGCCAACTGCTTACTACTCTGATACAAAGCATGGGAATCTATGAAAGTTCCAATACTGGGGTAAGAAAACAAGTTACTTACCTGTAACCTTAGTTCCCCAGTATTGGTAACTTTCATAGATTCCCATGCGCCCACCCACCTCCCCGGGGAAAGCTCAGCCTACAACAGATATGGTGTCTAGTACACAACGGCTACGAAAATCTGAGGCTCTGAGGTTCCTTCAGGAAGGTTCTAAGTGGTGAGGCACTTCTGATTGGCTAAGGCCAAAGTTTGGTCTCTTTTACACAAAGAGGGTGATATGCTACAAAAGGAAATGAGGCCTAGGCCTTTTTCCATTGTCTTTTGTACTTACAGCTATGGTATTTTTGTTACTGAGACTCCCATTCCGACGACGGCGAATGATACAAAGCATGGGAATCTATGAAAGTTACCAATACTGGGGAACTAAAGTTACAGGTAAGTAACTTGTTTTCTTTTGCACCACAGCTGCATGCCGTGTGCAGCACCTGTATTCATCTGATGAGACAAGTATGCAGTGTTGAGTGCATGACTTGCACAGTTAGCCCAACACCAGTGGCACCTCTTTGTCAAGTGTGCCATGTACAAAGTGAGGGTTGTATACAATGTTGAGACTGACAGGCAAGTGATCTGTGCCAGGGTGTGTATGTGTGGTCTGCTGAGGGTTTGTAGGTGTAGTGGGATATGTGACAGCATGTCACATGCTGTCCAACACCCTGTAGTTGCATGTGTTGTACAGTGTGTGCCATGATCAGTGAGTGTGTTGAGCCCCTTATGCCATCTGTTGCCTTTCTAAGGCATGTACGGCATTTGTGTTTTCCCACTGGGCAAATTCAGATGGACAATGATGCAAGTCCTGTCAGCATTGTATGCCCTGTTCACATAATCAATGTAGTGCAAGTGTGTATCTCTGTGACATGCAGCAGGTGTAGTGAGGTTGTTTAACTTTCTTCTCCTGACAGGTAACTGCCTATGAGAAAGGGGAGATCTGGTTGGACATAGTCAGGGCTGTCAGGTCTGTGGGGGTCCTCGCCATCGGCTGATCAACATCAGGAAGAGGTGGTAGGACATCCTGTGCTGGACCCAGCGTATTGCCCGGGTCCAGCTGAAGCTGGAAGCTCCACGCCGGCATGGCGGCAGCCATCCCCTCACCCCCCCACATGCTCCGGGTCCTGTAAGTGGTCTTTCCAGACCTCCATAGGCAGTTGCAGGACGGACAGCAGCAAGGAGGGGGTAGGTACATGTCTGTTTGTAGTGTTGTGTGTCACATGCTACTTGAGGTGCTCTGAAGCCTGTGAACACTCCCCCAGTTGGGGGGTCTGGTGCGACAGGCTACTGGTGCATAGTAGTTTAAATTTATTATATTCATCTGCTGATATTTTCCATCCCTTCCCCTCCTCAACATGTGACCCCTGGTTTGTGTGTTTACAATATTGACCATGTACTTCTAGGGTGCTAGGTAATTGGACAGCACATTGATTTGCACATCATGTGGGAGGGAGGTCTGTGACATGTGTTGTTACCTTGCCTGTAACACGACCTGTGCACTGTGTTTAGCCGTCATATTTATTGGCACTGATCATGAGTATCAACATAGGAGTGCAATTTATATGATACACACCCTATCAGCATGCATGAGCCATGTTGCATACTCATACCTGATCAGACCCCCCAGGATATAGCGGCATGGATTAGCAAATTTAGTGACACAAAAATGGAAATTTAGTGGCACAAATATGGAAATTTAGCGGCAATTTTGCGGCATTTTATGTGGCCATTTTTCCTACAACAAACACAGATATCTTATTTTTTTTAGGTATTTAACAACATGAAGCGATGTATATTTGGTTTCTTTACAATGTAAACAATGTGTTTTCCTCGAGCGTGTGCTTCACAATTATGGGCTGCTGCAGTTTCACTTGATGAAGTATAACGCTGCTCCTCGTTATGGGCCACGTACAGGATTTACACATGACAGCTGACTTGCCTCTTAGTTCACTAATGGTTCAGATTCCAAAAATTAATCCAATTGACCATAATCACAACGTGGCAACGTGGCATGATGCCACCATAGTTCTTTATTTCATGTAATTTTCAGCTGCCTTCTGCGTGCCCATCCAGGCTTCAACATCGACATGTATACATGAACAATTCATGCTGAAAGCTCTCAAGATGTTTCACTCAATGCAGTTTGAGCCATTTTTACCTCTTCGTCTGTGGTAACTAAAATTGTAATAACAAATACATCAATTCACAAATACGTTAACTGTACCATTTACCAATTCACCCTCTGCTTGACTCCCAATCAACCCCACCCTACTACATTTGTTTAGTTCCTACTAAATTAAACCCACTGATGTTCCCCACGCCTACTGCAAAGAAACTTCACCTGGACGCCGCTCCTCCCCGCGCTCCTCACATCGGGCACGCACGTTGCGGCCAACGCTTCTTCCAAGGGACTACTTTTTTTTCGGTACATTTTTTAAATAACGTATATTTGTTATGTTTATATAGCCTATGTCCATCTGCACACCCTGACGATTACAACGATGTATCGGGTGTGTGGATTGGTGCTGTGGTTCCCGAGTTTACCCGCCTCAAAGGTTCAAAGTTCTTCCTTTATAATAGGAGTATAGATTGAAAGCACACATCACGATCCTTGAATATTAGACATAAATACATTTAGAATTTGGACCTGTGTGGCTGTGTACTGTTAGTGACCTGGCCAAAGACAGCATGAAAGAGCGGAAATTGGATGATAAATTCAAAGCCGCTCTGAACAGGGGCATCCAAAATACGTTTGGCCCAGGGTAGAGATGCAAATTAGGGGGGGGGGGGTGTTTAATAAAAATTTCGCGAGGAGGGGGGTTAATTCTTCCAGCAATAGGCAGAGTGGAGATGCAGGGGTTCTAAGAAGGTGTGAAAAGCAAAGAATTGATAACAAGTAAATGGTGTCTTAAAGATCCATGAAGTATTCGGGTGCGGCTGCAATAGATGGACGCCAGACCACCCAGCCTACAACAGCTCATAAACTGTGTGCGCGTGCCCAATGGGCATTGCGCGCCTGGCCCAGGACCACTGAAATCCTTAAGATGGCCCGGCCTTTCTTGCTCTTACGTCATACATTTACGCGTCTATCCCTGCGTGTACCCTGCTGACTGCCTGTACCCCTCCATCCGTGCATCCTCGCGCCTCTCCTAAGAACCTGTTCCCATGCCTCTTCCAGTTGCTTCCCTCTTCCCACCTTTCTCCTAAGTGTTCCTTCTACCCGTTTACATCTTCTTCCCCTGCTTTTTGTTAATCTTACCGTTGCTTATTCCTACCTATTATTTCCTTACTCCTCACTGTCTTACACCTACATCTGACGCGTGCATTTATCCTACAACATAATCCTCTTGACCACATACTACTACCAGATCTTCCCTCGCTCTACTTCTTCAATTTGCCTTCACCTGCTCTACTTTCCTACGGCCCTCCTCCCCAGTGGCAGCTCCTCCACTAAGTCGCCCACTGAAAAAAAAGGAAAAATATAATGATAATAACTATTGTTATTATCATTTTATTGTTCCTATATACGTCAGTGGCACTAGGGAAGGACGGGGCTGGTGGACTAGGGACAGGAGTGGTTTTCACTCCTGAAGTGTGCAGTACTGCTTGGCCGGCCCTCTCGGGTCTCCCTAAGCCGTACTGCGCACTTTGCATGTCCCCCACCAGGCTGTTTTACACATCCTGGTGAGGAACATGTAAACCCTCCCAGTCCCCGTATGAGCGGCCATCCATGGGCGCTCAGACCAATCACAACTCTGCATTGCAGCACTGTGATTGGCTATGGGGAGGCCAGGAGGGTGGGTGCTTCCTGCTGCTCACCAGGAGTGTAGGAAGATGTTGGAGGTACGGGAGAGGTAGCGGCCATTTCAGGTAAGTGTTTTTATTTTGTTTTGTTTTTCTTTTTTGTCCCCCGCCTCACCACCCGGGTCCGGTATCAGATGCTACTGCTCCTCCCTTGCTCCCCTAATGTGCCCATCAGTCTTAAAATGGCATCCTCTGCAACCCCATCCCCTCCTGCGCCAGTTTTTCCACGCTACTCTAGGCCTGCACCTACCCCTCCCACCTTCTTCTTGTCCCACCTCTATTCTGCCCACCCTGAGGCGTGGTTATGCAGTTGCCGCCTCCTTACTGCCCTTATTCTATTCTGCACACTCCTGCAGCACTACCCTCGCCCCATGTCACCTTCCTTCTAACCCATCTCTATTCTGCCCACTCCCGCAGCATGGGCATGGCCCTTTCACCTTCCTCCTACCCCTGCTCTGTTTTGCCCACTCCTGCAGCATGGGCATGGCAGTGTCCCCTTCCTACTCCCTGACATCCTTCCTTTGTACTTTATGCTTGCCTTTTCTGCTCCCTTCCTTCAGCCTATGCCCCTTTTTTCCCGCCACCTTCCCCAGCTCCATTGTTCGCAAAGACGTAACGTAAAATTATGGGGGCGGGGGCTGCAACAGGTGCTCTATTCAAATGTTTCCTCACTACCCCCTGTGCCAGGAGGTTGGGCAAGTTTGGATGGCTCCTGCCCTTCTGTGACCCCGAAGGGGATCTCCATACAGCTCGATATTCTTGCACCTGTCCAAGTGTTTAACCCGCTGTTGTTAGTAAGCAGCCTAGGTCCAGCCTCGCCTCTGCTGTCGGGTGTGGTCTATGCTCCCCTCTTTTAGCAGTGGCCCTAAAAGTTTCAGCTCTCGGTCAGTTTCTTTCAAACGCCAGGATTGCAGAAGGGCCTTGAGTGCGTGCGGTGAAAGAACTTCTTTCTGTTATTCACGCCTTCACCCTGGAATATTCCTCTATTGTAGTCGTGCAGTTACACTGTTGAGTTACCAAGTAATCGGATCTATATATTACTTGTACGGTGACATTGTAAGAGTAAGGAAGGGTATAGCCGCTCCGGAATTCCCAGAGCCGGCATCAGTGACAGATACAGTGAAGGGCCTGCTCTAAAGTGCAAGAGGGGACATCGCACAGAATGATCCCGTCCTTCGGACTTGCACCTGCTGCCAAACTAAACCTTGCACATCTAATGCACGGTGAACGGGATGAGAGACCCTTTGACCTGACCCCTGACCCTTTCTATTGGCTCCGTGGTGATGAGAGCCACGGAGCCAATAGAAAGTGCCGGATTTCGCGGGCAGTTTTGTAAAAATCGCGGCATTTTTACAAAACTGCCGATTTCGCGTTTTTTTTGCAAATCGCGAAATCACGATATCCTTGAGGGTCTGCCTGATGTACATCATTTGCAAGATATGCATAGTGACAAGACGGTTATTCATGAGACAGGCAGCAATTTATTGACCCACAGATCTGTGTGCCCACCACAGTACCCTGAAACACCCTGGTCTCCTAATCATGTGTGTCAGCCAACACTGTGCCCATTCTATGTGTGTTCAGCATGGGTGTGCCTCAGTGGCATTGGTCCCTGCAATACTTTGTATTTATCATGTGTTAGCTACATCTGCACACTGTCCATGGATACATGATTTTGCTTGTGCATACTCACACTGGGCATTGCCTGTGTGCCTATTCTCAAGATTATGTTGCTGATTGTTTGTGACTAATATGGAGTGCCAGCCACAGGATGTGACCTTGCTGTACATTTTCAAAAGTTGCTGCCCAGTTTTTAATACCCTGATTCTGATGTTTAACGTATTGAGCTGTTTCAAACACATTAATGGAGTGATGGGGATCTTGTGCAGGAGAGGTGTGATGGGCCTGCCTGTTTGGCCTTGTCCGTTGTGAACTCTGGATGTCATTTGTGAGTTAGAGGTATCACCATGCACATCCCCTGTGATGCTGGACAGTGCCGTCAATGGGGGTTTAGAGGCTATGTTGTTTGCTTACGGAGATGATTGTGCCTCAAAGACTTTTGCAACATGTATGTAGCTGCAGTGCTGCGCTGTTTTGTCCTAGTGCGCACACTACAGTGCTCACATTTCCATTGTGGTTAAGGGTGTATCTTTCTATGCAGCAATGATTTTGATCTTCGCAATTGCAGGCACATTAGCTTAAGCATTGTCCTGATTTTGGATATGTGTGCCACTTCCCACTTTACATGACAGCCAGTGTGTGTTATGTGCCAACAAATGTATGATCTGGTGATAGATGCCCCTGTGAGGAGTGACACATTTGAAGTGTTGTCACACTGATGGATGTCCCTAGACACTCCCAACACTTGTTGAGAGTTCATAATGTTTGGAATGTGTTCATATGACAAAATGTGTAGGTTACACTTATGTGTCTGCATTATAGTTGTCTCACAAGGTAGTGCACACCACACACCATGTGCAATGTTTTTGAATGAGAAGGCAGGTTTAGAATGAGGCCAGTGTTAGTGGTTAATGGTGTGCCTTGATGTCCATAGACATGTCCCCACAGTGGTCTTGAGTGATTGACACTCCATTGCTGTCAATTGTACAGACTGATGTGTGGCAATCCATCAAGACCTCCGTTGGAGCATGTATATGGTATATGGTCCACACCATTTATTTCTAACAGTGTTTCATCTTGAAGTGTGCAAGCTCTCTCAATAAATTTGTCTATGTTGTTTGTGTGGATTTCCTTGTGAGAGATCTTTCATGCAGGCACATACGTGTTATGTTCACAAGATGAATATTTTGCAGATGCTAAACAAGTTGAATATTGAAGTATGCAGAGTCTGGAGATGCCAAGATTTTATGCCATTACTTCTCGTCGGAGCCGCGTTGAGGGGAAGACAGCCTACCAGGCTTTGCAGTAACCGTTGCTACATTGAGCAGGAAGAAAA
Organism: Lissotriton vulgaris; assembly: GCF_964263255.1. Classification (NCBI taxonomy): domain Eukaryota; kingdom Metazoa; phylum Chordata; class Amphibia; order Caudata; family Salamandridae; genus Lissotriton; species Lissotriton vulgaris. Next base: position 71,434 of record NW_028252614.1, on the reverse strand, counting down.
GAACCCCCAGTACTACGCTTGGGCTCATGAGGCCAGTTAGCCTTTGTCCATAAGTTTTGTACTAATAACGCCAACTGGGCGCAACAGACTTCATTCATCTTAGCACGATTAGGTACATTTCACCTTTTCAATTTTTGTAGAGCACACTTTGACATCTACATTTTCATGTGAGGAAGGTGAGGATAACCGTGCATATCCTTGTCCTGAAGAAGGAGTTTTTACACTCCGAAACATGTCGACACACTTTCGAGGTTGACATACCCTAACTAGTAACAAACAACCTCACCCTACACTTTTTTAACGATACCAGCCGAGGGCTTAATACATTTTTTTATTATTTTTTCTCCTACGAGCCAGTTATCTTATAACCATCACTTTCCATCACCTCACCACTCACACTTATTTCCTTCACACACATCAACACATAGTCCACCTTCAGTGCTCCTACGTAGTCGTGAGTCGTAGCACGCTGCATCCCGTAGAGGGGTGCGAAGACCCCGATGATGAAGCAGGACACCAAGGGGCCTGTTGGTGTGTGAGGGGTATTTAAAACAACACTGTGTGCTCCCCACCATTGTAGGGATCACCACCACTACCAGAGTGGATTCCTTTTTGTTTAAATAAATTGCTAGGGGAGACAGAATCCACTTCCTCCTCTCCCTCCCTCCTCCTGTTATTTTCTTATTACTTCTCACCAAACACTACTTCCTGGGCTCTGGGAGTGGTGTACCCTTGGGGAGTGAGGTGTGTTACTTTGTCCTGAGGGGAAACACAACTGTTTATTTCTTTGTGAACTTGAGGTGACATAACTTCATTGTATAGATCAGCTTTCATGTGAACAACCAGAACCTCCTCAGTGTGACTCTCACTCAAGTTTTGGGCTGGTCTGTTATTTGGATCCTTGTGTTCAAGTTGCATTGTGTCTATACCAACTGTGCAGTACTAGTCTTAAATATGTGCTGAGTTATGTTGCTGTTACTCATGATGCATGCCATGATTTGCAACGTGCCTAAATTATTATTGTTCATGTGTCAGATGTGTACAGGTGACTGATGCATTTTTGTTTCTTCTCCTTGCCAACAGCATCATCAACCGACACAGGAGGAGACATAAGCACGGACCAGGAGGGAGGACCCAGCCACAGTGCCACCAGGGCTGAGGAGATGGAGGGAGCCAGTGGCATGGAGGGTGAGGGTAGTCAACTGGCCGCACCTTTTGAAGGCGACACTTCGTATCATGCGGACGGCTCAACAGCTTCTTCCACCACTGTGTCTGTCGCCACCTCCTCCAGACCCATTTCCACCCTCCCAGTTGGTAGGGTCCCTTCTGTCCGTGCTGCCCCCATGTCTCCTTCATCCCCGGCACCGCAGCCCCGCCCCTGTCTCCCCTGCTGCCCTCAGGTCTTTGGACCTACTCCGGCAGATTCATGTTGGTCAGACATCAATGCTGACTGTCCTCCATGGCCAAACTCAGATCTTGACCCAGTTGTTGTCATTCATGGAGGGCATGTCAACTAACATGTCTGACCAACGTCGGAGTCTATCGTCCATAGACTCCTCAATGATGGCAGCACTTGCCCTCCTGCAGCGGACTGTCCCCCCCACTCTTTCAGACCCATCCACAACTCCTTCTCCCATACCTGTCCACAGAACACGCAAACACACGAGAACACACACCCCAACAGACCCACCCAGCACACCAGCATGGACGTTTAGGCGCAGATCTCCAGGCACCCAATCTCAGGGGGATGCAGGCACACCCAGAGGGACTGGAGTCAGACGGCAGGCACAGACACAGTCCGCAAGACTCAGAGCCCTCTACCTCCACTCCCATTGTGTCCCCGGGTGCAGGTGGTGGTCTGGCGGAACTGGCAGCAGTGTGCAGCCACAAACTTCTTACCACCTTTGGGGCTGCACATGCCACTGAGGAAGATTCCTCCCCCCCTGCACCCACAACACCTACCCTTCCCTCTGATGTCCCTGCGGTGCCGGACACTGACCCAGATGATGCCCCCCATGGGTCCACAAACCTTTAAGTACATCATGTGCAGGCAAGTTTGGGGGTGACAACCTCCACAGGATTCCAGCGACATTAAACACTTTAGACTGGACTGGCCATTGGCCTTCATTTGAGCCTGGAGTCATTTCTGAACTAAATTTCGTTTTGGAGCTGAATAAAGCATTTTATTTTTCATTCGGAACTATTGGAATTCATATACTCACTTTAGCTGCTGCGTGCCTAGGAGTTGGTGTCATGGCAATGTTTTGGTATTGTGATAGATGTGTATTTTCTAATGGTAATGAGGTGGATCATGGTATCTATGTGCCATCACAATGTAGCAGCTAATTATCTTGATGTGTATGTGTTCAGTTTGCCTACAGACATTGTCCAGAAGAGTGTACATTCCGCAGTGACACATGAGATCTCAGTACAAACAGTTGCACAATTGTTGTGGTGACTTTTGTGCACATTTCCTATTTTTTTAAACAATCCCTTCAGCAATGGCCATGCCTGCTCACAAATGAGCTTTGCTCATTAGTCTGTGCCATCCATGCTACTCACTGTACTTGTGTTTGTAGTATGTAGTAATGCCTTCATGAACACCATCAGCCTTTTGCAAACTATGCAGATGTATGATCACAGCTTTACCCTTATGTTTGGTTTTGTTATGCGGTGTATTTGTGCACACGACTCACAATTTAGTGCTTTGTATCTAAGGGGTCTCAACCCTGTTCCTTCCATGAGAGAGTACATGTTTCACCACCTGGACATTGATATTAAGCCCGGAATATACATGACTGTGTGTTTTTGACTTCTGATCTAATTCTTTGGTGTGTGGTTACATGTCTATACACTGTTGAGTAATGATGGGAGGGTGTGTAGGTTGGCTGCAAACTCCATGGGTGGATTTGCATGTGGGATCTGACATCACACCCACATGTGGTGTGTCTCGCAGTGTGACATAAATCCGTCCTCCATGGTGTGGGACACTGCTGTAACTGATGTGTTGCTATGGCACTGTCAGAACTGTCACAGGTTAGGGACGTAAACATACACATATGTATTTGTTGTATGGTGAGGATAATGCCCCCCTCCTATAACTGCACACTGCCAGGGGTTCTATGCACACCCCCCTCCTATGTCTGGGCACTGCTGGGAGTCATATCCTGTCACTCATCCTATGTCTGGGCACTGCTGGGAGTCATATCTACACAACCCTCCTATGTCTGGGCACTGCTGGGAGTCATATCCAGCCACCCCTCCTATGTCTGGGCACTGCTGGGAGTCATATCCACACCGCCCTCCTATGTCTGGGCACTGCTGGTAGTCATATCTACACCCCCCTCCTATGTCTGGGCACTGCTGGGAGTCATATCCTGCCACTCATCCTATGTCTGGCCACTGCTGGGAGTCATATCTACACACCCCTCCTATGTCTGGGCACTGCTGGGAATCATATCTACACCCCCCCTCCTATGTCTGGGCACTGCTGGGAGTCATATCTTGCCACTCCTCCTATGTCTGGGCACTGCTGGGAGTCATATCCACTCCCCTTGTAGTGTAGTTCCTAGTTTCCCACTAGGCCCTGCGCATTGGAATAACATAAACAGTAGTATCGACGTAGAAGTGCGGATCTTCCAGGCCTCCACTGACTATGCTAAACTTGATTGGGTTTGTTACCAACTAGCTCAGAGGTCACTGGAAACTTTCTTCTCTGCATAGGAAGTGATCAGCTTCCCTGGCACAGACAAGAAGGGATTCAGTTTTCCAACAACCGTGCAACATGACAACTTTGCTCCTCAGATCAAGAGTCAATCTCTAGGGTCGTGTGAAACAATAGACAGTTATTTTACTCAGTCAGGTTGGTGCAGTTTACTTTCACAATATGTAGAGAACAGAGAGACGGGCGTTTGTCAATAAAGGGTTAACATTTATTGAACAGTCTTTCTTCTCGTACAAGAGAAATGTATTGCCACAATTGCAAGACTTGTTATTATAAAAAGTACGTACAGTAAGATAAGTATTGCAAGATAATACTGTAAAAGCATTGATATGGTTTCTTAGCCATACAATGGTTTAAAAGTAATAAAACATATATACAGTCATATATACATTAGGCTAAAATACTCAACTGGTGCTTCTAACTACGCCTACCCCAGTGTACCTGACCTAAGCCTAATACGTGGGAGGGGAGTAAGTAAGTAGCTTCAGCTTAAGTTGGTTTTGCCAAGGTTTGCTTCAAGAATTCTCATTAAGGGTTTAGTCAACACCATACCTCTGAATAGAATGATTGAGGTCTGGTATCTCCTTCAGGGGGAACTCGGTATCCCAGTCACCCGCGAGGGCAGACCAGAAACGCTGGAGCTGGATTTCTCTGCAGGAGAAAGACAGCGTCTGTCTTCTGTGCATCGAGGAGGAGGAGGAGGGACAGCGTCCGCGGGCAGCTGGCATCTGCTGGGCTTCTTCGCAGAGGGACGGCTGTTCAGCTCCTAGTTTCACCACACCATCGTTCGCGCTTTAGCAGCGATAATGGTATCAGCAGCTTCAGGCGACGGGCAGCAGGCTGCAGCAACAGGGTGCTAGCTTCAGCTAACAACGGCACAGCAGACAGCTAGCAACAGGCAAATGCTTAACTCCATGGCTGCTAAGGCAATTCCTCCCCTATGCTGACTTTTCATTTACTCCATTGTTTGTGACGAGCTCAGCTCGTCATGAGTGTATGGAGGTGTACACCATGACGAGCTGAGCTCGTCATGAGCGTCGAAGGAGTTAAGGCAACGTTGGTAATATTTATACCTGGCCTGGTTTGACGTAAGTTTGCTGGACATAGGGCGTCAATTAAAGATGTCACTAGGAAGTGATAGCTATCAGTTGCTCATTAGAGTTCCATTACTAATCAAAACACAGCAAGCGGGGATTTCCAGGTTTGACAGCGTTTTTATCTTGTTGAAGAACTCGGAGTGTTAATCTAGGAATCTCAGATAGTGACTTCTGCTCTGTCATTGCACTAATTGGTTGCAAAGGAAGTGGCAGAGAAAACTATTCTGGAATGTGGCTCTGTTCGTGTGAGGCCAGAGATGACTTTCTGAATATCGTATTTGAACGGTTATGCCAATATAGGGAATAAATGGATTTATAGCCGAATAGGGGCATAAGGTCACAGTATCGATCAGGATCCTAGATAAGCACGCAACACCCACTCTACGGGTTCATGTCCATCAAATTACTAAAACTAGAGCAATAAGATGCATGTGTTACATTGCCCACCCCAAAATACATAAATGCATTCGAAATAGGCGTATATGTAATACGTGAAATTTAGGTACTGTACGTTTTTGAAGCATAGAAATCATTCAAAAATTATTCCATATGAAATCAATGAACGATTATGCAAAAAGAATTACACATGAAATATCTCTGAAACAGAAGAAGGGCGAGATAAATCATCACATATAAATGCATTGCATTGCAATAAATGTGCTAGAGGCTGGTGTAAGGTTGTTATGTCTCTAGATGTGTTTAGAATTAGAAGTTGAAGCTTCTGTTCTCTAAGAATAGTTTTTACGTTAAGCAAAGAATTGTTCGTGCCAAAAAAAGGTCAATATTAAAAAGTGTTCAATTCAAAAGAATTAATGCTTGAACGGGGAAATAGAGTTCCAATGCTTTTAGCAGTTTTTGTTGATCAAAACTGAAGGCCGAATTCAGAGTTCATGGGAACGCTGTGTGTCGGAAAGCTTCTTCAAAGCTATTCTTTCTGTTCGGGTGAGAACATCATATCAGACAGGCTCTCAAAGAATTGGTCTACAAAATCAGGTGACAGTTCAACCAAATTCGATAGTGCTGTAACTTGGCAGGTGTGAGAATGATTGCTGTTATCATAGTCGGGATCAGCAATGCTCACAGAAGGTCGTACCTGGGTGATGCTGCTTTTGTCACTCGCTCCACTGTTACCACCTAGTCGTAGTACAGGAGTCTCAACGAATGCCGTCATCAGGATTGGTAGCCGCTGGGGACAACACAATGCGTGAGCCGTTATTGGACTGAGCAAAGTATTGACGTCCATTGGTACTGCTGATGGAAGTGAATGACAGATGTCCAACACGCACTCATCTCCGCATAGCATACATCGAAGTACCGGTAAGATACAGTTCTGCCATATAGGTCTGAATGAAAGGAACCAGGTCATGTTTAGATCTCTCAGCCTGGCCAATCCAAGGACGTTAGTTATCCTGTCCCGGTAGCGCATTGCTAGGATTGTCTCTTCCATTCCCATGGGAGCTATGTCTGAGCTTTGGCTTGCCATAACGAAGCAGGACGGTCAAAAATAAAATCCCTGCTACAAGTCCCAAAAAAATAAAGGTATGCCGCCAAAAACAGAGTGGACAAAATTTGGAACGATTCCCAAAATTGCTTGAAAAGGTGTTATCTGTCCCGTAAAAATCGTCTTAAATATGCCTGGGATGCCTGTGGCACTAGACATGTTAAGGAGTTGGCTAAGCATTTCTACGAAATGCACGGGGCAATTTGTTGATAAAAGTTCATGAACTTCAGTAGCTGTCCTTGCAACTAGAAGATCATATGTCTCTTTTGATGACGTTATGGGCACTGTTGTCTGTAAAAGCACAGACTTCATTTTGCTTAAAGTATCAATTCGTATAGAATAGAGATTCAGACGAGGCCAGATGGGAGTCACTGTGTCTGCAGGCCCACTCGGGAACAATGCCTGCATACAGCATTTGACCATGGATGTTACACTTACTAGATAACTTTTCCCTGGCACAAGGCCACAACATCTGTGATCCGTTCTAAGAATGTAACTCCCGTTTGCAAGTTGCATAAAGAAGGGCTCTATCTGAGTTGCAGGTGTGACAAGCTGGTGGCATGAAAGGTTGTTAGAATTTCCATCACAAGCTCCGTGTAAATTAATACCCTGGCACAAAAGTATACCGCTTAGTGAATGTTTACAATTTTCACCACTAAGAAATACATTTTTGTCGCTGTCACTATAGCAAGAATGTGTATATGGTAATTTCCATTCTGATTTTACATATCCTTTACCCAATTGTTCATACTGGCCAGTAGGTATGTATTCAAGGCACTTTTTAAATCGGAAAGTTGTTATCGGAATGGTGATAATTCCGTGTATTATCCATTCAATGACAGGACTCTCTGACATTGTCGATGGTAATCTCTCAAGTTTTTCGATGCTCAGGATTGTATAGTCTGCTCCTTTCTGTGCCAAACTGATTTGTTTATCAGTAAGGTTAAAAATGGAAAATAATGACGTTGTGTTTATTAAACGCCAAGGCACATAGCCTGAACGAAGATTGTGCAGCGTCCAGCCTAATTGTATAATAGAACGTAATTGTGACTGGCCATGCTGTAACATTAGCAAGTCTCTATCTATCACATCAAAGGCAGAGGATACAATATTGTCCAACGAATATATTCTGGAGGACAGAGTCATTAACCCATTGTCCACTACAGAAAGTGATTTTTCCAAATTAATACGATCAATTTCTCGTATTTTCTCTGCTGTTTCAATTTGTGTGACTTTCTAAGCCTCGTTGTAAGCAGCATAGATACTGGTCGCTATGAAACGCTTTTGACGCTGTTTGCGTGGTCCAAGAATGAAATCGCGCACATCAGCACCATCTTTTAGTAAAGACAAGTGTTGCTTAATTTCAGCCAGTGTGGATGATGTTAGCCATTCAAGGCAGAGTTTCCCTACACTGTATGTTGTTACTATCCCTGGATGTTGTCTCTGGGAGTATCTAGGGTCTTGTCTGGTCATTTTTAACCCCTGTGTTTTATTCAGGAATCTATCTTGACAGTTGTTTGTGTCAGTAGGCCAGATCAACCACTTTTTCCAAACAGGATGTGTTCTGTTAAAATGTAAAATTTGTGAGACGTCTAACTCAATATCTGTAGTTGTATTTTCAGGTATTGGCTTTGGAATAGACGGTTTTTTAAGGTCTTTGATCTTAGCTAGGCCAAGACAGGATGTTTGGTGTATTGTGTCATTTAAAAACATCATTTGTTCTGGTATCATGCAGGTTCCGAATAGTGCTTCAAGGCCTTGTACCTGCCAATCTTTTGTACCCCAAATTGTTTTCGTTTCAATGTTATTTTTCCAATAATCTAAACCAAATGTCATCATTTTTTCATAAAATGCTTCTGAATATATCAATTTAGAATTTGTCAGCATTGTTTTCATTCCTGTTTTATCTAACAGTTTGTAATAAAACGTTTCTGCATCACTGGTGTTAAACCCTGAGAAGTATTTGAATTTCTCAAAAAATGCTTTAGAACTGCTTTTAGGTGGTGTAGCACAATGTTCCCATTGATTATACATAAAAACATTTCATGGCTGTGCAGATTTATGCAAGTAATGATCACCATAATGTGTATAGCAGAATAATTGCTCATAACTAGATGAAATCTGTAAATAATCATGTTCTGTGAATCTAGCTGACATTACTAAATCAGACATCATGTCATTAATAATGTTAAAGTCCCAATCATCAGAGAATGTACTAGGTTTTACAAAGTCACTTAAGGAAACCTTCAGTTGATGAGGATACTTCAGGATTTCGACCGGACCATAGATCTCATAGTCTGTTTTCTCCCATACTACCCCACCAGGTATTGGAATTGCTGTGACATTTACTGTTGACAGTTCTCTTTTCTTCACGTGGGATGATCTGTGTGGTTTCAGGACTAGGTTGATGTTCTGACTTGCTGTGTCCATTGTACTATATTTTCCCTCAATGAATTTTCCCAAACAATGTACCATGATGAGCCAAAGCAGGAGGAAAAATACACCTAGACCGAACCAGAACTCTAACCAAGGTGAAACAAGGTAGATTTTCTTCTGTTGATTAAAGAGTTCCGTTGCTTTTTCTTTAAAAGTCTTTTTTGTTTCTGGCATCACTTCGGGGTCGTTTTGGTCTTCAGAGAAGTTTTCGAAGTTGATGAAATAACCAGAGGCAGTTCTGTCAATTGATGGGATTGTTCTTTCAATCTGTATTTCGGTAACACTTTCTGATGCCACGTTATTGTAGACTGGTGTTTCTTGACGAACTGTTTCAATCTGTGTCTCAAGAGGCACGAGTTCCATGGCATTATTGCATAGTCCTTCTCTGTGCACTGCAGGCTGATCGAATGTGATTAGTCTTTCAGTTTGAACTTCTTGGATTGTTGCAAGTTTGGGTATTCTGTTGTTTCTTGGGAGTCCACTGGGCCTACTGTTGATTATAGGCCACATGCTTGTGGTTTTACCAGGTCGATAGACACGACTCTGTTCTCCTTTTTACCAGCAAGGGGCGGTAGTACAACTGATCTTGTTCCGGTGACTGCCAAGACAGGTACTGCTTTTCTGTAAGAAGGCCCAAATTCCTTCTTCACCGCGATCTTTTCTCTGACTAGATCCCCAATCTTTGGAATCCAGACAGGCCTTGCTGGGCTGTTGCTTGTGGTGCCTCGTCAGTGGTAGATGGCTATTGCTTTAACTTTATGTTGCTTAAGGATTTTCTTGTTTCATTCAGTTCCTGTAAAACAGCCAAACGATCTTTGATGTCAAAGTCTGTTGTTTTTTCTTGTACCACTGACATCTGACTATCGAGGTCCTGAATGTTCATTCTAATTCCGAACAATAGTTCGTATGGGCTGAAACCTTTTAGAGAATTTCTTGGCAAGTTATTAAGACTAGTCTGGACACTTATTAAATGTTTGACCCACCCAGCGCCTGAACCTGAATCGCTGTTATAGATCGCTTTATGTCCCGGTTTTTTCTTTCAACCACACTATTCCCTTCGGGGTGCGACGGACAAGAATACCGCAACCCAATTCCCATGCTGGCCATGGCCTCCCTATAAGCTCGAGAGCTAAAAGCAGGACCCTAGTCAGAATGGAACGTGGTAATTGCGTATGTGCCGATAAAGACTCGCAGATCTTTTATAACCGTTCTAGCGTCAGCCGAGCGCTGGAGGCCACATTTTTTAAGTGTGTTTAGCCTTAAGGGTGTACAATGGGACGCGCTTCTCTTCTTTGATTGCGCAGATAGACCGCCTTATGCTGTCTATCAGGGTTCCTGAAACTACACTGGCCTGTTCATTACTGCGATCTCTGTTGCAGTCTTCACAATTTTGAGCAAAACATTGAATATCTATGCTCATTCCTGGCCACCAGTACTCTGATTGTAATACTTTCAGAGAATCCTTAATTGTTTGGTGTCTCAGACCCAACCCCATATGTGCTTCCAGTAAGAGGAAGCCCCTCCTGCTCCTGTTTGGAATTACTCTATCCCCCACTCCAGGGATTCGAGCAAACGAAACAGAGTTTGCATCGATTACCTATGCATAATTGAGTGGATAATTCACGGGCAGTGCTGCACAGTCGCCTTTTACGGTCGTTTTTACTGCCAGCATGGTTTCCCCGTCTATGTATTTTTCTGTACGCTTTTTTGTGGCTACGGAAGCCGGGTTAGTTGCTTCCGCTGTGGCTGTATTAGCCAATGAATTCCCTGCAATGTGAACGCCATCACGTTGAAGACTCTGTGCGTGTACCACGTGAGTCTTTTGTAGTTCTTTGTGTAAAAGAGCTACCTGTTTCCAGAGCAATTTATGCTTTATTGTGGCACCTGTGTCATCTTTGTAATCGTTTTCAATCCAACTCTGCAGCTTATTGTTGTAAGAGTTGACGCAAAAATGAGAATCACACACGATAAGTGTCGGGGATTCACGTTCTGCATTTTCGAGCGCCATCTTTAAACATCTGATTTCAGTTCTCTGAACCGAACAGTTTCTCACAGATTCAGTTTTTGTTACTTTCGGTCTGAATTTACCGCACAGCCAATGACCTTTAATAATCGCACAGGCTGCATCGTATGATTTGCTCTCTACGTTGAAATGCTGTACAAATCTATCTGTATAGATTATACAGGCGTACTGTGGGAGAGGCAGAAGTTCGATTGGCAGAGGATATTCTTCTTCATATTCTAAATCATTCAGTTCTTCGAATTGCGGGGCGAAATAGTATTTCACATCTTCCGCACCTAGAGAATCTATACACTGTATCCATTTCGGATCCAGTGACACTGTAGGCAGGTTTATCGGGCTGAATAGCGCCTCGAAGGCGGATTCCGCTGTGAGGATATTAATCCTTTTACCATGTGCTAATTCTCGTTCATTTGCTAATGCAATTTGCACTGCTTTCACAGTTCTTTCTGTGTGACTGAATGTTTTTTCTACTTGTGTGTACAAGTGAGATTTAATTGAAATTGGTACCTTTTCTCCCTCATTAGAGGTCAGGTACGTGAATCCGCATCCTCCTGGGATGACTTGGATTACAAGATCGCGTGTGTTGTCACGTGTATCTAATTTAGTTTTAGCTAACATGTCTGTTTGCAGTGATCTCAAATTTTCTGTGTGTTTTTGAGTCCAATTGATTTGTTTAAAATCAGGTTTAATTAGTTCGTAGAGTGGTTTAACCCTCTCTGCATAATTTAGAATGTAAGTTCTTCCGAAATTCAGAAAACCTAGTATGGATTGTAAATTCTTCAGCGTTTTTGGAGCTTGGAGTACAGCGCACTTCTCTAAGAAGTTGTCCGCTAGGCTTTTCCCTTCACTTGATAATTCGTACCCTAAAAATAGTACTGTCAGATGGGCAATTCGAGACTTTTTAAAGTTGAATTTGTAACCCTCTGCTGCGAACCCAAGTATAATGGTGTTCACTCTTTTCAAGTGAGTATTCAAGTCGTCGTCTGTGAGATAGATATCATCTATGTAAGATAATGCCTCATCATCATATATTTGTAGTAACTCTGTTACCCTAGCTGAGAATAGTCCTGGTCTGTTCTTGAACCCCTGTGGGAGTCGACAGAATTTTTTCTGCGACCCAAATGCTGAGAAAGCGGTCAAATATCTGCTTTCTGGTGCAATGTTTTGACAAAAGAAACCATTAGATATGTCTAATGTCGTTTTATATTTTTTCCTAACTATGTTATTCATTAGGGCTGCGCTATGCGATTTTTGTACTGCAAAAGTTTTACAACATGTATTAAGGTGTCTGTAGTCCAAAACTAGACGATATGAATTGTCTGGTTTGGAGACAGGAAACAAAGGATTGTTCATTTGAGAGGTGCATGTTTCAATCACCCCCTGGTATTCAAGTTGATCTAAGATCTCCCTGACTTGTTTTTTAGCTTCTTGCTTAATGGGATACTGCCGTTGGGCAGTTGGTTCACTTTTTAACTGGATTTTGTGAGGAGGTGAGTCCTCATCCCATCCTACATGATTTTTATACGATGCCGGTGCCTGGGCTACTGCCCATTTCCTTGCATATGTATATTTTTTGTGAATCGGAATGTGATTCGAGAAGGCAGGCATAATCACTTCTTCGCCACGAGGGCACTCCCTGACAAACTCTGGGGGCCAATCTTTTTCAGCTAACAGAATATCGTAGCCTTTTGAGAGCTTATCCCAAAATAGACCTCTTATTTTCCTAGTCTTATCACCCTCTATACGCAATGTTATTTCGTATATTTTATGGGGCTCGCTAAGTCTGGTGTCGGCAGTTTCAACCTGAATGTATTCATTCGTGTCCGCTGTCTCCAGATGACTCATCAAGATCTTGCGCGCTATACTGATTTCTGCTGCACTGTCCAACATTGTCAATGCCCACTCCCCGTTTTTCAACTGTGTCCTCAGTATTCTCGGCATGGTTGATTACTCTAATACTGGCTACCTTCTTTTTTGGAAATTGAGATTTTTTACTCTGAGCAGGTTCCTTGTCTTTGGACTTGGTGTGCTCTCCTGGGTCTGACCGTCCTCTTCTTTCCGATTTCTGCGAAAAAGATCGAGAGGGACGTGTATCAATACTTTGATATCTATCAGGTTTTTTCAGATTTTCCCTATTTCTAAGGTTATATCTTTTCTCAGAGGGCTCCCTCTGGGGAGATTGTTGTTCTCGAGTCGGAGTTCTTTCCCTCCGTCGAGGAGACCTTCCTCTGGACTGGAAAACTTTTTCCTTGGGAGTGGATTGTTTATTTCCATCCCAGCTCTTTTAGGAGTGTTTAAATTATTTTTAATAAATAATTTTTCAGGATTTTCGAGCAGTTGGGGCTTTACCGGTTTTCCACCCAAGCTGTCTCTACCTAATTCTTCATAGCATTTTTCTATGATTCTGGCAAGCTCAACTGGCTGCTCTGTTATATCTGTTTCCTTCAACTTCTGGCGGATCGCCACAGATGCTGCTTCTCCCTTTATGTTGGCTAATAATATAGCCGAGACCTGCTTGAAGTCTTTCAGTAATTTCATACCAAGATTTAAAGCGGGCTCTGGACCGTATTCATTTTGAATCTGTTTTAGCACTTCTGGTATTACCGCCATAGACGGAACACCGTGTGTTTTTGTGTAAATGGAAGCAAAGACTGTACCCCAAGTGTCGCAGTCCTCCACGTGTGGTGCGATTCCCATAGGAAGGCAGATGATCAAGATTCTGTGTTTCTCTATAGGGGTAGTATCAGGAAATACTGTCTCTATTTGAGTGATTTTCTGTGCTAACCAGAAAGGAATTTGTTCCCGTTTTACGGGTGTTTTACCAAGACATGACTGTATGTTCTGTGGTGTAATTTTATTAGTGTTCCCCTGATGAGGGGTCAGCTGTGGTACATTAACAGCTGGTTGGACTGTTGCAGTCTGCATTACATATTGGACTAATTGCCTATGTATTTTTATAAGTGTTTTTAGCTGTACTAACAGCTCTTCTCTAGACATTTTTGCAATGTCCGGATGTGGTGTGTAGCTGGCTAGAACCGGCCACGTTGCTCCTGGTCTACCTAGGGGACCGAGCCTGGTAATATGATCATTATGTTTTAGGGCGCCATTAAACCAGAGCAGGTGCTCTTGGAATTTTAGTGGGATTTCAGTCTCCTCGAAAGGAGCGTACTCTTCCAGAGGTTCCTCTATTTTGTAATAGTGAAACTCTTTTGTTGTAGCGTTTGCCGCTGGAAAGTTTATCCATGAATAGAATACCTCTGTCTGCCGATATTCGTGAGCCTCTATCACGAAAATTACTGTACCACCTTGTGGTGTCAGTCCGTTTTCTATAAGTTTTAACGTTATAGATTTTCCTAAGTGGACCGGGATGTCGATAGCATCCGGGTCAATCTGTAGGAGACTCGTGTCTTCCTCTATTAGTAGGGTTGCCAGTCTAACTGCTTCCCTTTCTTCTTCACTGTCTGACATTTTATAAATGCAGGCTTTGCAGAGTAGGTCTCCAAGGAGACAAAGATTAGGTGCACAATATTTTGGAACCCTGTATCCTTCAACGTTGAATAAACCAGAGCTTTACATAGGAATCTCTTCCTACTGAGTTCGGGCGGATTTTAACCTTTCACCCACTCCAGTCGTCTATTGGAGTATTTACGGGAGAAAAGGGGTCTGTGTGAAAAATGCACAACTGAGTTACTCTAACGTCTTGCGTTAGTTTATCGCCTTACCAAACGTTGGGCGCCATGTAGTGTAGTTCCTAGTTTCCCACTAGGCCCTGCGCATTGGAATAACATAAACAGTAGTATCGACGTAGAAGTGCGGATCTTCCAGGCCTCCACTGACTATGCTAAACTTAATTGGGTTTGTTACCAACTAGCTCAGAGGTCACTGGAAACTTTCTTCTCTGCATAGGAAGTGATCAGCTTCCCTGGCACAGACAAGAAGGGATTCAGTTTTCCAACAACCGTGCAACATGACAACTTTGCTCCTCAGATCAAGAGTCAATCTCTAGGGTCGTGTGAAACAATAGACAGTTATTTTACTCAGTCAGGTTGGTGCAGTTTACTTTCACAATATGTAGAGAACAGAGAGACGGGCGTTTGTCAATAAAGGGTTAACATTTATTGAACAGTCTTTCTTCTCGTACTAAAGAAATATATTGCCACAATTGCAAGACTTGTTATTATAAAAAGTACGTACAGTAAGATAAGTATTCCAAGATAATACTGTAAAAGCATTGATATGGTTTCTTAGCCATACAATGGTTTAAAAGTAATAAAACATATATACAGTCATATATACATTAGGCTAAAATACTCAACTGGTGCTTCTAACTACGCCTACCCCAGTGTACCTGATCTAAGCCTAATACGTGGGAGGGGAGTAAGTAAGTAGCTTCAGCTTAAGTTGGTTTTGCCAAGGTTTGCTTCAAGAATTCTCACTAAGGGTTTAGTCAACACCATACCTCTGAATAGAATGATGGAGGTCTGGTATCTCCTTCAGGGAGAACTCGGTATACCAGTCACCCGCGAGGGCAGACCAGAAACGCTGGAGCTGGATTTCTCTGCAGGAGAAAGACAGCGTCTCTCTTCAGCGCGTCGAGGAGGAGGAGGAGGAGGAGGGACAGCGTCCACGGGCAGCTGGCATCTGCTGGGCTTCTTCGCAGAGGGACGGCTGTTCAGCTCCTAGTTTCACCAACCATCGTTCGCTCTTTAGCAGCGATAATGGTATCAGCAGCTTCAGGCGACGGGCAGCAGGCTGCAGCAACAGGGTGCTAGCTTCAGCTAACAACGGCACAGCAGACAGCTAGCAACAGGCAAATGCTTAAGGCAACGTTGGTAATATTTATACCTGACAGGTGCCTGGTTTGACGTAAGTTTGCTGGACATAAGACGTCAATTAAAGATGTCACTAGGAAGTGATAGCTATCAGTTGCTCATTAGAGTTCCATTACTAATCAAAACACAGCAAGCGGGGATTTCCAGGTTTGCTGAGTTTTTATCTTGTTGAAGAACTCGGAGTGTTAATCTAGGAATCTCAGATAGTGACTTCTGCTCTGTCATTGTACTAATTGGTTGCAAAGGAAGTGGCAGAGAAAACTATTCTGGAATGTGGCTCTGTTCGTGTGAGGCCAGAGATGACTTTCTGAATATCGTACTTGAACGGTTATGCCAATATAGGGAATAAATGGATTTATAGCCGAATAGGGGCATAAGGTCACAGTATCGATCAGGATCCTAGATAAGCACGCAACACCCTCTCCTATGTCTGGGCACTGCTGGGAGTCCTCTGCACTCACCCCTCCTATGTCTGGGCACTGCTGGGAGTCATATCCACACCCCCCTCCTATGTCTGGGCACTGCCGGGAGTCCTCTGCACTCACCCCTCCAATGTCTGGGCACTACTGGGAG
Source organism: Lissotriton vulgaris (assembly GCF_964263255.1). NCBI lineage: Eukaryota > Metazoa > Chordata > Amphibia > Caudata > Salamandridae > Lissotriton > Lissotriton vulgaris. Next base: position 55,248 of record NW_028252614.1, on the reverse strand, counting down.
TCATATCCCGCCACTCATCCTATGTCTGGGCACTGCTGCGAATCATATCCTGCCACTCCTCCTATGTCTGGGCACTGCTGGGAGTCATATCCTGCCACTCCTCCTATGTCTGGGCACTGCTGGGAGTCATATCGACACCCCCCTCCTATGTCTGGGCACTGGTGGAACTCATATCTACACCCCCCTCCTATATCTGGGCACTGCTGGGTCATATCCTGCCACTCCTGCTATGTCTGGGCACTGCTGGGAGTCATATCCTGCCACTCATCCTATGTCTGGGCACTGCTGGGAGTCATATCCTGCCACTCATCCTATGTCTGGGCACTGCTGGGAGTCATATCCACACACCCTTCCTATATCTGGGCACTGCTGGGAGTCATATCCACACCCCCCTCCTATGTCTGGGCACTGCTGGGCGTCCTCTGCACTCACCCCTCCTATGTCTGGGCACTGCTAGGAGTCCTCTGCACTCACCCCTCCTATGTCTGGGCACTGCTGGGAGTCATATCTACACCCCCTCCTATAACTGGGAACTTCTGGGAGTCATATCCAGCCACCCCTCCTATGTCTGGGCACTGCTGGGAGTCATATCCACACCACCCTCCTATGTCTGGGCACTGCTGGGAGTCATATCTACACCCCCTCCTATGTCTGTGCACTGCTGGAAGCCATATCCAGCCACCCCTCGTATGTCTGGGCACTGCTGGGAGTCATATCCACACTGCCCTCCTATGTCTGGGCACTGCTGGGAGTCATATCTACACCCCCCTCCTATGTCTGGGTAGTGCTGGGAGTCATATCCTGCCACTCATCCTATGTCTAGGCACTGCTGGTAGTCATATCTACACCTCGCCTATGTCTGGGAACTGCTGGAAGTCATATCCTGCCACTCATCCTATGTCTGGGCACTGCTGGGAGTCATATCTACACCCCCTCCTATGTCTGGGCACTGCTGGGAGTCCTCTGCACTCACCCCTCCTTTGTCTGGGCACTGCTGGGAGTCATATCCTGCCACTCATCCTATGTCTGGGCACTGCTGGGAGTCCTGTGCACACCCCCCTCCTATGTCTGGGCACCGCTGGGAGGCATATCCTGCCACTCATCCAATGTCTGGGCACTGCTGGGAGTCATATCTACACCCCCTCCTATGTCTGTGCACTGCTGGGAGTCCTCTGCACTCACCCCTCCTATGTCTGGGCACTGCTGGGAGTCATATCCTGCCACTCATCCTATGTCTGGGCACTGCTGTGAGTCCTGTGCACACCCCCCTCCTGTGGCTGGGCACTGCTGGGTGTCTTATCCACACACCCTCCTATGTCTGGGCACTGATGGGAGTCATATCTACACCCTCTCCTATGTCTGGGCACTGCTGGGAATCATACCCTGTCACTCCTCCTATATCTGGGCACTACTGGGAGTCATATCCACACCCCCCTCCTATGTCTGGGCACTGCTGGGAGTCCTACGCACACCCCCCTCCTATGTCTGGGCACTGCTGGGAGTCATATCCTGCCACTCATCGTATGTCTGGGCACTGCTGTGAGTCATATCTACACACCCCTCCTATGTCTTGGCACTGCTGGGAGTCATATCTACACACCCCTCATATGTCTGGGCACTTCTGAGAGTCATATCCATACCCCCCTCCTATGTCTGGGAACTGCTGGGAGTCCTATCCTGCCACTCATCCTATGTCTGGGCACTGTTGGGAGTCCTGTGCACACCCCCTCCTATGTCTGGGCACTGATGGTGTCATATCTACACCCCCTCCTATGTCCGGGCACTGCTGTGAGTCATATCTACACCCCCTCCTATGTATGGGCACTGCTGGGAGTCTTATCCTGCCACTCCTCCTATGCCTGGGCACTGCTGGGAGTCATATCCTGCCACTCATCCTATGTCTGGGCACTGCTGGGAGCCATATCCTGCCACTCATCCTATGTCTGGGCACTGCTAGGAGCCATATCCACACCCCCCTCCTATGTCTGGGCACTGCTGGGAGTCATATCCACACCCCCTCCTATGTCTGGGCACTGCTGGGAGTTCTCTGCACTCACCCCTCCTATGTCTGGGCACTGCTGGGAGTCCTCTGCACTCACCCCTCCTATGTCTGGGCACTGCTGGGAGTCATATCTACACCCCCTCCTATGTCTGGGCACTGCTGGGAGTCATATCCAGCCACCCCTCCTATGTCTGGGCACTGCTGGGAGTCATATCCACACCCCCTCCTATGTCTGGGCACTGTTGGGAGTCCTCTGCACTCACCCCTCCTATGTCTGGGCACTGCTGTGAGTCCTGAGCACACCCCCCTCCTGTGGCTGGGCACTGCTGGGTGTCTTATCCACACACCCTCCTATGTCTGGGCACTGATGGGAGTCATATCTACACCCTCTCCTATGTCTGGGCACTGCTGGGAATCATACCCTGTCACTCCTCCTATATCTGGGCACTACTGGGAGTCATATCCACACCCCCCTCCTATGTCTGGGCACTGCTGGGAGTCCTACGCACACCCCCCTCCTATGTCTGGGCACTGCTGGGAGTCATATCCTGCCACTCATCGTATGTCTGGGCACTGCTGTGAGTCATATCTACACACCCCTCCTATGTCTTGGCACTGCTGGGAGTCATATCTACACACCCCTCCTATGTCTGGGCACTTCTGAGAGTCATATCCATACCCCCTCCTATGTCTGGGAACTGCTGGGAGTCCTATCCTGCCACTCATCCTATGTCTGGGCACTGCTGGGAGTCCTGTGCACACCCCCTCCTATGTCTGGGCACTGATGGTGTCATATCTACACCCCCTCCTATGTCCGGGCACTGCTGGGAGTCATATCTACACCCCCTCCTATGTATGGGCACTGCTGGGAGTCTTATCCTGCCACTCCTCCTATGCCTGGGCACTGCTGGGAGTCATATCCTGCCACTCATCCTATGTCTGGGCATTGCTGGGAGCCATATCCTGCCACTCATCCTATGTCTGGGCACTGCTAGGAGCCATATCCACACCCCCCTCCTATGTCTGGGCACTGCTGGGAGTCATATCCACACCCCCTCCTATGTCTGGGCACTGCTGGGAGTTCTCTGCACTCACCCCTCCTATGTCTGGGCACTGCTGGGAGTCCTCTGCACTCACCCCTCCTATGTCTGGGCACTGCTGGGAGTCATATCTACACCCCCTCCTATGCCTGGGCACTGCTGGGAGTCATATCCAGCCACCCCTCCTATGTCTGGGCACTGCTGGGAGTCATATCCACACCCCCCTCCTATGTCTGGGCACTGTTGGGAGTCCTCTGCACTCACCCCCCCCTATGTCTGGGCACTGCTGGGAGTCATATCCTGCCACTCCTCCTTTGTCTGGCCACTGCTGGGAGTCATATCCACACACCTCTCAGATGTGACGCACCGTAGCACAACATAAATGGCGTGTGTGTATGTCGCATCACTATTGCAATGGTGATATACGCGAGCGTGTGACGCACCGTACCCCAACATTAATGGAGTGTGTGCGGGTTGTATCACTATTGCAATGGAGATATTGCTTTTGCTGCACCACATAAAGGCAATCCCATATTAAAAGCGGGTATTGCATCGGAAATAGTTAAGTGCATTCAAATATCTTACATTAAAGCTAAGCGCACATTAACAATTCCCCCTAGAGCACACTTTACATGCAAACTAGGGGCTTCTATGGCATTCTTGGGGAATATACCCCTAGATGACATCTGCAGGGCTGCAACATGGTCTACACCACACACATTCACAAAACACTATTGTATAGATGTGTTAGCAAGACAGAAAGCTAGTGTGGGCCAGGCAGTTTTACGAACACTATTTCAAACCACTGCAACAGCAACAGGTTAGCCACCGCTTTGGGAGATAACTGCTGTATAGTCTTTGCTAAAGCATATGATCTACAGCTCATATGCCTTCGACGGAAAATGCTACTTATCCAGTATGCATATGTTCTTGGCATATAGAGCTGTAGAATCATATGCTCCCACCCGCCTCCCCGGGTACTTTTTACCTGTTGCAATACCATCTTACTTAGATACATTATACATTGACTTCTCTTTTACTACTGTTACTAAATCCATCATCACCCTTGACAGCAAAACAAGGTAAGGATGAGGTTGGTGCCCATGCGCACTATCACCGAAAGAAGGAGTCACCTACCTTGTGACTGGAAAGACTTCTTCGAAGAAAAATGAAGTGCAGACATCCGGACCCAACACTAGATGGCGATCTATGCTAAAGCATATGATTCTACAGCTCTATATGATAAGAACAGATGCATACTGGGTAAGTAGCAATTTCCTTATTTAACTGCACAGCACGTAGTTAAATCTCTTAACATTTATCGGCTTTACTCATCTAACCTTTTACCTGTGGTTTCTTCCATTAAGCCATCGTGCCCGCAATTCCGCCGCGGTAAATGGGTTAACAGTGCCCCTTAAGTTTGCATAAACACTCTCAGATGCCTTTAATTAATTCTGAAGCGCCACTCATATCAGGGTAGGCACCCACATTACATCGAGACAATCAGTCTCACATGTAAATCAATGTATAAGAAATGTTTATAAGACCGAGAACTACAAGGTGTAGGAGTTACATGTTATTCATACTGATAGGCAGTATAGTTTAAGAGTGCTTGACCTGGAGAAGCGCAAACTCAACGTTTGAACTGCAACACCATGGTTGGGAGTTCCCTTTATTAATAAAAATGTATTTCTACTTCTTGCAAGATTAGAAAAATTAAAGACTGATCAAAAAGTATATTACTCTAAACTACGCCTCTCTTTGATAAGTCAGTGGTTCACTGCTATATATTATGAGTTTAACCTATAAAACTGCAAGCAACAAAAGGATCCTGCTGATAAGAAACAGTAACTCACCAACCTGCCCACATTGTATGCACTTGTATATACTTTGTGATTTGCCTGAGGCAAGGAATGTTAGCAAATGCTTTTAAAAACCATATTATACTTGAGGGGTGCGCTAGAGGGCGCACTGCGGGATGGTTGCCTCCTAAGACAGCTCCACCGGGCGGTGCCAAATATGCAATAATTAGCGATTTGCGGACATTCAAATGCTGATCCATTCGCCTGACACAAGATCGGAAGGTGCTGGCTATCGATTTTGAGGGACGGCGCTGCAAAACACCACGATAGCTGCTGAGAAAAACGTGAAAACTTGCTGATCAGCGGTAGCGCACGAAAGAAAAGATGATGGCGGCGCCCTAGGGAAATTCCACTGTTTTCGAGTGATACGGTGAGACGGCGAGCACTAATGGTGTATTGCGGTGATCCGAGAGGGCACATCTAATGCCTATTATGGATGTGGATGTTCTTGCCGGCAGTGCTCCGTTTCGTTTTACTGTGTGGAGCATTGTGAGCCGCATCGGACCCCACGGCGTCCAAGATGGCGGGCAGACAAGCAGACGGCGACCGAGGAGTGATGTGCGGAAAGAATTGATGGTGTTGTGGTGCTGTCAGCCGCTGTAATACCAGTTAAATACACATGCCAGCAGCGCCCATACATCCTATAAATAAAACGACTGACCGAAGCTGCCGATGTTGCGCAACCCTCCTATGGACATCTTGCAGTGCTTGCCGCATCTGAATTCTGTGTAGTGCCTGTGGGATAAGGTGCGTGCTGCCATATTTGTCTGCTCATGTTGCTGGTGGGGAAGTAGAGAAAGTTGTTCCCTTGGCGGACAAGCTTAAGTTACATACACTGTATATTAGTTAGGTCATACAAACATAATAACTGGGTCCTACACACTATAGTACACCCACACGAAAGTACTGTAGCTCAATATTTTTTTTTAGTTAAAAAGAAAAAGGTTTTTTCATAGATATTGCACTTTTTTTAAAAAAACAGTAACACTTTACTCTCTAGCATTAAAACGCATTACAATTTCATGAGCACAGTTTTTACACACATGAATAATTTAAAACACATTAGCTTGCAATAAATTTTCATCAGCATTAGTTAGCTATAAAGAGAAATCACATAGGGGGAGAGACATAAAAAGACATTCCTTATTAGTCATTAGATTTTGCACATCTGAGAACCTGACAATTACACAATCTAAACCTGGACCCGTTTTATATCTTGTCTACAGGGTAGATTTGTTCTCTTGATTGTGCAGAGGTGGCGTTGACGCGTTTCGATGGCTTTTATTGATATTCTACCATCTTTATCAAGACTAAATAATCAGTCTCTCCTTGTTTCTGGGCACTGGTTGGTTGCCACTGAGAAAGTTTTTCCTGTGGGTAAACATATTACCATGAATATCTTACATAAGTATTGTCTTAATTCTATGCAGACATTTTGTATATTATCACTAGACTCATAAAAGTACATTTTTCTTTTACAGGAGGCTACATCCCTCCTCATGATTCTATCCATTCTATACAATAACACTGGTCCTCACACCTCAACCTCATCCAAGATACTGAGTTTGAGTCGTTCTATAACAGTATTCGTACTATGCATTTCCTGTTTTCAATTCATGTACAGTGCCTGTTTTCCACTAACTACATCTTTCTTGCATTCTATGTTATCACAAGCTATTATCTCTTATACCAGTTTTTGGGTTATAGAAAATCCTATGTACCTGCACCCTCTTGATGGGGACCCCATTGATCCTATCTGAAGATAAATCTGCTTATTCTCCCTTACTCCTTTACTATTGCCATGTATTATGGTAGTTTTATGTGTCCTATGTCATGCAATACCAAAATAAGCTATCTGCATTTTTTGGAATTTATAAAGAAATGATGTCATTTACCTGGTTACATAGCAGTTGGTCTTTTTTCAGGGGTTCTCGAATTTCAATTATTCAGCCCTGGTGGGGAAGTCCTGTTACTGCGCCGCTAAGTTACAGTGCTCCTTTGAAATCTGAGAGACTGTAGATGCCCCGAGTGGTGCGTGGCGGCCGTGAGACTTATGGGCGGTCAGTGTGTATTATTGACTCTTGGCGGTGACCGTTCTGGGCTGCTCGGCAGTAATAGAGGAGTACTCGACTGGCACAGCCCAAGCGGTGATCCAGATACGCTGGAAATATAGTGTGCAGCGCATCAAAGGGCGATATTGTCACTAGGGGCCCAAAAAAGCAGTACATTTCAGTGTGCTGCCAGTGAAATTCAGGCGCAGTGCCTGTCTACCCAGTACTGCGTGTGTACTGCCAGCACAGCGATTCCAGTGCGTGGGACAGACGACGGTTGATTGAATCCTCTGTGTGATGGGCGGTGTACTGCCTGCACCCTGGTTGGTAAACACTCTGACTCTTGGATAGGCGCCTGCGCCGCCATGGGCAAACCAGACAAACAACAGGCCAAACTGCAATTTGAAGCGAAAAAGAGTACCAAAACTGCGGCGTCAACCTCGGATGCGGACCAAGATACTGAGGGGAGCTCAATTGTCGGCATGAAGGGGGTGTTGCAGGCTATCCAGCTAAGTCTACAAGACATAAATGGTAAACTAGATAACATTACTCTAAGGGTCGATACACCTGGCGGCCAAACTGGACAAGCATGGCGAGCGCTTGGTGGAAGCAGAAACGTGCATCTCCGCGGTTGATGATGAGTCAAGCAACATGACTGTTAAATGTAAAGAAATGGAAAAGTCTCTGGAAATGATAAAAAGTAAGGCAGGAGATTTAGAAGCGCGTTCTCGAAAGAACAACATCAGAATAGCGGAGCTTCCGGAATCCACGAACACCGGTCGTATAGAGACGTATGTAGAAGACATGCCCTGAAGTGTGTTTGGCGCAGAACATCTATCGTCAGTTATTCTGATCGAACGAGCGCACAGATCCTAAGATCTGAGGCCTAAGCCAGGCGCAGCGCCAAGGCCAATAATTGCTCAAGTACTCAACTATAGAGACCGCAATGTGATCCTAAGACTGGCCTGTGAAAAGCAGCAGGTGACGTACCAGGGGAATAAACTGGAGTTTTATCCTGATTTTACAATGTCGGTGCAGCTGACGAGAAAGGAATTCAACCCCATGAAGAAAAAGCTGTGAGATATGGGGGTGGAATATGCAATGATATATCCGGCCAGATTACCGATCACATATGAGGGTCAAGCCACACTTTTGCAAACACCGGCGGCAGCGCAGGACTGCATCAAGAAACTGAACTGTTGTAAATATAACAGCGATAGTATTAAGCATTAGCTGAAGACATGCTATTGTATCTTTCTGTTAGTTTTCCCGCCCGTACTTAAACTACGGCTAGACTCCATTTTATTTTCTGGCGTCCATCTTGGGTGCCATACATTGCCATGTGCTCGACACGAGGCGAGTCCTACCTCACTGATTGTCACCCCTGAAGTTTGCCCAGCAACAAGCTATAAATAGTTCTTTGTGCGTCTAGCGCATGCTCAGTAGGAGTCACATCTGTCCCTGATTAGCGTAGATTGGAATGTGCATTTCAGCAGGTCTCAAGAACCGTTAACTCCACCCATGTATCGATCATGTTTAAGAAATGTCCTTATATGGTCGTAAATCATGTTTTGAGTTGTATCCGCCTACCTATGAGCCCCTTCTTTGTGTATAAAAGGGGACTGTGTGTCTGAGTTCTTTGTGCTACCTTGTACAATACTGTAGAGTGTTGTGTGGGCTGTAGTACCACCTTTAAAGGTTTATTAAACCATTTTTTTGTATTTCCAGTTTCTGTGCCAATTTCTTTATGTAGTCTGAGAACTCCGTGCACAGAAGGGCGAACCCTTTGCATTCGCAGGCCTTGCTGAGGCCTGTACTCATCAGAACAACAGACGTAAGGAACAGCCCAGGGCGGAGAAGAACCAAGATTCGGAGTGAGCAGATCTTCACAACCACCTTTATATGAACACGCACTGTTTTGGTATGGTAAGGGTATGATCTTCACACTGATACGATGCTACTTCACAGGCAGGTATGGTCCTAAGGGTACGAGAGTTATATAAAGTCTACAGAAGGGACTATGCGTGCATTTGATGGATATATGCAGATCACTTGAGCATGGTCATCTTAGTGCGTAGCACTCTGTGCTGCAAGACAAGTATCTCCTTCTCCATCGTTGTCTGCTTAAGATATGTCTAAATGCTGGGGTGATAAGGTATCGCTGCCCTGCCTGTCTAACTGTATGGACCCGAGAGACATGTTGAAGTGGGACGCAATTGTGGCACTCAGAGTAATGCTGGGGAGGGGTCTGTCGACTTGGTGGGGCAGGGACGACATAACGTGTACTGCAGTGTTAATATGCCTATAACTGTTAAAGTAGTTAGTAGTGAGGCACACTATTATGCATCTTGTGGGACCTAATTGGGTAATATAACCAAGTGGTACAAAGTACCAGCGAGATGTAATAGCATTTATGTCTGCGTTTCTACGCAGCACCTGGCCACATCCACTTTGATGGATGGAGTTGTGCGAACTCGGTGGACCCCCTAGGCGGGTGTACCCCAATTTGTGTTAAGATATGTTACTGTTTCCTAGGGGATCATGTCTTTGGCAAAGTTGGGATGCTGAAGTGGGTGGGGGGAGGAGGGAGGGGTGTTGGTTATTGTTTGGTAGACCAATGCATTTGAGAGACATTGCTATGATCCAATTCACTATCGGATTGTTATGTATCGAAAACTTTGTACTGAGAGATGTGACAGAAGTATGCTATAAACATTAAACAAATAGTTTAAACATGTCCACGGAAAAACTGCAACCAACCACGTTGAAATTGCTCACTTGGAATGTAAGAGGATTAAATAACCCTAAAAAGATAAGGCAGATTTTTGCGTATCTAGACCGACAACAAATAGACATTGCTCTTCTACAGGAGACGCATTTGGCACCACACAGTAACAGTACTAAAGGATACGGATGGGCAGAATCAATACACACGTCATACTATTCATCCTACTCGAGAGGTGTCATTACATTAATTAGGAAAGGAGTTCACTTTCAAGTAGATACTACTACTTCTGATACTATAGAACGCTAAGTCATAGTGACAGGTACACTGAGAGGCCGTAAACTTGCTATTATTAATACCTATGGACCAAATACTGACGATCCTGACTTTTTTAGAGACTTAGGGAGGAAAATACATGACTTAGAGGGTATACCCATAATCTGGGGGGAGATTTTAATATTGCCCTACAAAAAGACATTGACAGGTCAGGGACAACAACGGAACCTCACAAAAGGGCACTGAGTGTAGTGCGTGATATCATGTCCATCCACCAACTAACCGATGTTTGGCGATCCCGCCATCCCGAGAGTCTGGAAGCCACGCATGTGTCTGCAGCGAACAATAGCTTTTTTTTTTTTTTTAAACCTTTATTTGGAGACAAGTAGGTACAAGGGAAGTGTACATTCAAAACATACAGTCACATTCGGCCATTACAGTGGTACGTCAGTGCCCAGAAAGCATACAAAACAGAACTACATATGGAGACACGAGGAAGTACAGGGCAAGGCATCAGTCAATACAAGGAGCAACAGCGAAATGTGCAGGAGATATTAAGATACAATGAGCCAGCATGGACAGGCGAGCCAATAAGACAATGCAATATGAATACAGTACAGTAGCGGAGAGCACGTGAGCCAGAGGGGACACAAGTATGAGGAGCACTGGATAGAGGGGTGCCGCGCAAGGGTACAATCCGAATTCCCGATAAAAATACCTGCCCGAAGGGAGACTCCCACCCCTCAACAGCTCGCAGGAACAGGAGACAGTCAGCCCCCCCCCGATATCGGAAGAGCAGCAGGTGTCGTGTAAAATCCCAGCCCATCCCGTTGTCATCAGCCTATCCCCTCACGGTCCTCAAGTTCAGAATCAGAGTCCCGCGCAGCTCTGGTCAGGAGGTACACCTGGAGCGGACTCCAAAAGTCCTTTGGTCTGCATCGAACAGGCATCAATTCAGAATAGATATTATACTGATCCTGACAGTAAATGAGGTCAGTCACCCAGTCCTGAAAGCGCGGCACCCTACCACGACCCCAACAGCAAGCAACCCTACGCTTAGCCAACAACAGGGCCACGTCGACAAATCTACGGTGAGAGGCAGGTACGTCCTTAGTGAAGCCAAGTAACATCACCAAGGGGTCAAACGCCACCCCATCCTCCGCCATACCCTGCAGGGCCTCATGAACCTGAGCCCAATATTCCAAAACCCCCGCACAACTCCAAGCCAAATGCAAAAAGTCAGCGCCTTCCGCTCGACACCTAGCACACCTGTCATCCACCGCCAAATGAAACCGCAGTTTCCTCGCCGGGGTATAGTAGTACCTCTGAACAAACTTGTAATGGATAATTTTAAGGCGACAACTAGAAGAGACATTGGCCGTGAGCCCGCAACAATATTTCCACTGCTCGTCTGTAATAGGAGCACCTAATTCGGCAACCCACTGCTCGCGCACCCGATTGGTCGGGACCGATCGCTGTCGGCGAATAGCCCCGTATAACTTCGACACCAGGTGTCGCCCATCTGAAACCAGCAGCACATGGAGGGGGAGGGTTACCCCAGGCTCCGAAGGATAGTCCGGTAGCAGAGCACGCATGCCCTGCCGCAGGCGGACAAAGTAGAACAGGTCTAGAGGGGAGCAAGCAGCCGAACCGAAGAAATGAGCCTGCGTACGAAAGGCCCCTTCATGAAACAAGTCGCCCCACGTAAGAATACCTAGCCGCTTGCACATTCGCTGAAACCCCGTCTCCAACAACAGCGACAGATCCGGATGATAAGACAGAGGCAAGGCCGGCGAGTAGAGAAAGGAAACGTCTAGCAAATGAGCCGTCCGCTTCCAAGCATCCACCGTGCATGTCACCGTCGTGCGGGGCGTTTCCACATCTGACACCTTGCCTAAAACCATCCCCTCCAGTGGGAGCGGGTGGGCGACCCAATGCTCAGCAGCAATCTGGGGCATGAATGGCGTGGGGCGCATCCAATGATAGGCATAGTGCGCCTGAGCGCTGAGATAATAGAGTTCAAAATCAGGGACGTCGAAACCGCCATCAGCATAAGGCAACGTAAGGGTAGCCCAGGCCACCCGTGGCTGCTTGCCCCCCCAGAACAATCGCAGAAGCTCAGAACGAAGTCTACGAAAGAAATAAGCACCAGGATGATATGGGAGGTTTTGAAAGAGATAAAGAAAGCGGGGCAGAACCACCATCTTGATAAGAGACGCCCTGCCGGCCATGGAGAGGGGTAAAGACATCCACCTGGTGACATCATCCGCCAGTTTAGTAATGGCCACACCATAGTTTAGCCGAACCGCGTCTCCACTATCTAAGGATACAACAATACCAAGATAGCGCAACTCCGAGTCACACCACTCCAGAGGGTAGTCAAGGGGAAACCTGGCCACCGCAGATGTGAGGGGGAAAAATTGAGATTTCCGCCAGTTGATATGAACCCCGGATACGCCACCAAAAGCGACCAGCTCCCGCAGGAGCGAATTAAGGTTGTTCTCAGGGTCCTTGACATAGAGTGTGACATCATCAGCATATAAAGAAATGCCGACCTGCCGCTGAAGACAATTAAAGGCGCTCTGCTGATGAAACTGACGTATCCTACAGGCTAGCGGCTCAATAGCGATAGCAAACAAGAGGGGTGAGAGGGGGCAACCCTGTCGGGTCCCTCTCGTGAGAGGGAACGAGGGGGACAGCACCCCATTCACTACTACCCTCGCCATCGGATCAGTATATAGAAGCTTAACCCAAGAGATGAAAATCCTGGGGAAACCCATCCGACAAAGAACATCAATAAGGTAGCCCCACTCGACAGAGTCAAACGCCTTAGTGGCATCAAGAAAGACAGCGGCAACCGGGACAGCGGGATAGATGGTCGACACAAGCGAGAACAAAGTGCGAAGATTGTGAGAGGTGGCGCGACCGGGCACAAATCCCGACTGATCAGGCAACACGATAACGGGCATGAGTTCGGCTAATCTCACCGCCAAGACCTTCGCGGGAATTTTAACATCGCAGTTGAGCAATGAGAGGGGCCTGTAGGAGCCCACATCCAGTGGATCCTTACCCGGCTTAAGCAGCGACGTGATGGCGACCTCCCGCATGGAGCCCGGAAGGCGTCCCTCCTCCAGAGACTCCTCAAACACCTCACGGAGCACAGGGGCCATAATGTCAATATAACACTTATAAAATTCAGCAGGAAGGCCATCCAGCCCGGCGGCCTTCCCATTAGAAAGAGACATGATGGCATTCCTGACCTCCTCCTCCTCCAGGGGCCTGCCTAAGAACTCCCGATGACCATCCGATAGCCAACAGAGCGCCAGCTCGTCGAGGAAGCCACCGTATCGAGTCTCACCCGTCTGCTGTGTCGTGTAAAGGTGTGCATAATGATCAATAAAAGTGCGCTGAATCTCCGATGTATCTCGACAGCGAGTGCCATCCGGAGACACCAATTCCAACACGTCCGACCCATGCCTAGGATGTCTAGTAAGGGCAGCGAGGACCTTACCGGGCCGCTCCCCTTCGCAGTATCGCCTCGCCGTCCAGTATTTCCCCCTGTGCTTAGCCTCCCGAGCAGCCTCCTCCTCGTACTCGGAGAGCTTAGTGCGGAACTGTGCCAGAAGAGCGGGGTCCGAAGTCACCTGCATCCTGCGCTCCAAGTCTCGCAAGTCAGCCTCCAACCTCTCGAGGGTCCGAACAATCAAACGGAGTACTCCACAACTTTTAGAAATAGTGACACCCCGGATCGTAACCTTGAATGCCTCCCAAATGACCTCAATGCTCTCCACAGAGCCCTTGTTTCTAGGGAAGAACGTCTCCACCTCCGCACCGAGTTCCTCCTTGAACACCGGGTCAAGCAAAGCAGTCGGAAACAAACGCCAAGGCGGGCGCGGCCTGTGTAACCCGGGGACGGACAAATCAACCTTCACCGGACAGTGATCAGAATACGTCCGAGCCAAATGTGAGGCCCCTCTTAGGCCAGCCATCAACCCTCTAGAGAGAAATACATAATCCAGTCTCGCCCATGAACGAGCATGTGTGGTGTAATGGGTGCCCTCCCTAGCGGTAGGGTGGGTGAACCTCCAGCTGTCAACCATCCCAGCCTCCTCCACTATCCCCCGCAGCACATCCCTTGCCTGTACATTGTACTGAGGGCTACCCTCCGATCTGTCCATCTGGGCCTGAAATGCAAGATTAAAATCACCCCCCCACACAATGTGAGTAGCATCCACAGCAAGAACATGACCCCACAGAGTGACAAAAAAGATTGGCGTGTCAACATTGGGAGCATAGCAATTAACAAACAGTACAGTGGTCTGCCCAAGCCGTCCCCACAGCAGCACGTAGCGCCCCTCAGGGTCCCCCATAGATCCAAGTTCCTGGAACGCAAGCGACTTCTTAACAAGGGTAACAACCCCACGAGCATAAGAAGAGTATGAAGCAAACCCCCTGGCCGCGGCCCACCTTCCGCCGAAAGTGGGGGAGGGAGCGGGGCGCAGATGCGTCTCCTGGAGAAAAGCAACTTGAATAGCATGCCTGTCCAAATACTGTATCACATTGCGACATTTCCTGGCATCATTAAGGCCCCGTACATTCCAGGACAAAATCGAGATCTGATCCACAACAGCAGTTGACATCACGTAAAGTAAGGGCCCCGCAGGACCCTATAACCATATACAGGGCATCCAACTACCAGCAACAGCCATCGATAGGTCCGCGCCTCAGGGCACGGGCAGACCTCCACATACGCTCCATACATTTCCCAGTCATCTCCAAAACAACCAAACAGGAACACAACAACACCCCCCCAACCGACCCATCCACGCAGCAAGCCCTCGGGACAGCCTACGCGCCGCGCGCCGCCAAGCCATTCCACACGGCCCACATCACGCACACGTGCTACGCTCGCAGAATGCGCCCCGAAACGTGGCAGCCCAAAATGGCGGCCGACGCACTCGGGTCCAAAATGGACGGGAGCACGGATCCCAGAACCCGTCCCGTAAGATAGGAAAGTGGAACAGCCCGGATAGCGGACGCCCCGACATGTCCGTGCACTCAAACAACAGTAGCAGCTACCAAGGCGAACCAAAAGTCCCAGGCAAACAGACATGGACAGCTTCAACCCCCCCCCATCCACCCACCTGACACCACCCCAACTATCAGGCCACATACACCCCTCCCCCCCATCCCTCAACACACATCCAGTCAACCAACATAGGACTAGAATCCAAACAAAAGGCAAATATGGGGCACACCCTCCGGGGAACCGTCCAGAGGTGCACGACGCCACTCCCTCACGCCACGCCAGTGTCCGCGCCAACGAGTATCAGGCGGCCACAGGCGCAGCGCGGGGGGGTGGGTGCCCAGAGCGCGACATCCCATAACACCATCCCGCGGTGCCATCCCAACCCCACAAAAACAGCAAAACGCACTCACTCATCATGATACAGACATAACCCACGCATCAGCAAAAAAAAAGAAAAAAAAAAAAAATCAAATACGGACAATGGCTAGGCCACAAATACTGAGAAGGAAGCCAGCAGGCCCCAATACAAAAAGTTACATATCCACAATACTACAAAAACCGGAAAAAAGATAGACAAAGCCCAAAGTCACCAGAATCAGGCGACCTCCTCCTCAGCAGCCGAATGTTCACCCTCCGGATCTCGATCGTCACCACGATCCGCAGCAGCGCGCTCGCGCTGGAGGCGCTTCGCAAAGTCCTCAGCATGCTGTGGGTTGGTGAAAAAATGTTGTTTAGCCTGGTGCGTCACTCGAAGTTTAGCCGGATAAAGCAAGGCGTAGTCCACTTGAAGGTCCCGAAGCTTCCTTTTCACCCCCAAGAACTTCCGACGCTGGTCCTGCACCATCGGTGTGAAGTCGGGGTACATGGTGAAAGACACCCCATCGAAGGAGAGAGTCCTGTTAGTGCGGGCAGCCTGAAGAGCAGCGTCTCGATCACGATAATTCAATAGGCGCGCAATGATGGGACGCGGTGCAGCCCCAGAGGCCGGACGAGGTCCCAACGTCCGATGCGCTCTCTCGACGATGAACTGGGACGAGAAAACTTCCGCCCGATGGCGCCCACCAGTAGCCTCTCCACATAAGTCTCCATTTTGCCCACATTCGTGGACTCCGGTACACCTACAATGCGTACGTTGTTGCGCCTACTCCTCGCCTCCAACTCCTCGTTCTTGGCGGCAATGACACGCAAAATATTGTCCATTCTCGCCAGCTGGGTGGTATGGGTGGCCGCCGTGTCATCGTGGTCCGAAATGCGCTGTTCCGCCGCCGTCAAGCGCTCCTCATGTACGTCCAATTTCTGAACGACCGCATCCATGCGTGACGATATCTTGTCCACTTTGTCCACTATAGTGGCGAACCCCTGCCTCATCTCCTGCATCATTTGGGCGAAGTCCGGTGGAGGTGGGTGCGGGACACTCTCAGCGACATTCGGGGGGGGGGGACCGCGAAGTTCCAGCTTCCTGGAGCGAACGCGCCCCACGCCTGGCCACTCCAGAGTCAAAGGACAGTTTGGACTGTTTAGTGTCCGGCTTCCCCATGACGGTGGTACAGAAGGGGAACGAGGCAAATGGAAGTCAGGATACAGGTCGGGCACGGGACCCGGCCAAGCAGAAAGCAGCTCGAATCGTGGGGGCACGAGCAGGCCAGCACGCCCCGCCACTCCCACCGATGAGCAAAGGCCGTCGCCGTTCCCAGCCCAAGGTGGCAAACCCCAGAAACCAAGTATTAAATCCGTGGCACTTCCGTAGGCGATGGTATCTGGACAGGCAGATGGGAAAGCCAAGAAAAGTCCGACAACAAGGGAGAGCCAAGCGTCTCGCCCGGCCAGCGATCGGGCCTGGCGGAGATGGGCGGAGCTAGGCCTACACCCCACGTGCAGAGCCCCGGACTGGCATGAACGGCGACGCCGGGCAAGATGGCATCAGACTTCCAGAGCGCGAGTCGGAGAAACTTGGGACCCTCATAACTTCGGCCAGCAACCTCCGAATGGCACAGGAGTTGGACCGTGGGTGGCCTGCAGATATCCCAACCGAACCGTGGGGTCAGTTCAGGGCGCAGCGATGGTAGTCAGGATACCTAGGCGGATATTAGCTCCGGGCAGCGGGAGCCTCACGACAGTGCGGCCATTCCGCAGTGCGCCCTCTAGCGCCCCCCTGCAGCGAACAATAGCTGGTCGAGAATTGACTATTGGCTGGTGGCTGAGGATATCATGCTGTGGAATAAATCCGTGCAACATATAGCAAGAACATTGTCTGATCATAATCCAGTCACACTCACGATAGACATACCATATTATACACCACCACCGTACAGTTGGAGATTTAATGTGAGGGCACTGCTAGATCCAGTATACACAGATGCTGTCACTCAAGCAATTACTGATTACTTTGACTTCAATCAGTCAAGTACTAATGATCCTGGGCTTTTGTGGGAAGCGTTCAAGGCCACAATTAGAGGCACCTGTATCAGTACGGCTGCCAGCATACTTAAAGATATCAGGAGGCAACTCACAATACGGGAAGAGCAGCTACGAGAGTTAGAACACGAATATGAGAGAACAGGTTCTACAACACTACTGTGAGATATTAGACTCCTTTTGTCGAAATATCAAGAATATGCAACAGATGAGCTAAAATATATCACGAGAAGACAGGTGGCGAGATCATATGGGGAGGAGGGTAGACCCGGTAGAGCTTGGCTGGGAAAATTTGCTCAGGGCACACGCCCCAGATAGTAACAAAGATCAGGGACGCCAATGGGACCCTGCTGCATGATACGCAAGGAATCCTGCAGGACTTTATGCACACATATGGGAAGTTATACGCTGCGCCACCCTCGGGTAGTTCGGAGGAGATTTTAGAATATTTGGCGGATGTGGCCATAGCGTGGTTATCAGATACCCAATGTGAATATTTGGCATTACCAATCTCGGTAGAGGAGGTGATGGAAGTAATAAAGACATTACCTAATGGTAGAGCTCCAGGCCCTGGTGGCTTTAGCTGTGAATTCTATAAAACATTTGTGGATAATCTGGCACCTCACCCTAGTGCAACTTTATGGGGA
Organism: Lissotriton vulgaris; assembly: GCF_964263255.1. NCBI lineage: Eukaryota > Metazoa > Chordata > Amphibia > Caudata > Salamandridae > Lissotriton > Lissotriton vulgaris. The sequence goes on along the minus strand of NW_028252614.1, from coordinate 37,201 downwards.
TGCGCATGAAAAGCAGATATTGCCACCAACATTGAGGGAAGCGGTCTTGATTGCACTTTTAAAACCAAATAAAGATCCGGAATACTGCGACTCATATAGGCCGCTATCCCTCATAAATGTTGATACCAAAATTGCAGCTAGACTTCAACCACTCATGACCAACTTGATTCTACCGGATCAATCTGGGTTTATTCCCTCGCGTTCCACAGCGCACAGCACTAGAACGCTATTTGCCTTGTCCCATTACCTAATTCCAAGTACTAAAGCAACTGCGATCCTCCTTGATGCTGCGAAAGCATTTGATTCGATTGAATGGGTATATTTGCAAACAGTGTTAATACGAATGGATTTCCCACCAGTTTTCCTGCAATGGGGGAAAATATTATACACGAAACCAACAGCTAGGATCAAAGTAAATAAATATATATCTAATGCCATACCTATTGGGAGAGGGATGAGGCAAGGCTGTCCCCTTTCGCCGTTGCTATTTGCAATTGTGCTCGAGCCACTAGCCTGTAAAATTAGGCAGAAGCATCATTATTCCGGCATTACAATTCCCACGAAGGCCCCTGTATATATCCCTGTATGCAGACGATATGATGCTCTATGTGCGTGACCCAGAACAAAATTTGAACCCCCTTTTGAGAGAATATATTAGGTTTGGGCAATATTCAGGTCTACAAATAAACTGGACTAAATCGTTAATACCTTTAAAGATTCTACCACCCCCCATATCACAGATTATCAGTTAGAGTGGCAAGACAAACCTGTTGGATATTTGGGAGTTTGGTACCACGAGACCCAGAGGTAGTGATACGCACTAATAATGGTAGAGTAATAGGTACCTTAGAGGAAAAAATTGAAAGATGGATTCATATGCCGTTGACGATGGCGGATAGACTAGCCATTGTTAAAATGGTTATTCTACCAGGCCACCAGCAGAGGTGTTTAGTAGAATATCCACGATGGTACTTAAGTTAATAAGGACATGTAAGCATGCCCGGATCACACTATGATACCTGACACTGCCTTACTCACAAGGGGGATTCATGGTGCCTGACTTTTTGCTCTATTACTTATGTGCCCAAGCACAATATGCACACTACTGGTACCACAAGATTCCCTACCTAACACATGTGGCTATTGAGGAGGGTGACGCAGCACCGATTCCACTAAACGCTATCATCACGCACTGTGGACCCCCGCTACATTACAAAGACATAAATACAATAGATGCCACTAATAACGCGTGGAAAACAATTGGGCGCAAAGCAAACAAATTGCCATTATATGCACCGTCTTTACCACTACATAACCACCCAGAACTTTCAGTCACACAAGAAGGAGTGGGAATGAAATTACTACAGCAAGTATGTATAGACAAATGGGGATTTATAAAATGGCAGTGTTTTTAAAACATTGGAAGACCTCTCGTATATAAGTAATCAAACACTACTGTTTAAATGTACTTATCATCGGTTACAAGGTGCAATAAAAAAATTGTATCCAACCTACGCAACAGAACCACTGAGACTAGACACGCTACAGCTACTTATTACCACTCCAAATGCCACACACCTGGTATCCAGACTGTACACTAAAGGGCAGGAAGAAATAGCAGATATAGCCCAAGAGGCGATGGAGAGGTGGAATGAATGTCTGGATGAACGATTGACAGAGTAGGAATGGTATACAACGTGCTCGCTAACAGGGATGCTGACACCAAATGGTAACCTAAGGATGGTGCTTTATAAATACTTGCACCAAACCTATTACACCCCGATGAGGTTATGCAGATACGGACTCAGGACTGACTCTAAATATAGGAGGTGCAAAGAGGAAAATGCAGATTTTATACATTTAGCATGGTTATGTGATGCAGTGGCGAGGTATTGCGAAAATGTGATTAAGATACTGAGGGAAATGCTGGATGTTGATATTGATTGTTCTGTACGTGCATGTCTGCTGGGATTGGTGCCAAATGTAAGCGCAGCAAAGAGGACATTTTGTGTAATAGCATTGTTAATAGCTAAACGCAGAATATCGTTATGTTGGGGTAGTAAAAAGAACCCGACGGTTAAACAATGATTGAAGGATCTCGCATACTGTAAAGATACATTCCAAACGTACGAAGAAGATCTACCCACTGGGTCGAAACCTAGAGACTATTCGATGTTCCTCGTTGCATACCTACAAACAAATCAATGGACTAACTGTATAATGGAACTGTTTTATTGATATACTCCCAGATGACGATTTAAAGTTGGTACTGGATATAGAATGTTGTAATGCAAGGTCGCATTGTTTATTGTATAAATTGGGCATTGTATGTCTTTAAAATGCCAATAAATGAAAAAAAAATTAAAAAAACATAATATACTTGGAACCGGCGCCCCCCACCTGAAGTCAGCATCCAGTGTGGTGGCGCCGGTCGCAACGTCCTAGAGTTGGCTTTAATTCTAGTGGAGGGCTCTCGATGTCAAGCTATTGTGGAAACTGTTACTTTGAAGGTGGAGTTTAATGAATCCTGCCTGCACACATTACAGGTGTATTCCCACATTGTGGTCCTCTCATGTAAGTTGCAAACAATCCAATCCTGGCTTATTTGGAGAGACATGTTTTTTCTAGCTGAGTGCCAAGTGGAATGTGGCTAATTTAGGGCGTATTAGTGCATCCAAGCGGCCTGAAGGTGGCGATGTTTTACTAATTAACAAAACTATAGTATGTGTGTTAAAAATGGATCATTTTGCTCTATTGTGGTGACATAGCTTGAATCAAAGTATTTGGTTATTGCTTCCCCTTCCCCTTGTTTAAGCGCTGGCACTAAAACTACTTGTTCATCAGCCTGAGTTAAGTAATGAGGTGGCAACGTTATCTGGCCTGTTGTCAGTAATATATCTGAAGAGTCATGTAACATTGCTTTGACTACTACGGCACCTGTGCGTCTCAATCCTGTGTCCTAATCTACTGTGGAAACCCATCTACAAAATATACAACACTGCCTGAAATAGGGTCTTCTTGTGTTTGGCTACACTCATCTGGAGTATATGTGGCCCAGTCATGAATATCATCGCCTGTATCTGAAATGGGGTATGCAAAGTAGGCAGCTGTGTTGTCTTTATGACACTTAACTATCTTGATGCAAGTAAACTGAGGAGGACATTTGTTTTCTCTCAATGTCCCCACTTCTGCTTTGTTATCATTAGGACCCTCTGACTTTGGCCATTTTCGCGGTCTCCCTCTTGGACTCTTCTGGGCTTGTGCATCTAGTACCTGTTTCTGTGAGTGGCTTTTCTTTATACTGCCCTTGGGTCTGCCTCTGAGTCTCTTCTGAAGGGGAGAACTGGCAGCCTCCTGACTTTTCTTTGTACTGCCCTTAGGTCTGCCCCTGGGTCTCTTTTGAGTGGGAGGACTGGAAGGCTCCTGAGGCCATGGGTATGTGTGGTATTTAGTAGCCTTGGGCCATTCTGTATACATTTTTCCAATTTGGTCTTTGTTTTCAGAGTATACCTCAACCAGGTGTTCTACAGGGACCCCATGGCACTTTGGAGGACCTTGTCTCTATTTTTGAATATAGAGGTTACACTGGACAATGCATCAGTATCTATTCCAATAATAAATCGTCCACCTCTCTTTCCCCCAAACTCGAAAACCACCCTGCCTCGGACAGATTGGTAGGCCTGTTGAGTTGATACCTGTATATATTTAAACTTTTTATATTCCTGAATTCCTGAATTCTTTCATTTGATCATATCCTTCAATTTACGTCTCATTATCCTGGAGATCCACCCCTCTCCTACTCCTCGCATATTGTTCATTATCACAAGTTATTCTACCCTTTCAACTCACTTATTCTCATACATTCTTCTAAAGAATCCAGTTTCTTTTGGCTGGTGAAACTATAAGCAGAGGCTAGTCTAACCTCTTAGACTCTCTACACATTTCGATAAAATATTTTATTTTACTTTCATATTTAGATTACATTTTTGAGATTTATACTGCAGTTTTAATGTACTGAGTCCTGCGTTAAGAGAATATTCTCAAATAACTGTCTATATACCCTCAAGATATTCATCTATGTCCCTGTAAGATGTTTTAAAAAGATTTCAATTAATTCTATGGAACACTTATCTAATCTTCTAAAGTATCTAATGTTATTACATCAATGTATGTTGTCCTTGGACCTAAAGGTGATGTGGTTTCAATTCCTAGGCACTCAAGGATTTCTCCTATTAAGGGATTATTAGGTGTTGTTGGTATTGGTAGACTACTGAGGCCAATGCTGTTAGAAAAACCTACAACCTTACTATTATAAAGATGGACAATTAATTCAGGGACCTGTTGTGATTGATTACCTGAGACCCCTTAAGACATTTGTCTAAATAAAATCCTTTTCTAGAATTCTACAATATTTCTCACAAAATGTCAAATCCGAACTACATAACATAAACATTAAACTACAGCATGACATTCATTTGTGGCCATGCTTCAATTCATATTTACATAAACATGCTAATATATTGTAAAACTATTCATCAATTCTAAAATTACCTACTATTCGAAAACTACTTACTATTCTAAAAGCTATGTAGTAGGGCAAAAGCCACTACTGCAAAACTCACAAGGAAGACTTTCACTGCTTGTAACTACAAATTGTTGCTTCCAGTTTTAAGACCTGGGACAACTTGACTGTTTTGCCTTTTAGAACATATGCTGGTTGCCCAGTCTCAAGTCCCCTACCCTGACCACTTCTGACTACTTTTAGTCAGGTCCTCTAGTACCTTCCGGATTGCCCACCAGAACTCTAGTCCTTCTTGAAGCATGCATGCATTTCTCAACATAGAAATAATAAGAAAATAATAACATATAACATATTCTACTGTCAACATGCCACTTGTAAAGTAAAAGGAATGAAATTCACACTGTCCTCACTTTTAAAAATACCAACTCCCAAGTCCTACCCGTCCCAGAGAAATGTGAAGACCTTGTAACAGGCGTCTTCTTACCTTCTCTTAGTTGCGCAAATCAATTCAAGAGGACAGGAAGAACTTCAGGATATGGCGCCAGGTGAGAAGAAGTGGAACTCCTGGCTGTTAGAGGGAAAAATCTCTTAAACAAAAATCAAGAATAAGAAGTTAACAATACAATATGGATTTATTACAGTACTGTAGTGAGGATCAGTTACTACAGGAGAGATCAGTTCACCTCAAAGGAGATACAACTTAATGTCTCTCTCTTTTGCTTGGAATCAGCAGTATTTATTCTGCCAAACCACAAAGGAATTGGTCACATGTTGACCATTGACGTAAGCAGTGTTCAAACAGGACATACAAGACAGCATAAAAATGACGTAGCAATTTCTTGAAAACAGAAGTGCATGTGGGTGGGCCTAACCTCATATGATGAGCGTGGAAACTCCCCTGTGGGCTTTGGTTCTTGAAATATAGGTGGAGCAAAGATATATTTATTTAACTGCACAGCGATTGGTTAAATCTTCTCTTAACACATCGGCTTAGCTCATCTGACCTTTTACGTGTGGTTTCTTCTATTAAGCCATCTTGGTGGTTAGGTGTGAAGCTGTAGTTTCTGCAGAATCTGAGAATGTCGTGTAAGTGTGACATGTGGTTTTCAACAGAAGCGAGTTACCAGCTATCTGACCATTAGGTGTGATTCCGACAGAAGCCTACACATGTGCATCATGTTTTAAGGCAGGATGTGCACCTGGTATTTCTTCCTATGTACTGTTCAAGCTTAAAGGTATAAAAAAAACAGCGGCACTTCTGAGGAAGCAGGCTCTTATGTGACTGGTGCATTTTGGCCCACCTCTCGAGCAGATGGAGCTTGTGGTAACCTATTTTCATAGTCTATACGCCTAAACGCTACTGGTGTCCTGGGTCTGATGGAAGATATGATCTAGACTTCATGCATATGCTCAACTTGCTGACCGCAAGCTATTTCCTGACATTTCAACAAACTGTGTGACCTGATTAATTCAGATAAACACATTGGCCCCCATTAGGATGGCGGGCGGACTATGCCCACCGCCATCCCTGTGCAAAACGGGACCGCCCGCCATAGGAGCGGCGGTCCCGCCTTGGCAATTAGGATGCGTCCGCCAAACTGGCGGGCGCATCCTGTATTTTTACCATTACGGTGGGCGGTGCTGAAAGTGCCACCCTCCGCAATTGTAAAAATGCACGTTGTGCATTTCAAAGCACAACATGACAGGCACTGCGCTGTGCCTGCCATGTTGCGCTTTGAAATGCGGGGAGGTACCATAGGTACCCCCCATGTGCACCCCCCGGAGTCCCAGGGGGCCCGCAACAGGCCCCCGCAGGGAGTCTCCGCATGCCTTGCCACTGAAAGGCATGTCTGAAAGCCCATCATAATACTCTTTTTTTTACCTCTCCTGATCATTTGCTTTGTCTCCCTCACACTCAGGTTCAGGATATAAAGTCTTTATTTCGATTTAAAAAATCATGAAAGACACATTGTAACATAATTTAAATATTTCAAAAATGTTAAATAATCTTAACGATGTACGTTTGCATTTGTGATAATTATAATTTAAAATTGCAACAACATCGACTTGATTCCATATAATGAAGCAAAACAAAGCAGAACTAAACAGAGCAAAATAGGACCACTTTTAGAATTAAAATATTATTAAACATCAAGGAATACAAAGACAGACCTGTGCAAAGCATAATAAAATTTGAAAGTTCAAAAGGTTTAAAAAGATACAATTAAGCAAAATCATTCCTAATACAAGATACGTAATATATTATCCTATATTTATGGAAGAAGGAAAGCGGTTAGACTTTTAGTGGGGGCATCGGGAGACTCTATCTCTGCCCCCCTCGCCCGCATTTCATCACACGTGGAGGCCACACAGGATCAGCCTAAGCCTCAAGTGATAGCCCTGCCAGGAGATGGGAGGTGCTGTAGTGACTCACCCAGCTGTGATATCACCCCTCCGCTCTCGCTCCTAGCCTCTCACGCTTACTGTTATGAGCGCTCGTCCCTAGCACAACAGCACATTCCACACGTAGAGAGCCATGGCCGCCTCTAAGAGCAGGAAGGACAGGTCGGTGAAGGACCTCTTACTTAAAACTACGCAACAGCCGGAGGGCTAGCTGGGACTGGGGCGTGCGGACGACACGGAGGGGAGCGAGAGGCCGGAGGCCCCGATTAGCCGATCCTACCTGGAATCACTTTTCTCCTCCCTCCGGGATGACCTATCCACCATGAAACATGAACTGCGGGCCGATCTCGGAGAGGTCAGGCGTGATCTGGACTCTCTAGGAGAAAACGTCGACACACTCGAGGAGCATGAAACTGGCCACAACGAAGAAATTGAACACCTAAAATGTAAATGTAAATCCAGTACTTGTATAGCGCACGGCTCACCTGTTAGAGTATCCCAGCGCTGAGGGCCGTTGGGAAGATTAAGCGAGTTATTGCCCAGTCACATGTTGCTGGGCAAACCCCTGCCGCCGAAGCCAGGGATCGAACTGTGATCCCCAGCATCCAGCGTCAGTTGCCCTGGCCGTGACGCCACATCTCTTCCTCCAACAAGAAGTGCTAAGTCGGGGGGAGGAGCCAAGCTCGACAACGAGATGGCCGCACGTTAGCTCGGCTCCGCCGCCCTACCTGCCTGAAATCTAATATCCTGTCGATTATCCTGCCCAAAACGGACAACAACTTCTATGCAGAGCTTTGCAGCAACTTACCATCCATCCCGGTGGGTCCGGTGTTCGGTGGATCCACAGCGGTGCCCTCCCGGACAGTGCGGCATTCCCGGGGCTGAGACCAGGCCTCGCCCTTAGCGAGTTGCCGGCGAGACGGTGTCGGCGGCGGCCTCGGGTGGAGGTCTGGGGCCGGCCGGAAGATGCCGATGTGCGAAGAGCCCGGAGGCAAATGAACGCGCCTGGGACACTCGTCCGGTGCTCCAGAGGTGGTGTGCGGCAAGTTGTCGGTTGGGGACACCGTGCTTGGTGGCTCCCTCCTTTGTTGCCGTCTGGCCGTACCGGGCTCCTTCACTTGGTGGCGAAGAAGGACCTAGGTGGAACGATGTCACCGGCGGGTCCCCCTCCCTTGTGACCACTATTTCAGCGCTGTGGGTGCTGCTTGTGCGCTTGAGGGGGGTCCCGCCGGGGTTCTGCTGTTGACCTCACCCTTGGAAACGAATCCGGAGAGACGGCGTAATTGTCGCAAAATGGCGGCGGCTGCCATGTTTTGTGCAGGGTCCCGGGATGCCGATTTCTTGCCCTTGCACTCCTCCTGGCCTGTACTGATGAGCTTGAACCCACGGTGAGCGACGTCCTGCAAGCTTTGAGGTCCTGGAGGTCGACCTTGGTCCGGGATTCCTGCGTGCAGAGGGAAGCAATGGCCGCCATTCCTCCCGAGCCAGCTTTTGAGGATGCGGATGGGTCTGGTGCTGTCGTTGATTGTTCCCCGCTTCCTGGCCGGAGAGACGATGGTCCTACTCATGAACGGTTGGAACCGCTGGAGTTCATTGACATTGGTATATACGGTTGCTGTGAACTGTATCTGCATTGCCCACGTGAGAGGGGATCCTACTGGCTGCTTCCGTTTATACTTCAGCAACTTTTCCATGGCCTCTCTTCATCGCCATGTCCTATGCCCACTGGATCTACGTACATAGCGACGATGGCCAAGAAGGGACTAGGATGAACCCGGGTTTTCTCGGAGGACTACTGATTGGTATATGGAGTTATGGACTGCCTTACATTGTGATACTTTATTGACTCCGTATTTGCGTGTGGCTGAATACCTGCTAGTTTCGTTTTGGGCATTACTCATGGTGTAAGCGGGTGGGGGGCGGGGGCCGTACCGTATGCTACTGGTTCCTCCCCCCAGGCCCTTTCTTTCTCCCTTTCCTTTTCCGTTTCCCTATACTCTCTTTTTCTATATTTCGGGTTCATTATTAGGGCGACAGGCACGCTGCTGGGGGGGGGGTAGGCCGTAGCCTTCTGCAGGGGTGCAGGGTGGGATGGGTGGAGTAGGGTCGATTAGGTAGTTCTTTGTTTCTATGGCTCTTTTGTATCCTTTTCTTGGGTCTCCACAACTGTTTGTAACCCCGAGGGATGAGTTACTGTGAGAGGAGGAATAGAAATTATATGACACATGATACTCGTGGCACTGTTTCCCCCTGATTTATTGCCCTGCCCCCAAGCACGTCCGCTATTTGTATTATTGATGGCCATTATCTTTGAGGGGCGGGTACAATGACGTGGGGTCCCCCTACTTCTTTTTTTCTTTGGTTTTCTCGTTTTCTTATTTCTGGGGTTGGGATGTATAGTGATTGCAGCCTGTTTCCCTGATGGTTTTTATTACTGCGGAATTGCTGTTCAGTTCGTCTCTGGGTACATGTGGTTGGGCGTGGACACTACCATTGAGGAATTATAAGCGGACCTATGTTTTGCATGCTATGGACCTGTCTGATTACTGCTCTTCTGTTGTACTGCAATGACAAAGTTGGATTATTCCCCGCCATGTACTCCAGGTTGCTATCTATACGTCCGATCCTTTATTCTTTAAATATATAAAATTAACCTCCTCTACTCCTGTATCGAGTGGTTTTAGTTAGCTGATTATATTGACTTGCTGCGCTTGATAATATCGTCTAACCACTCTGTGCCTTTAATTGATGATGGTGCTTTCCAGTTCTGCTCCGTGGCCGGCCCCCGGGTAGTAGGCCCGTATTTGTATGCATCCATTTTCTCAAATAAAGGTTTTCAAAAAAAAAAAAAAAAAAGAAGTGCTAAGTCTGCGGGAACAGAATCGAGATCTTCAGGCCCACATCGAGGAGTTAAGAACAGGTCCTGGCGGAATAATATCCGTATCTGAGGCATTGTGTATGCAGAGGGGGATGGTGACATTGAGGCACTGGTCGCATGCCTTTTCCGCTCCATTCTCGGGGAACCCTTAGAGTTTCCGATTAACTGGATCACACTTATAAGGTGGGCCCAAGGAGGGCGGCCTCCGCACCTCCTGCGGACATACTGACCTGTGTCCACGACGATCAATTAAAAGAACGGATTCTTCGTGAGGCCCGCAGCCGCCCGAACTTTACTTATAAGGGGCAGAAACCTACACTTTTCCAGGGCTTGGCTGCCTCCACTCTACTTCAACGTAAATCCTTCAAGCTGATTACACAACACCTCAGGGACTCTGGCTTAAAGTACTCCTGGGGACACCCATTCAGGCTGATCTTCCACTACAAAGGGGAATTGCGACAACTCCGATCATTTACCGAGGCCTAAAAACTCCTACGTATCGAGGAACCCGCAACAGACGAGCCTCGCACGGACTCTCCCCCACGCCCGAGCGGTCCTGGATGGACCACCATGAAGCCTCCAAGCCCGCCAGCACGCCCTGACCCGGACATTATAGCCAAGGACCGACAGACCGTGATATCGACCCTCGCAGGAACATCGACGGAATGAAAAAAAACTTGCTTCAGTCACAGTACCCACTCTACTTTGCTACCTTGAGATACGCTGATAGCCTTGATGTTGGTTTTAAGGGCCTGCCTGGTGGCAGTGGGGAGCTACGGGCCGTTGGTACCCCTTTTTCTTTTCCTAAGAGCAGGACGCTCAGGACATTGACTCTTGTTATTTTTGCTCATGTCTTTGCTTCTGCTTCAACAGGGGTTTTGTTGTTTTCATTGTTGGGGTCTCCTCCCCCTTGCTACGTTCACTTTGAATTGGGCTCGGCCGGGCGACGTTCTCACATTTTGGGTGTCATGTCCGGGGTACTGGGGGGCTTCCCTCGCAAGATCTGCACTAGCCCTAACACACCGACAGAAGGAGATGCGCTCCACCACTTAAAAAGATGAGTGTACCATTCTGACGCTGAATGTGAAGGGGCTTAACAGCCCCGTCAAACACAGAGCTATCCTGTCTATTTCGAAAACTCTGGCGCCCACATATGCTTACTGCAAGAGACCCATTTACTGTCTAGTGACACACACCGGATGCGTTCCAAGACTTTCCCACAGCAACACTTTTTCACTCTCCCTGCTAAAAAGGGCTGGGGTCACCATCCTTTTCACCCTTTCGTTCCTTGGGAAGGTGGGTGCAAAGATATAGGAGATTAAATGGCAACTCCTTGCTCTATCGGTGACTGTGGGGGGACCATACCTTAACATTGGCCACTATATATGCCCCTAACGAAGGACAAGAGGGATTCATACATAAGGCAATAGGCAATTTGATGTCTACACCTGATCGTCACATTTTTATAGGGGGGGGGGACCTGAACACCGGGTTTGACAGTCAACTAGACCGCTCTGTGCAGTGGCAGGGTCAGACAGGAGTTTTCTCCAACACCTCCTGCCAGTGGTTGCAGGACCTGGGGCTGGTAGATCTGTGGAGGCACTTCCAGCGTCACACACTTCACTATACCTTTTATTCGCATGCCCGGAAGACGTATGCAAGACTAGATTACTTCTTAGCGACCAAGTCTCTCCTGATTACACAGAATTCGGAAATTGAACCTCATTGCTACATTGCCGTTTCCCCCCACCTCTCGCCCGCTATACTCCTGGAGGCTTAGAGACACACTCCTACACCGCCCTGAAGTTACGGCACGCCTCACCAAAACATAGAGCAACTTCTTAGCTACTAATGACACTCAGGACACCTCAATCGTCTCCCTTTGGGAAACTCTCAAATTGGTAATTCGGGGTGACCTCATAGCCACATCAGCTGCTGATAATGGAGCGCACAGGGCAAAGATGGCCGAACTATCCAAACAAGTACTGTAATTAGAAGGAATTCACAAAAGAAAAGGAGCCCACCCCGTATCTGGAGAAAGCTCACAGCAGTGCGGGCCCAACTGGCCAGTCTTGACCTTGATAGGGCGGAATATGCCGCTCTGCATTTGAAACGTCCATTTTAAACTGGAGAAGACAAATGCATCTGTTTACTGGCTCATAAGCTACATGCGCAGCGGCAGCGGTCCCGCTCCTTCTGACAGATGGCGGTGCAGAGCTCACGCAGGAAAAAGATATGGCTGACGCGTTCAGGGACTTCTACGCTGCCCTACAATGCTCAGCCTTTGCCTGCTCAGAACCCTTCCACGTACTGCCAAGGCTTGACACATTCAGGTAGAAACCTGATCAAGCTGCCACCCTGGATAGCCCTATCAGGATCGAAGAGGTCATTTCGTCATAAACTCCTTGAGTCTCCCGTTCCAGATGGCTTCCCCACCATCTTGTTGCCGATTGTCAAGGAAGATGAAAGCAGACTCCGCGACTCAAGACGTTCGGATGTATGCAGTATAATGACCGGCGCTATAAACTCAACTAAAGAAAAGATATACTTTCTAATACCGCTTCAGGAATAATAAACACTGCAATTGTCGAGACCTCGAAGATTCAATTTTTACGCTACCTGTGCCGCACCGCTGAGGGCATTTTCAATCACTAAAAGCCAATTCGATTTACTGGAGAACAGAAAATTACCTTTCAACAGATTGGAGTAATCGCACCCTGTCTTGTATTGCAAACTGGTGCCCTTTAACAAGTATCCTGTCCTAACACTTCTCACCTGGTAGGAAAAGAGTACCAAAGAAATAGAAACCTCCTTGTTTTTTATCGTCCCCTGATATCCTTGAATCACAAGAGAAAAAAGGTCCTGAGGAAGGTGGTTTACCCACCGAAACGCGCGTCGACCGACCATGTGCAGGGGTCTCGAATTCATCCTGAGACCCTAGTATTGACATTGTTTGATCTTGTCAACTAACACTCAGTTTTTCCCCCCTTTTTTCCCTTTTTGGTAGTGTGGGTTGATTGTGGTATGTATGTGTGTATGCTAGTGAATTGAGTTGGGTGCTTGATATCAGGTGGTTTTCTTAAAAATCAATTGTATATTATAATTTTGTATATATTTTCAATAATTGGTGTGTTAAAAATTGTATTGGTTCTTAAAAACAAAAAATATTCACTTGAGAAATGTATTTATGATGAACTATGTTTTTTTCTACAAAAAAGAGAAATGAAGAACTGTATTAAATGAAAATAAAAACTATGATGAAGTAAACCCTGTCATATAATTATGTCACCTTGTTTAAATAATTCTATGTATAGTGCTAAGTGAAATTCATGACCATTGAAGGAACAACCTTTCTAGAACGAATTTTCTCTTTCCCCTCGGTTCCTTGGTCACAACTTATTCTTTGAGGGGGTCCCATCTTTCATGCTGTAGCATCCCCACCATCTATTACAACATTTTTTGTCCTATTTTATCTCCAATATCAACCCGACTTTTTAATGCTATTGATAATAACACCGATCTGCCGCCAACTATGCTCTTGGCATTGATAACTGTATTACCAAAGCCGGGTAAGGACAATAGATACCGCGCCTCCTCCAGGCTGATATCCCTGTTAAACATTGATTTTAAAATGTTTACCAGGATATTAGGGTCTAGACTGGGACCTATGATGCCGGGACTCATAGACCCGGACCAGCTTGGATTTGTAGCAACTTGGCAATGTAGTGATAACACTAGACGGTTACTGCATCTCTTGGATGAATCCTACCGACAATCTGAGGAACGTGTCTTCCTGTCGAAAGATGCCGGAAAGGCATTGGACAGGTTCCACTGGCCCTTTTTAGAGACTGTCCTGGGAGAGTTTGGAATTGGGAGCAGATTCCGTCAATGAGTGTTTAGCGGATATAGCCACCCTTCAGCCACTGTACGGGAGAATGGCTTCTTCACCGACCCCTTTCATATCACCAGGGGCACACCACAGAGCTGTCAGCTCTGCCCCCTTTTATTTGCTCTTTATCTGGAGCCGTTTTCCCAGAAGGTCTGGGAAAATCAGTGGATTAAGGAGATCCTGTTGGGGGAGAGAGGCATACCATCAGCCTCTACACAGATAATGTCATTGCTACGCTGGAGTCTCCCCAGACTTCAGTCCCAGCTTTTTTGGCCGAGCTGGAGGAATTCTCCATGGCTTCTGGCTTTAAAGTCAATGTGACTAAATCCCAATCATTAGGCTTATCCTTGCAGCAGCCCACTGTCGAAACTTTGGCCCTAACATGTCCCATTTGCTGGGGCCAGATGGTCATTCCATACCTGGATATTTCGCTATCAACATCCATGGTGCAGACACACTCTGTAAACTAAACTAGGTTGCTGTGGCAGATCAGATTGGAGCTTAAACGATGGCGACGATTCAGCCTTACCCGTCTAGGCTAATTAGCAGCCCTTAAGATGAGTGTTCTCCCTAAAATCTTGTATTTGTTCCAATCTCTCCCGGTGGAACCACCTCCGGGCGCATTGAAACAACTCCAGTGTGAATTTGGTGCTTTTGTAAGGGCAGATGAAAGGCTGCGGATAAATAGGGACCGGAGTTTCAGACCGCATGAAGAGGGGGCATTTCCGATCTCAATCGTTCTTACGCAGCAACGCAGTTGTGCATTATATTAGAATGGGCTCAACTGGAGTCCAAGAACAACTGGCCCTTTATGGACAGTGCACTGGCGGGAAAATGTATTTGGATAGTCCCCTTCCTCTGTAAGGCCTCTAGGCCACCTGGGTTATATGACTCCTCAGTGACACGAGCTACACTGAAAGCCTGGGATGCCACAGCTGTGGTCATAACTTGACAACCTTCCCGTCACCTCTGACACCTATTACTGAAAATCCCGATTTCTCCCCTGGTCTTGAAAGTGACCCAGATCACTCGCCCACTCTCTGGAGGGGTTGTGAGTGCCCTAATCTCAAATCCTATTGGACACAGGTACTGGATGAGATTGACGGTCACTTTGACACGAAAACAAGTTACTTACCTGTAACTTTGGTTCCCCAGTATTGGTAACTTTCATAGATTCCCATGCTTTGTATCATTCCCCGTCGTCGGAATAGGAGCCTCGGTAAATAGAAAATACCTTAGTAGTAAGCACAAAGTGAAAAAATAGGCCTAGGCCTCATCTCATTTTGTAGCTTATCCACCTCTTTTTGTAAAAGAGACCAAATTCTTGCAGTAGCCAATCAGAGCAGCCTCACCCCATAGAACCTTCCTGAGAGAGCCTCAGAGCCTCAATTTTTCGTAGCCGTTGTGAACAGCAACATCATAGGACAATAAGGCTGAGCTTTCCCAGGGGAGGAGGGTGGGCGCATTGGAATCTATGAAAGTTACCAATACTGGGGAACCAAAGTTACAGGTAAGTAACTTGTTTTCTTGCCCCAGAATAGCTAGCAGTAAAGAGAAAATCATATTTTGTAATATGTGTACCTGAAAATGTCATACATAATTCTGATAAGAAAACCAGATACACATTAGCATCACAAAGCAAAATAATAACAAGTAATACAAAATATGCAAACAGGAGGCGGGATAGTAAGGAAAGCTCACGGACTTATTGGAAAAGGTTCCTCAAAACCGCCTGGCCCACTGCCGCATCCTCTTTCACAGAAGAATCCAAGCAGTAGTGGCGAGTGAAGGTGTGGACACTGCTCCATGTCGCCGCTCTACATATGTCCTTGATCGGGACAACTGAGAATAGAGCCACCGATGAAGCCATTGATCTCGTAGAATGAGCACGAACTGCTCGATGAAGTGGTTTCCCCGCTGCTTGATGGCAAAAGTGTATTGCACTGGATATCCAGCGGGAAATGCCGCGTTTAGAAACTGGACAACCCTTTCGAGGAGCGCTGAATGAAACAAAAAGCTGGGAAGATTTTCTGAATAGTCTTGTTCGCTCCAAGTAGAACTTAAGACATCTGTGAATGTCCAAAGAGTGCAAAGCCCTTTCAGCTGGCGTGGAGGGCCGCGGGAAGAAGGATTTTAAGACCACCGGCTCATTCAGATGAAATTCTGAGGGTACCTTCGGAATAAATTTAGGATTTGTTCTTAGGATGAGAACATTATTTTTGAATTGTAGAAAAGGTTCCTCAATTGTGAAAGCCTGGAGCTCACTAACTCTTCTAGCCGATGTCAGGGCCAAGAGAAGAGCCAGTTTCCATGAGAGAAACTTAAGGTCCGCCCTATGAATAGGTTCATATGGGGCCTTCATTAGATGTGACAGTACCAAATTAAGATGCCAGGCTGGTGGTGGAGGCCGGACTGGTGGAAAAACCCTGAATAAACCCTTTAGGAATTGTTTAATGATCCTTGCAGACCAAAGGGAAGGACCGGATGATGAACGTCTAAATCTAGAAATGGCCGCTAGATGTACCTTTACAGAAGAAGGAGCCAATCCAGATTTCGCAAGAGAAAGGATGTAAGGCAAGAGTTGGTGCGATGCAGAAGTATATGGATGTAGACCTTCCCTTCGACACCAAAGGCAGAATCTTTTCCACTTAGCCCAATAGGTTTTGTTCATACTAGGTGCTCGGGCCTGGGCCAAAATGTCTTTACATTCTCCTGAAAGATTTAAACCCTGGAACTCTCTGAACTCAGGAGCCACGCTGTCAATCGTAGGGACTTCAGGTCTGGATGCAGAACCTGCCCGTGAGCCATTGTCAACAGTGACGGAACATGACGCAGAAGAATTGGTTGATCTTGGGAGAGGAGAAGAGGTTCTGTGTACCAAAACTGCCTGGGCCATGCTGGTGCGATCAGAATCATCCTGCACGGTTCCGCCTTGAGCTTGCGGATCAATCTCTGGATCAGCGGAATGGGAGGAAAGGCGTAAACAAATGCGCCGTACCAGGCAATCAAAAGCGCATTCCCCAAGGATTCCCGATGGTGAACCCTGCTTGCGTAGGACTGGCATTTGGCGTTCTGGGGAGTTGCAAACAGATCAATGGTTGGGGTCCCCCAACGTGCAAACAGTTCCTCTAGAATGGTCTGATCCAGTTCCCATTCGTGGCTGATAGTCTTTTGGCGACTCAAAGCGTCCGCTGTGGCATTGAGTGTTCCCGCCTGATGTTCCGCTGAAAGGGTGATGTTGTGTTGGATCACAAAATTCCAAAGCCTCTGTGCTTCCTTCGAAAGGGTGCAAGATCTCGTTCCGCCTTGCTTGTTTATGTAGTGCATGGCTGTGGTGTTGTCTGTACGAACCAGCACTGAACGGTTGCGGATCCTCGGAAGGAAAGCCTGTAAGGCTAGACGAATGGTCATAAGTTCCAGTAGATTGATGTGGAACTTGACTTGGACTGGGCTCCAATGACCACTGGCCTTTAGTTCTTGGAGGACCGCTCCCCATCCTTCCATGGAATCATCTGTCGTCAATACCATGGGAGATGGTGGAAGTTGGAATGGTAAACCCATGGAAAGATTGTCTTTTAGCAACCACCAGCTGCTTGCCTTCCTCATTTCCGGAGTGATGACAATCCTGTCGTCGAAGGAGCCTGTCACCTGATGCCATTGTTTGTCCAACTGTTCCTGCAGTGGACGCATTCCCAGCCTGCAGTGTGGTACCAATGGTATGCAGGATGATATCGATCCGAGAAGCGATTTGTATTTGCGAACTGATAGAAACTTCCGTGTCTGTAGAAGGGCGAGCCGAAAGAATTAGCTTGGACTGGCGCTCTTCCGAAGGAAAAGCCCGGCAGCACTCCGTGTCTAGGATCGCACCCAAAAACTTTGTTGTTTTGGAGGGGCGCAAAATTGATTTTTCTTTGTTGAGCCGAAGGCCCAGTTGCTCGAACAGCTGTCTGCAGCTCGTGACTGCCCTGGACGCCTCTAGGAACGAAGGAGCCTTTAGCAGCCAATCGTCCAGATATGGGAGACTCCGAAAGACTGCTTTCTGAGAAAGGCTGCCACCGGAGCCAGTACCTTTGTAAAGATCCGCGGAGCGGACCAAAGACCAAAAGGCAGTACTTTGAATTGAAAATGGCTCTTGCCTACTGTAAATCGAAGATATTGCCTGTGAGCTGGATGAATGGGTACATGGAAGTAAGCGTCTTCCAAATCTAGGGTCGCCATGTAGTCCCCTGGATTGAGAAGGCGGAGGATGTCCTGAAGAGTGATCATCCTGAAGGACAACTTGATGAGATAAGTGTTGAGCTGCCGTAGATCTAAGATCGGACGCCACTTGTCCTTCGTCTTCCAAACCAGGAAGAACCTGGAATAGAACCCTTTCCCCTTTTGGGAGAGAGGTACAGGTTCTATTGCCCCCTTGGTGAAGAGTTGGTGGGCCTCGAGATGAAGGAGTTTCAGATGTTTGGATGTAAAGGCGTCTGGAGCTCTCGTTGGAGGAAGATCTTGGAACTCCAACGTGTGTCCTTTCTTGATGATGTTTAGGACCCACTGGTCTGTTGTTATGACCATCCAGTTGTTGAGGCAATGGGCAATCCTGCCCCCCACTGGTGATAATGAGGGCACAGGAACAGTAGAAAGAGCCACCTGGCCGCTATTGTCTCTTGGTATTGTCCCTCCTCTGCTGCCCTTGTCGTCCTCTCGGCAGCTGGCGAGAGAAAGAACCCCTCTGAGAATACTGGGGTTTGTATGTTTGGCCAGGTTGTGAGCTGGAAGAGAAGCGGTGCTGATTGCCGCCTCTATAGGAGGAGAATCCTCTTCCTCTTGCTCCTCTGAAGGGCACTTTGCGATATTGTAATGTTCCTAAGGACTTGGCCGTATCCGTATCTTTCTTTATGCCCTGTAGGGCGTCATCCACGTGTTTGCCAAATAACATCTCTCCATCGTATGGCAGATCTAGAATTTTATTTTGTACCTCCTGTCTGAACCACGTGGCTCTCAACCATCCCTGGCGTCTCAGAACCGCCGAGCCGGCTAGCGCTCGGAATGCCGTGGTTGCTATATCTATAGCGTAGTCGATTACCTCCGAAGAGGCTCGCTCTCCCTCCAGTAAGATCTTTTTTACCTCGTCCTTAGATGTATCCTGAAGTTCTTCCACGAACGGAGAGAGGTCACACCACATCTGGCGATCGTATCTCCCCAGAATTGCCAAAGCATTAGCCGCCCTAACGAGGAGGCTGGGCATTGCGGAGAATCTTTTTCCAACATTGTCCAAACGCCTGCCCTCTTTATCCGGAGGCGTCGTCAGCGGCGTGGATGGGTTTTTAGATTTGCTCTGTGCGGCCTGGGAAATGACTAAGTCCGGTTTTGGTTGACCTAGTAGACATGCCGGACTGCCATGTGGCGCCTTATATTTTTCTCCAGTCTGGGGAGCACCGGGAGGACTGTGGCCGGATTCTGCATAGCCTTTAGGCCTTCAGACCAAACATGTTCAATGATGGGGAATTGAACGTACGGATTTCCGGAATGGTTCTTTGAAATCGTACAAAAAACATTCGGACTGAACTGTGGTAACCGGAAGACCAAATCTCTTGGAAGCTCGTTCCATCAAGTTGTGAAAGCCTCCGACATCTGCTGGAGGAGAGATTGCGTTATCAGGCCCTGTGACGTCTGGATCTCGAGGGTCATCCTGATTCCAGTCTATATTCTGGTCTTGGTCAGGGTCCACTTGTTGATCCACATTTGATGATGCATTATCATCATCTGTATCGTCCTGAATGGGCACTACCTCTTGTGGATGCTCTACGGGCTCTGTGTCACGCCCTCTTGAAGGCAAAGAGTGTCCTGCCACAGGCTGTGATAACTGAGGCGGAGGTGTAGGAGGGCGCACCTGTTGAACCTCTTGAGGAGTAGGAAATCGCATCCGATAGTCCTGCAACATTAGCTGTAGATCCGAGATGAGAGTGGATGGCATCGCCACCATCTCCTGCCGAGATTGACATGAACGTTTCTGCAAAGGAACTTGCATGCTTGGCATTTCCTGCTGTTCATAATAATCTTGTGGAACATATTGTTGTTGTTCCATTTCCCCTTCCTCAAAACTGATGTCCTGAATTTTTACTTGTAAGTCAGAAGGGCTATAAGCCTGGCCAAAATCGCTATAAGCCTCCTCTTCAGAATCCTCATCCAGCAATAGGTTAGGAGGAAACTTTTGGACTTGCCGTGGAGATGTCATTTCCGGTGTTATTTGCCTCCTTCTGCGTGAAAAAAATTTTTTTCAGTCGTCGACGGAGTCGTCGTCGACGGTAGTGCCTTCATAGACTGTTTCGTCGACGGAGGCGCCGACGAAGAAACTGCGCTCGTCGTTGAGGATTGCGTCATCGACGGGGAGAAGGTCATCGTCGACGATGGCTGGATCGTCGACGGGACCGTTGACGAACTCGTCGTCAGCAGCAAGGTCACAGGTGTCGTCGACATGGTCGTCGTCGAAGCGACTCTCGTCGACGTGGAGAAAGTCATTTTCGTCAACGACGAACAGGCATCAGGCGTCTTAAACATAGTCGACGGCGCAGGTGCCATCGTCGCAGCCGTCGTCGACGAGCCAGTCAACAATGGTAATTTCACAGAAAAGTCTTTTTTAATAGAAATCGTCGGCGTACCTGTGGTTTTCACCGTCGACGAACGCTGTTTCTTGTCTGAAACAACCTCCTGAGTCGTAGTAGAAGGCTTTTTCACCCCTCTATCCCTGTCAGAGGGTGGTGAAGTCACAGGGACAACCTTCTTCGCCTTTTTTGAGGGTTGCGACTCCTCAAGCTTTCCCTGCCTCTCCTTTTTACCGTGGTTGGGAGATTTTTGGGAAGCAGGCCTATCAGAGGTCCCTGGCAAGACCTTGACAAGGGGCTCGTCAGAAGTAGAAGGGGGAGACCTACCCCTCTTTTTCGACCTTTTTGATGACACCATCGACGAGGAGCCCTCACTGTCAGAAGACATAAGTTCTTTGCGGTCTTACATTTTCTGTAGCCAAGTGAGGAGACGTCCCTCTCTGTCCCTCAAGGTCTTGGTGGAGAAGGTTCTGCAAATCTTGCAGTCCGGGGCTTTATGATCCGGATATAAGCAGTATATGCAGTCTTCATGTTTGTCCTCGACAAACAACCTCTTTTTTGAGCAAGTAGCACAGGCTCTGAAAAGTGCTTTCTTCTCCTTGTCAGACATGACGAAAAAATAGACACAAGTTGAAGAAAATATACTAAGAATTGAAGAAAAATGAGCAGAGCTCAATGGAGACTCCCTTGCACAACATGCGGTAGAAAATCTGAGGCTCTGAGGCTCTCTCAGGAAGGTTCTATGGGGTGAGGCTGCTCTGATTGGCTACTGCAAGAATTTGGTCTCTTTTACAAAAAGAGGTGGATAAGCTACAAAATGAGATGAGGCCTAGGCCTATTTTTTCATTTTGTGCTTACTACTAAGGTATTTTCTATTTACCGAGGCTCCCATCCCGACGACGGGGAATGATACAAAGCATGGGAATCTATGAAAGTTCCAATACTGGGGCAATACACTTTTACGTTTCCCGGAATATGTGGTCCTTGGAGTCTCCGACAGGCTTACATACCCCTCAAGGCTCGTAAAGGTAAACAACTAGGCATAGCTCTGGGGGGGCCACTGCAGAACATACTTTCTTTGTGGGGCACAGATAGGACACCAACCTTCCAGGGATGGCTCCATCGATTGTGGTATGTGCTGAGTATGAAGCACATCTCTTTCTCACTTCAGGGGGATTGGGCTGCTTTTGCTGATGCGTGGCGACCCTTTGTCATCTTATTATTCTCCGAATTTCGCAAACTATCCTGCCCTAGATATTTGCGGCTCTTGCGTCTCCCCGTGCTTAACCCAGATGCATCCCATAAGTCGCGCAGTAAGTAACAAAGCACTGGGCCCAAACTTTGCTTTTATGTACAGGCAGCTTACATGGGTAAGAGACGGGGTGGGGGTGGGAGGGTTGCGGGAAAGGTTATTTTTGGTCCATTCGATGCTCTGCGAAGCACTCAGACAGTTGCTAACCCAAGATTGGGTCTCGACTCTCAATGCATCTTGTTTGTTGTTAAAACAATAAAAAGTCTTAAACCTTAAAGGCAGAAATATGAGGCCTCAGACTCTCCCACCAAGGATCAATCTACATTAAATCTATGTAGATAAGAATGATACACCAGTAGAGGTTTGATGCTCTCAAATAACCTCTTCCAACAGGAGATGTAGAATATGTCAGATACTATCTCTGTCTGGAGACCTCATATAACCTAATATACAATAGGAAAGCCAGCAACCAAAAATGCTGAGAGAGCATAAACATGCTCAATAATGCCGGCCATCAGACAGATCCCAAAGAGCATCATAATGCACAAGACAAGTGTCTGCTAATAATGCGCAAACACAAGGCATGCACTAGGGTAGAAGCCAAAGCCACATCACACAATGTAAGCTACAACCACCTTCTACAAAAATACAAGACGGAATCTTAGAATAGACACTAAGGTGCCCAACAGAACATATTAGGTCAAGTCTACCAAGCCAGTAAAGAGGACCTTCCTGCCACAGCTGGGACGGGAACTCCTACCTTACAGGGACCTGTAACACCAAACGCAGGAGACATTGCTTCTGAACTACAGCTCCTGGTCCTTTGCACATAAACCTCCCTTAAAACGACAAACTATACATCCCATGACTCCATGTATGCAATTTCAAAAATGAGGTAAACAGTGCATACGCTAAACAATCACACCTCAGCCTAAGTATAAAATTACATATCAAAAATGTATATAAACTAATAAGCAGTCATTTGAAAATGCTCATACCAGCATACATACAATACTCCACGTAGGGTATAGTATATACCACAATGTTATAACTCTTGAGTCTAAAACCATCTTCAGAGTACTGAAAATCGAAAGATCAGTATCACAGGTACAAATGAGCAATTGTGGCAAACAAACAAGGACTTTTAAACTATCAGCGACAGTGCAACAAGTAGAATAACAAAAAGAGACCACTTATTGTGGAGCAGAATTCTGAACTGTCCGGAATGAATACTACTAGATATGCATTAAGCAACACCGACCTGGGCATGACAAGGAAATACATCATGTTACATTGTGTAGATACCTCTAAACACAATACACCACTCAAGTTTGCAAAAACAACTCAAGTGGATTAATCAGGCGTGACCCCCTCTGAAACATCTCAAGGCAGAATCAGCCTGTACACCGAATAAAGGGGCACCATCAAACGGATTATCTTTAATGCTTTCCTGTAGAGGCTCTGAAAACCTTGACTGACGCAACAATGCATGTCTGCGCAGTGCAACCAAGTGAGCCATAGCTCATCCCACAGAGTCTGTGGGGTCCATATAACATTTTATAGCAAATCTAGCCGCCTCCCAGTCATCTTGCACTACTTGCAACAACTCCTTCCTGGCATCTTTTGAGAAGGTAGTTTCTGGTCACAGAATCCCACAAGGCATGTGAGAACCCACCTATAACACATGTAGTGTTATTCTATCTCAAAGCCGAGCTCACAGAAGTAAATATATTTCTTCTGCAACTCTCCAACAATCTGACCTCCTTTCCTGATGGAACCTATGGAAGTCCATTAAGGTCTGAGGAAGCTGTAGCAGCTTGGGCCACCCAGCCCTTTCGTAGTGGGATGTCTCAAGAGGCAATATGGTTCCCACTGGGCAGGATGGTGCCTAAGGCTCATAGGTTGGTCAACTGGAGCTCCTGATACAGGTTTCGCCCAATCTCCCAAAATGAGGTCAAGTGGAGCACAGGTTCCCTCCCGTCTCATCCTGATGTAGACTATGTATCAAGGGAACAATTCCACCACTGGAAAAGTCCAGCAACACAGCCACCCTTTTTAGCACTTCAGCCCATGAGGCGCTCTCCTCCGTCGCCAAACCAGGAGGAGAAAGTAACTCTGAAACTGGGGAGGCTTCTAGGGAGCTAATCTCTCCCAGGTCGGCTAGCCAATCCTCATACACAGGAGGCTGGTCAACAACACTCCATTCAGTGTCTAACTGGCTTACTCCCGTAGGAAAATCAGGGAAGACCTGAACACCACCAGTGGAAGAGCTCAGTAATGCTGGCACTGCAGTTGGCGCTGAAATGACGTCAACCAGCCCAGCCAACATAGTCCGACTGGACAGAGAAGCACCCGTTTTGGCGTTGACCGATGCCGCCAACTCCAGCTGCTGTATAAACGCTGAAGGTGTGAGGCCCGGAGGCCTGTGCACCTACTCCGTCTCTGAAGCAACTCCGGATTTGGAGGCTCCAACCACTATCGATGGCATACCGGCATGTGTAGACCCAGTCAGAGTGCCTCTTGCTTTGTTCAACCTAAGTTGTCAAGGTATGCCCAGATCTGGGTCCCCCGCTCACTTTGACACTGGATTCAAGCTAGCCTGGCTGATGAGGGGTGTTACCCCGAAACCGGTCCCAGGAAGCTTGTTTCCGGTCCAGGGAAGACTTGGCTTGGCAGTTCGGTCTGGACTGTTCCCATGAGGCACAGGGTCGAGACTGATTTGCATATGGCTGGGTCTGAACTGGGGTGGTGAAGTGAGCTTAAGAAAGATGATGGATTCAACCCAGATCTGGGACTAGGGATGAGTGTCTGAAAGGTTTCAGCTCTCCGTCCATCATCTCCTTGTGTTTGTTTTGTGTGCTCACTCAGAGTACCTCCTGTTTCCTTGAGGTCAGACGGCGCACCAGAGGGAGATCGAGGACCAAAAGCTTTCTGCAGGGAGAAAAAATACTCACTCATTTGGTCTAGATTCACCTTGGCTCCAGGGTATTTAGGCAGGCAAGGAGAAGACTCCTGTAGCTGCTCTGCAATCAACGGTTGGGAGACAGTGTCCACCTTACGTTTCAGCAAGGGATTTTGATGCAGTGGGTTTTCAGAAAACACGCTGTGAGAAGTTGGCTTGGTATATGATGCACAGTCATGCGAGTGGGCACCCTGCACCAATCTTGACACCCCTTGTGGGGATTTTAGTAGTCTTATACAACTTTAGAAAGCTCTCCAAGTGGTAGCTGAGGAGAGCAGCCTTCGGGCTTAGTCCAGAAGGAGTGTAAAGCTGCTTGTTTTACCATAACATTATCTTATTGATATAGATTAAGTGGAAAAGAACCACACGGGGTATTTATAAAAATATGCATTTATTATATAACATTCACTAACACATACAGGTATCTCCTAGGCGGAGATACACACAATGCACACAATACTTTTTCAATACAAACAGGTAAGTAGCACCTAATACACAGGGGCCACCAGGGGGGAGCTAACCCATATACTAAAATAGTGGAATGCGAACCACGACTCAAGTCAAGACTATACCCAGAAGACGTAGAAGTGTCGGGGACCCAAGGAACCACCCAAGGTAAATAACTAGGAGCCCCACGGAGTCCGTGTGCAGAGTGGGAATACGACCGCGTGATCAATGCAAGTCAAAGGGTAAGTTGCGGTTGCAATTTTAAAGAAGAAGGACCTTCCCAGTGGACACTGAAGAAACCCAGTGGAAGACAGAAGGTTGGAGAGCCACCCTATCCACCCGTGGATACCCCAGAAACCAGGATACCGACACCAGGTAAGCAGGGTGCATAGGTGCGGAGTGACATCAGAAACTGCTGAAGACCACAATGGAGGCTTCAGAAAAATGCCACTGGCAAAGAAGGTGAAAGAGTCCGGTGGAACCCAAGGATGGATTCTTGAAGAGAAGTACCTCTTAAGTTAAAATAAACCACACAGTGTAGTTATAAAAAAATATGTATTTATTATGAACACTCACTAACACACTGCAATATCTCCAACCCAGAAACATAACCACAATGCACACAATACTGAAAATAGAACATGTAAGTAGTACAAATACACAGTGGTCTCCAGGGGGAGACCAAACAATATACTAAAATAGTGGATTGCGAACCACGACCTGAGTTAATACTGGACCCAGAAGACGTAGAAGAGCTGGGACCCAAGGAACCACCCAAGGTAAGTACAAAGGAACCCCACGGAGGCTATGTGCAAAGTGGTTACACAACGGCATGCTCAATACAAGTCAATGGGTAAGTTGCAGTTTTCAAGAAGAAGGACCCTTCCCAGAGGACCCTGAAGAAACCCTGTGGGAGATGGAAGGTTGGAGAGTCACCCCACCCGTGGATATCCTAGGAACCAGGATACCTACACCAGGGAAGCCGGGTGCATAGATGTGAAGTGGCATCGGAAAAGGCAGTCAAACCCAATGGACGACTTCAGAAAGGTACCGCTGCTGGAGAAGGGGGAAAGTGTCCTGTGGAACCCAAAGGTGGATTCAAGTCAAGAAGTACCTGAAAGCAGAGGGGACAGAGTCTATGCCACTTGGAAGTGACCAGGAGGCCTCGGAAGAGGAATGCCCACCAACGTAAGGCGATGCAGGAGAGTTGACGGTAACCTTGGAGCTGCAGCTGTGTGAACCAGGCAAAGCTGTTGAAGACCAGGAGCCGTACACGAGCTGTCCCACATCAGATGTCGAGAGTGGAGGAGTCGGTGTCTGGCGGTGTAGTGAGGGCTGGGCCTTGTTGCACACACTGTTATGTTAGCATATGCTTATTAGAAGTTTAAACACCATTTTACCTTTTGCTGCTTTTTGCACACAACACTGCATATAGCTGTTGTTGTAAGTTAGGCTGCGTGAAATGCTTCACATGAGAATGGCTTATTTTCGACCTCCCTAGACTAACATCGCAACCCTAGTCTGCACAGTGAGTGCTAAAGCCTCCAAGGTTATCATAACAAAGTAGCTGTTGTTCGGGCTGATCAGCTCACGTTTTAGACATAACATACATGCAGCTGAAGCCAACGCGATTCTGGCGCCTTTAATATTGCACTGTAAGCATGATTTCAGACACTTAGAAGAATCCAATAATTCCAGAGAGACAGAGAGCTTTTGCAGATCCTGATGTGATTTACTCCTGCTGATCTTGGAGGCATGGGGTCCCCCACACAAGCATTACACTAGGCACTACAAGACCTGTTTTCGCCATCATTGTAATACGATTTCTCCTTTTGTATTTTATGGAATTGTAACAATGCTAATCATAATATTTCTAATCATTTGTCTGCTTATGATAGCAAAGATACTGCTTCTTAGAGCACATTGTTAAACTAAATATTTTAACCTTACCTGTGTCTCTTTTCACTCCTGTTGTGGACTGGTATGAGAATAACAAACGAAATAGTGTTTTTGCTTCCCACCATTCCTGAGTATAACCTAAGTCGCATGTTCTGGGTTGTCTAATCATTGGTTCCTTTGCTATAGGACGAAGAGCTAATGTGACACTGATGCTAGTCGGTTAGGGATTCTAGGTACTGAGGTGAGTTTTTTGGTCCACCACAATTCACTGAGGTCCTGGGTCTCTGTGCAAAGTTCTGTGTAGGGGCAGAATCCCTGCAACATGGTGCACCCAACTTAGTGGTCTTACTTTGAGACTCTTGAGTAGTGCTTATCAGTCCACGACTCCCTCACGATTGTTTCTGGTTGACAGTGGTGACGGATAAACCTACCTATATTTGAATAGGTCTATTCAAGCTTGATGCCTAAAAACGTTTTTGATTGAATTACTGCCCAGTTGTGCTACATTTCTTTCATTGTACTTGTTCTTTTCCGTGTCCTTATGGCTGACGTTGACAATCCGCAACATAGTCAAGTGGCCGTCCGCAATCATTTGCTGTCGTTTGGCGTCACAGTAGATGGCTTGGCGATTTTTTTGTGGTGAGTGCTGAGGCAGCATCCCATTCGAGCTCTTGTACTCATGGGTGACCTTTCCTGCTGTTGGCACCAATTCTGGTCTGTTTCACGTTTATACTCCCACTGCCGTGCCTCTACACTACACCCCATATAGGACCCTGGAGATCTCTATTAATGCTTGGCAGCATGGCGTTTGGTTTGATGGCGCCCTTCTCCAATCTTTAACGGCAGTTCGGTTAGGCCCTTTGTCCATTTCAGGGGCCACGTAGCCGGTTTTGGCTGGTTACACGCCGCATCCGCGTTATACCTTGGTCACTATTGAGGAGCTGCGTATGTGCTATACCTCTTTGGTTAGAGTGCACAGGGCTCTGGTTCAATATGTGACCCGCAACATCCAGGGCGGGGCACCTAGTGCTGCCGCGCGTCCAGTTGGACCGGTCGGGATCAAAATGAATCCTGTCATGGTTAATTCTGTTATGGGCAAGCGCCCCCAGGAAAAGGATGATATGCCTTTTTTGCTTGCTGAGAAATTTGATCAACTGGAAGCGGTATTTCCTAACACAACTCCTGTTGAAAAGCACAGGATTCTCACTATTAGTTTGCAGAAAGACTTAGTGCCGGAAGTGACTGATTGTGATACTTGGGGTATGATCTTTGTGGTAGTTTATGCTAAGTGCTTCGGCTCTATGGCTGTCCTACCCTCCGTCATTAAGCGTGTTCAGGATGAACACGGGCCGTAGGCAGCGGTTGAATTGGGAATGAGACTTTTTGGAATGTTTGACGTAGTTTCCTATCTGGTCCTTACAAATGTCAAGGGAGATGCGGTGAGCTTCCAGGTGTCTAATGCTTTGTGTGATGTCCCCGATGCCGATCAACCCCGTCAGTTACCGAAATTCATTACAGCGGCATATAAGACCATTGCCGTAATAGTTTGGGTGTTAAGCCTTTTGCCAAAGCAGTGCAGAAGCAAACTCAGGCGGCGAAATCTGATAAGGATGAAGGCCCCAATTTTCCAAAGCAGAATTGGAGCAAGAATAAAAAACAGGGGAAACAGCAACAGAAACAGGGGTCCCATCCTGCTTCCCCGATACCTCCGTCTACTGAGAGCACATATGAATTGCGCGACTGCGCTGCTATCAAGTCACCTGATCGTTTTCAGGCTCCTGATCAACGTTCTCCTCGCTCTTTGCAGGAAACATCGGTCTCACCCACCGGTGGAGGAGACGGCGGTAGAGGACGGGGTGCGAAACAAGAGCAACCCCGCAAGACAGACTGTAAAGGCAAGAAGGACGACTTTATGCGTCAAAGACCCCAGTTTCAGAAAAAGAAAGTTGCAGCTTTAACAGCGAGATATGCCACGGATAGTGAGAACACAGCTTCGGAACCTGACGTGGGCGCTGACGCTGTTAGGCAGCGCGGCGGAAATTACCATAGTGCGGGAGGCGCTGCGTCCATTTTTGAAGGTGACAGCAACTGACACGTTCATTGTTGTTGAAACAGTCAACACGAGAGTGTCTCCCCCTGAAAGACTTTATGAAATCGTCGTTTTAATTAAAGGTGACATACAACGTACTGTAAAAGGGGTGTTTTGGGCAAATCTAACTACTACCTATGATATTTTGTTGGCGGAGGCCGACTGGCCCCCACCTTTTGTTTTGGCCGCTCCGCAAGGTGCTTGCACCGGCTTTGTACCGTACTCACTGTGGCTGGGACAAATGTCACCCCCCCCCCGACATGAGATACCATTGCTGTCTATGCCACAGCCTCAACCCCAATACCCCATGCAGCGTGAAGCGAAGGCTCCCGTAGCAGAAATCCTTGAACAATTGGAATATCAAGGTGTGATTGAAACATGTGTGTCACAGATGAATAACCCTCTTTTTTACTGTGACCAATCCTGATGGCTCGTATCGCTTAGTATTGGATTACGGGAATTTGAACTCTCATTGTCAGACCTGGCCGGTGTAGGAGAGTAGGGTCTGCAATCCTATGATCACCCCAGATTTTTGCTTTTTGCTTCACTGGTTTACGACTTTCCCTGGCTGTGGGCCTGCTAATCAGACCCACAGCCTAGCTGTTCTCTCTCTAAATTGACACACATGTACCGTAGGTGCATTTACCAATTGGTACTGGGCCACCTTATCAGTCCCTGTACAGCATACCTTAGGTATCCAGGGCATAGGTGTACTCAGGGCCTACCAGGGGCTGCAGCATGTATTATGCCACCCCTGGCTGGCCATCCAAATCTGACACAACTGGCTGCACGACAGCAGGGGCAAGGTGGTGTAATCACCCTTTGCTTTAGATATAGTATTCCTATATCTAACCCTAAAATGGACACATGTATTCCTATCAGTCACTCCTATGGCAGGCCTTATCAATCCTGAAGGCAGAGTGCTTGGAATTATGTGAGATGGTGCTCTGGCATGAGCTGAGCCCGTTTGCAGCTTGCGGAACCAAGTCCTAATAGCTGTTCCATGATAACGCGTACCATATACTCTTAAGTGCATTATAATCCTCGCAGTTATTTGCCAACTTTGGTATCGCTTTATCAAAACATGTCGAGTAAGGTGTCATACGAATTGGAATACTAACCCCTCGCCAATTCTGGCGACGGGGTTAGCATTCCACCCTTCTAGAGGGACACGACATGTATGTAACTGTGAACCCGGGTTAAAGCTAACTCGAGCCTCAGCATCACAAAATGGATGCTGCCACCACAGACACAAGTCTGACCTCCTGCTGCTGAGAGTCCTTCCAGCGAGGAGAGCTTGGACAAAGGGTTTCCTGTCAGGGGCGGTGCTAGCACCATCCCAGACAGGGTTTTGTGTATCCCAGGTAGGCAGGGCTGAGAGGAAGGTGACTGCAAGTGGCACCCCGGTGCTCACTGTGCATATGCCGGCTTAAACCAGTTCCAGGGGCACACCAGCCCCTGAGCTGGGAAAAGTCCGGACAAGGGAGAGGGGTGTAACCACTCCCCTCCTGGTCCAACCCATGGGCAGGACCTAGTCGCGTGCCAGCCCCTTTTTTTTAGAATAAAGGTAGGAGCAGGCCCCCTTCCCAAATTAGATAATTCTGAATCTTGACTACTTTCCACGAAAGGAACTCTTGACTTTTTCTGAAGACTCTCCCTTGTGGCTAAGGAGTATTCACCCTGCACCCGCAGGCACCATCTAAGCATTGCGGTTTGCTGTAAGTCCATCCTCCGGATCAAGACTGCCCAGCTCGACGAGACCCGGATTCCCTGGCATCTCTGACCTCTACCTGCATTATCAGCCCAGCTGAGATTTGTGGGTGTGACGAGATCTGAGGGACCGGCCATCTTCAAAACTGCACGACGCTTAACCAGCACGACCGCAGAGGGATCCTCGAGTGAGTGCTTTGGGGTTTGAGAAGCCCTAACCCTGAGCAGCTCCAGCACCGAAGTCCAGCCCCCCAGTATCCACGAGATCTGCGTGGGGCCCTTCTGCTCTTTGCTGCTCACCGCGTTGTCTGGTCACTTGCCTGCTGGCTAGTGGCCCTCCTGACGACGTACCACGACGATTTCACTGCTGGTCTGGTTGCTCCAACTGGCCCTTGCTCCCCTCCAAACGAGGAGCACCCCGGACCCTCCTGGT
Organism: Lissotriton vulgaris; assembly: GCF_964263255.1. Classification (NCBI taxonomy): domain Eukaryota; kingdom Metazoa; phylum Chordata; class Amphibia; order Caudata; family Salamandridae; genus Lissotriton; species Lissotriton vulgaris. Next base: position 6,124 of record NW_028252614.1, on the reverse strand, counting down.
CCACTCCAGACGCCATCTTGACTCCACCGCGTGGGCTTGCCTTTGCCAAGGCTTGTTGCTCCAATCCTGGTTCCAGCATCGCCGACAGCAGACACCTTCGTGGGACAGCTCGCACCTCCAGCCTGGTCGCCGACAACGCCTCCTGGTCCGAGGGACAGCAGAGTCCAGCGTCGCCCACTCACCTGGTCGAGGTGACTTCATCCGGTGCCATCCTGGTGCCCACCCAATCACTGGCTAGTGATTAAGAACTGAGTCCCCTCTGCTTTTAGGTCATCTCCATCACCGATCCAAGCTTGGATCACTCCGAACATCTTCACTGGTCGCCTGCCAGCAACTTCTTCTTTCAGGCTCCATAGACTACAACGAGGATTCCCGACGTCTTTTGAACCCTATGCAGCCGCAGCCCCTGGGCTAGGTAACCTGAGCATTTCGGTGCTCCAACGTAGGTTCACTATCTAAGTGTCCAGATCCTTTGTCGTTTTTAGTCTATCCAGTCGGATTCGTCCGATAACTGTAACTTAAGAAACACTAGCATCCATAGACTTTGCCCCGCATCCCGCGTGAGAGTGCACACTCTGCACCCGATCTCCCTAGGCCTCCTGCTCCTAACCTTAGGGTTCAGTAGTGTAGTCCTAGCGATCCTGAAGCCTCTGGATCTTGTTACTTACCTGCTAGTATTTCGCATTCCACTTTTAGTGTTAATGGTTTTTCGTGCCCCTCGGGCATTTGTGTAAATTGTGCGACTTAAAGTATTTTCATAAGAGTTTTGTATGGTGCTTAGCTCCCTGACTCATAAAGAGATCAGGGCAGACTTGTTATAAATAAATATCCTTTTATTTTCATAACAACTTGTGTGGTGTACTTTCACTTGGTGTTCAAGGGGTATATGTGATGGTATAACAGCTGGCTTAACACGCCCTCTAGAGTTTAGCCTAAAGACTGCTCTTGTCCATGCTACTAGGATAGCTGGTCTATAAGGTTGACTTACAACAAATCATCAATAAGGGTCGTTTGGTATGATACACAGTGATCACTAGAATAGTGAGCACTATATATCAGGCCAACTTCTCACAGCCGGTACAAAATACTCACAGTTCTGCCCTTGGGGATAGCCTCCTGCGTATACGGTTTAAGACCACACTTGACATATCTAATGGCTTTTTTGGCCATAATCTGTCCTCTATTAGTAGTCAATGGACAGCATTTACCTGCGGTGGAAAACCGCGCCAGTTCAGAAGATTGGCCATGGGCTATAAGAACAGTCCTGGTCTCTTTGCCGCCCGCATTGTCTCTCTTCTGGAGGTACTCGACCCAGATGCATGTTCGTATGTGGAAGACATTTATCTCATAGATGACGAATTATGGCCGCATCTGTGTCGCGTAGACCGCATATTTTGCAGTTTTGCGGACTTTGGCTATAAATTCAACTTTACAAAATCTCACATTGCTGAGTACAGTGTTGTTCCTGGGCTATGAGCTTAACAATTAAGTGCCAAATTCAAAAGCTTTGCACCCTAGGTGGATACAATGGGCTCCGTCCTTGACATCTCCGGATGTCACGTTCCTTTTTGACTCCTCTTTGCAAGCTCCGAAGTATTTACAGTATGAATTTGTTCATCCAGCTCCTCCGACCATGAGCCCGCTGGAGGATTTCCATTGTATCATTTACACAGACGGTTTGCCGCAACCGGCGACGAGTTCAAAGCACGCATATTCTTCGGCCTGCGCAATAGTGGTAGGTACTATGGTGAACGGCGAATTTAAGTCCGATGTCGTGCATACACAGACTTTAGGGGACTGTTTCGCCCAATAGGCAGAGATCCGTGCTCTGATGCTTGCATTAGAGTACGCTGATCCTAGTGTGACTACTCTTATCGTAAGTGACTCTTACTACTGTGTGCAGTCCTACAATGACAATTTGTTCTTTTGGACTCAAAATGACTATCGTGATTCCAAAGGTAGCACAATAAAACATAAAATGATCTGGGTTCGAGTGGCTGAGCTTAAAGAACGGCTCCCACTCGTGTTTGTAATTCATACTCTTGGTCACCAGCATGTCGGAGTTCACACTGTTGGCAATAGTCTCGCTGATGAAGCGGCGAAGACAGCAGTAGCGACATATTTGGTTGCAGTAGTTACATGTTCCAAAAGTAAGATTGATGATGACACCTTATTTAGATCACTGCGGTCCTTTCTCCTCTGATACTGCGTATAAGTACATCTTAGTTGCAGTTGATTCCTTCACGCGCTTTGTGTGGGTGTGGCCCCAAAGGAGAGCTGATTCTCAAACTGTCATAAGGGATTTGCGTGTCTTTGTGGGAATTTTTGCATGTGGTACCTTCCACTCGGACTAGGGTCCAGCGTTCGCCTCTAAGACGTACAAGGATGCCATGCGTTCATTGGGGTCCAAGTCAAATTTTCGTCTCGATACCGGCCTGAGGGCAATAGTGTTGTGGAGCGGATGAACTGTGACTTAAAGCAATCCTTGAAAGCTAGAGTTTTAGGTACAGGCCGGAATTGGCTAGCCCACCTCAATAGCGTTCAGCTTGCACTTAATAATCTCCCTAGAAGGTCTCTGGGTGGGCGGACCCCATACAAAATGCTCTTTGGCATCAAAATGTTTGTTCCGGACCTTGAGGGTCTTACCTTTAGGAAAAAACTTAAAACCACACTGTTCCCTAACACTCACTAAAATTACAAAACTACCACCGACCAATGCCAGCTTTATGTACATTGTCTATTTTAGCGCCATAATATCCTTTCGGGATGAATGCTAGCGCTTTATAAATACCTTTACCATTACCATTACCATTGAGGGTCTAGACCAGGCGGCGTCTGCCGCTCCCTTTGACGCAGATGAACATTGTGCTGTTTTCCAAAATCTACAAAAGACCCGAGACAGTCTTGCAAAGGAACATTTGCCCTCCACAACTGATGCTGCGTTGCAGATTCCGGTGGTTGGCTGGCTACCCGGAGTTAATGAACTAGTCCGAGGGAAGATCGAAAACAAGAAGTAATTTGGCCCCTCTTATCGTGCTCCAGTTCCTGTACTTGGCGTGCAGGGCACATAAACAGTCATTTTACCTCCACTTCCTGGTCGTAAGGAAAACAGATATTCCAACAAAAATAAAAATAGGACCTAACTTAGATAACAGCTAAATTGGAAATAGGACTAAACTTTTGTATCTTTGAAAGGCTTGTTTTCTTTCACTCCTTCTATACTTCTTTTATCTACCTCTCCTTCTACACTTCTTTTTATCTACCTCTGCTGCTTTGGGAGAAGGGTGAATTAAGATAAATTGATGATGTATCCAAAGTATGGGAGATAATGCATAACAAAATCAAGAGATTCATATGTTATGTTTTGAATAAAATCTGACAAAAATAAGGTAGTCTATCAAGATTTATCAAATACAGCGAATGTATCTACCTGACATAGTCAATTTCATACAGGAGTGAATATGACGCCATTGTGATGTTAATCAATAATCGGAGTTAAAATGTCTCTTCAACATACCGCTCTTATAGTACCTCCATGTAAAAATGAATTTCATACACTATCGCTATGTATAAAAAGATGTGTTTTGCTCATAATCTGAACTGAACAAGAATAATTGAATCAAGAGTCTTTTTTCTGATATTAATAAGCAGGATATAAATAGGAACTATAACACTCTTGTAAATGTAAATAAAAACTAAAAATGTTTTGTTCTCTCTAGAAAAACTGGCTGCAAATAAATTTGTCCTGATGAAGACACCACGACGTGTCGAAACGCGTTGACTGACAGACCACAGCCTCAACAATATTAGATAGGATAAACATCATTGTTTTCCCAGTGTTTTTAACTTACATGTTTTATTTATAAAGAATATCTGTTTTATTGCATCAATTTATCCTATATACAAAACTTGATTGTGAAACTAATTTTTTTAATTAAAACAAATTATTTTTGATATCAATTTCATGTTTGTGTTATAGTTCATACCCGTTTCTTGGTACATCATAATGTTTTGACATAGCTAGTGTTTTGTTTGCAAGATAGCCTGGGGTGATACCTTCAAATCGTAAGGAAAACAGGTACATCTCCATTAACATTGTCAAAGTACACAGAGTGGCCGATTCTTCTTAGTATGACACTTGCGTTTTCTTGTCCAGCGATGCTAAGAAACTCTGTTTTGGCCCCAGCACCTACCATCAGGCCTGATGCTGCCATTGAGATGAATACAGTTACAAATTCTTTATTGAATCCACCGGCTGGTGATCCTCTTGATGAAACCGAGTACACTTACCCCACAGACTTATTGATGCCCAATTTGCAGACCTGTGTGGCTAATCAGTCACGTTTTTCATTTGACACTGACTCTAACACATCAAAGCCACCCTCAAAAGTTTACATTTTTGCTGTTTGGTTTAAAAAACATTTTTTGATTCCCCCATGGACTTACATTTGGCTGGTACTATTCTCAATTTTTTTATTCATGTCAATTGGATTTGTGGTATATTTTTTTCGTCCTGTGAATGGACACTATGTTAAAGAAAGATCTACAATTAGAATGACTGATGGAACTTTAGCACCCCACTCCTCATCACACATCATGAAGAGGGACCGGACTTTTGTGAATATCACTGCTTGGCCTGTCTTAAAAGGGATTGTATGGGATGCTGTCAAGATTCATGGTCCCACAGAGGTTAATAATGTCCATAATGTACTTCGTATTTCAATGGGGGATGTGGTTATACAAAATATACGCTCTGATGACTGGGACGTCCAAGACGTAGAGGCTCTATTTTCTGATTTGAAATGTTATGCTGCCTTTGATGCTGAAGATTTGTATTTAGACTCTGCAAATTATGCTGACTTGTTTTGTTACCAACACTATGGCAATCATTTTCTGCACAAAGCAAACATATTTAGGAATGTGGTTAATTATACACAATGGGAACATTGTCCCGCTACTGTTGAAGGCAGCTCTAAAACTCTTTTGAGAAAGTTTTCCTACTTTACTGATTTTAATCAATCCAACCCTGATGCATTTTATTTTAAGATGGCTGAGAAATCCTCTTCCAAAGTTAGACTTACCCACACAAATTGTTATATTCCAAGTCCTTTATTGACCAATTGGCTGTTGGGGGCTATGAGCTGTGGAAAGATACTATTGATCTTAAATCTGTTTGGGGTTCTAAAAATTGGCGAGTGCAAAGCACTGAGGCTTTGCATCGTGCATGTCTCATCCCGAACCATATGTTTTGTCTGAACTTGAATACTTCTCAAACCACCTGCTTTGGATTGGCTACGTCTAAAAAATTAAATGCTCCCTCTATTCCTGATTTGGGAGAATACCCCGAATGGAACAATCACACAAGTAGGTCACTTAGTGATTAACAGACTCTGTTACTAAATTTGTTCTTTAACATTTCAAGTTTGGATCCCCAAGGCTGGCTGTTATGGCAAAAAAGTGCAGATTCATGCCAGCATCGTTTTCTGGGTTTGGCACCTGGCTATATACAGGTTCGAGTGGATCCCCGTTTTGAGAGTGACCATTCTGTCACAAGCTATGCCAGAACTGGCTCAAACACTCCACTCTGGCGTCAGTTAAGCTTAATTTGTCTAAATTGAATGACCATGTTGATTTGAATGACTTTGTCAAAGGTCTTGCTGCAGGCAGACCCAAAAGATGGATTGATGCTGTTTACAACGAAGTTTGGAAACTGTCCCAAATTGAACCTGCTTCTAGGTTGAGTTATTGATCAGGCTACTTTAGAAAAGGTGCTTGCAGTTGTAGATAATAGCATTAACACACTTTCTTCCGCAGTTTACACATTAGATAATATTGTTTCTTCTGTTGTTGACATTGTGCATGATGAATTCTCAGTTTTGTACCATGGTCAAAATCAATTGCGTTCTATTATGCAGTTTGCATGGACTTTACAAACGTTGAAGGCTGGGAAAGTGCCATGGGATTATATGAACACTTCCTTGCTATTTTTACCATTTAATCTGACTGTTAAACAACAATTTATGTAAATGAAAGATGCAACATTTTCACTATTGCATATTGAACAGTTAGAACCTTTACCATTTTCTGTGGCCGAAACAAATTGTGCCATTTGGCTTATTCACGG